>NC_135914.1:5276945-5557596 GCF_964194155.1 Cetorhinus maximus | reverse complement strand
CAGAGCTGTTTATTCAGCTGACTCCGTACAAGTTGTGGAACTGGATGTCCTGTGAATATCAGGTCACGTATGAAAAACCAATGGCTGAGGATGAGAGCTGTGAGCAAATTCCTTCACTTTTAAAAGTCTGAAGTTAGTTCCAGGATTTAGTGATGTGACTGAGAGCTGCTTGTTTCTCAGTTTGAACCCTGAGTTTAAAGCTGCCCGGTGTACATGGCACAGTGACTTGTGTCCCAGTTTGAGTCGGAGTGGCCTTCAAAGAGCTACTTCACATTAGCTTATTAAAAGAAGCTGCAGTTTGAGCTATCGCATCATCAGTACGGAATGAAATGTCCTCGCAAGACATATCTGACTTGTTATAAAATTATCTTTCTTGTGGCATTCATTGACACAAAATGTGAGATTTGTGTAGAGACGCTTTACTCTGTATCTAACCCCGTGCTGTACCTGTCCTGGGAATGTTTGATGGGGACAGTGTAGAGGGAGCTTTACTCTGTATCTAACCCCGTGCTGTACCTGTCCTGGGAGTGTTTGATGGGGACAGTGTAGAGGGAGCTTTGCTCTGTATCTAACCCCGTGCTGTACCTGCCCTGGGAGTGTTTGATGGGGACAGTGTAGAGGGAGCTTTGCTCTGTATCTAACCCCGTGCTGTACCTGTCCTGGGAGTGTTTGATGGGGACAGTGTAGAGGGAGCTTTACTCTGTATCTAACCCCGTGCTGTACCTGTCCTGGGAGTGTTTGATGGGGACGGTGTAGAGGGAGCTTTACTCTGTATCTAACCCCGTGCTGTACCTGTCCTGGGAGTGTTTGATGGGGACGGTGTAGAGGGAGCTTTGCTCTGTATCTAACCCCGTGCTGTACCTGTCCTGGGAGTGTTTGATGGGGACAGTGTAGAGGGAGCTTTGCTCTGTATCTAACCCCGTGCTGTACCTGTCCTGGGAGTGTTTGATGGGGACAGTGTAGAGGGAGCTTTACTCTGTATCTAACCCCATGCTGTACCTGTCCTGGGAGTGTTTGATGGGGACAGTGTAGAGGGAGCTTTACTCTGTATCTAACCCCGTGCTGTACCTGTCCTGGGAGTGTTTGATGGGTACAGTGTAGAGGGAGCTTTACTCTGTATCTAAACCCGTGCTGTACCTGTCCTGGGAGTGTTAGATGGGGACAGTGTAGAGGGAGCTTTAGTCTGTATCTAACCCCGTGCTGTACCTCTCCCGGGAGTGTTTGATGGGAACAGTGTAGAGGGGGCTTTACTCTGTATCTAATACATGCTGTACCTGCTGTGCTGATGCAGTTAATCCACTCCCCAGTATTGCAAACAGAAAAGGTGCTCCGGGAAGCAGCCAAGAGAAATGACACAGCAATGATCAGGCGGCTGATTTGCAACAAAGTGAACGTCAATGCAAAGAATATTGTGAGTAACTAACTTATCTTGAAATTTCCTCCATGATTTGGTCCTGAGCCACACAGAGCCAGAAAGGTAATAGCTTCAATGGCAGTATATAAAGCTTACCGATTCAATTTTTAAAAAAATCAAAAAGAACAGTAATCAACAATCATGCAAGAACTGGCAGAAACAAATTGAAGACAATAATAGTAAACATTGCTAAACTCCAGTACTCTTAGCTCAGGCTGCCAATGGCTCATTGCCAGAATTTTATTTTGGGTGTGTACTTTGCCCATCATCTTGTATTGGTTTTGTACTTGTGAAACAGAGAAGACTACACTGCAAATTTCAAGATTACAAAAGAAACTTGAACCAAAATTGGTTCAAGCAAATGTTGCCAATTCCAGAGGACACATGTCAAAAGTGCTGGTGTTCTGAGTTAGCAGGGAAGTCAGGAAATAACTTTTCACCCAAAGGGGAGCAGATTGCTTCATAAGATTTCAGTCAAGGCCCCAAAACAAAGATGGAACTGGTGTCAGGGGGTTTCTGCAGAGGTGTAGGGAGAGAAGGAGGAATTGATAGATTTGGTGACAGTTGAGTTGATGGATAAGGTGAGAAGGTGGTTCGATGGGGCTGAGGCATCTGCTGAAGGTGCGTTGGTAAGATTGGTTGAAGTGAATACAATAGATGCATTAAAGGGTATAGACAATCATTTGAGGGAGAAGGGAATAAAGGGTTACAATGATAGATTTAGATGAAGAAAGAGGGGAGGAGGCTCAAGTCGAACATGAATGTCGACATTGGACTGGTTGGGCTAAATGGCCAGTATCTGTGCCGCATATCCCACGTAATCCTATGGTGTGAACATGGATTGGTTAGTGAGGTTAGAGCGGCAAGTTGAGATTGAGGGATACTATGTGTTGGTGGGTGCGATTGAGGGATACTGTGTGTTGGTGGGTGCGATTGAGGGATACTATGTGTTGGTGGGTGCGATTGAGAGATACTATGTGTTGGTGGGTGTGATTGAGGGATACTATGTGTTGGTAGGTGTGATTGAGGGATACTATGTGTTGGTGGGTGCGATTGAGGGATACTATGTGTTAGTGGGTGTGATTGAGAGATACTATGTGTTGATGGGTGCAATTGAGGGATACTATGTGTTGGTGGGTGTGATTGAGGGATACTATGTGTTGGTAGGTGCAATTGAGGGATACTATGTGTTGGTGGGTGCAATTGAGGGATACTATGTGTTATTGGGTGTGATTGAGGGATACTATGTGTTAGTGGGTGTGATTGAGAGATACTATGTGTTGATGGGTGCGATTGAGGGATACTATGTGTTAGTGGGTGTGATTGAGGGATACTATGTGTTAGTGGGTGTGATTGAGAGATACTATGTGTTGATGGGTGCGATTGAGGGATACTATGTGTTGGTGGGTGTGATTGAGGGATACTATGTGTTGGTAGGTGCGATTGAGGGATACTATGTGTTAGTGGGTGCAATTGAGGGATACTATGTGTTGGTGGGTGCGATTGAGGGATACTATGTGTTGGTGGGTGCGATTGAGGGATACTATGTGTTAGTGGGTGTGATTGAGGTATACTATGTGTTAGTGGGTGCGATTGAGGGATACTATGTGTTGATGGGTTTGAGGCATATAGTTAGGTGTATTTGAAGAGCCTGCTGAGTAGGTGAAGTTAAGGGACATGACGTATAGGTAAGGTTGAGTGATATCATCATTTGGTGTGATTTAGGGATATGGTGAGATTGATCATTGAGAAACAAATGTTTATTGCATCTCCTGACCTTGTAAAGATTCTCCTGTGTAAGTTATTCTCTCTTGTGTTGATCTAGGTTAACCGCACAGCACTGCACTGGGCAGTTGCTGGAGGAAATGAAAATGCAATGAAGCTTTTACTGGAATTCAATGCAAATGTCAACATTGAGGACAAAGTGCGTGTGTTGGGGGATCTGGTGTAGATAGTTAATCAACATTGCATCTTTGACCCACATGATCTTGTCCAAGTTACTTGGTGATTTACAGCTAGTTTTATGCTGTAAACATAAGATAGGAGCAGGAGAAGGCCATTTAGCCCATTGATCCTGTTTTATGATTCAATGGGATTGTGGCTGATCTGTGACCTAACTCCACCTGTCGCCCCAAATCCCTTAACACCTTTGAAGAACAAAACTGTCGATCCCAGATTTAAAATTAACAATTGGTCTAGCATTAATTGATGTTTTCAGAAGAGAATTCCAAACTTTAATCAACCTTTAACTGAAGTGTTTCTTAATTACCCTCCTGAAAAGAATGCTCTAATTTTTGACTATACCCCTTAGTCTTTGACACCCCAATGAGATTAAATATTTTCTCCCAATCGACCCTCTATGTTTTCCTTAATATCTTGAAAACTATTGATCAAATCACCGCTGAACATTGTAAATTCCAGGGAATACAACCCCTGTTTTTTCACTATAAAATAAAAGCAGAAAATACTGGAAATACTCATCCGGTCAGGGAGCATCTGTGAAGAGAGACACTGTTTCAAGTTCAAAGACTGCAGTGCTTTCTCATTGTTTGTCTTTACTGAACTGATCTAAGATGTCTACTTACAGAGAAACTGCCTTATGGCAGAGGTCACATGACTACAGCAAGCCAGATAGGACATGTAGTACCATTGCATTTCAAAACCCAAACATCCCCTTTTCATAACGAAGAAAAGACCCAAAAATCTCCCTTATCCTAATGAACAAAAGACAAATTTGTATGCATGATCAAGTGTTACTGTAAGTTACCCACTATATACACACTGTTCTCATGCATTAACAACTATTCGTTCTATTTGTCAGTCTCTGCATCTGCGTTGCATAGTCTTTAATTCATGCAAGTCTCTTAAGTGGTACACTTGTGTGTTGTCATTGGTTATTCGTCTGGGTGATGTTCTTGTCCAGAGAATGTTATAGTGCTTGTTGCCGTGTTAACTGTTGTTATTCCATTTCCATTGTTGGGGACCCATGGACCTCTGTGATTGCTGGTAGTTCTCTGCTCCGTATGGTTGGTGAGGTCATTTCTCCCTGATCGGCTGATTTCTGTGAAGGAACAACTTCCAACTTTGCTAGTTGTGCGCGTATGCCTGTGATTACACCGGTACATCTGGTCATTCGTTTCCACCGTGTACAATTGAGGTGACGATTCCTCTATACTTGTCCCAAGTTTCCACATGGGCTGACTCCTGTTGAGAGTGTTGAAGGTTTGAACCCTGACTGGCTCTTCAGTGCTCAGCTCTGGCAATGGTTTGGCAGTCTTGTCAAACTAAAATTTGACTTTCTGTTGTTTCACTGTGATTTTTTTTCACTCACGCATGTTACTACTTCTGGCTGCAGTAGCTTTTTTGCTATTGGAAGAGTAGTTTTGGTGCAGCGAGACATTAGTCTTCGGACTGGACTACTTTTTATGCCATTGGTCGGTGTGTTTTTCCACTCGAGGATTGTCTTGTGTACATCTGTGCTAGATCTGCTCGGTTCCTTGGTGATTCCTTTGGCAATTTTCACTGTTGCCTCAGCCTTTCTGTTCCACTGGGGATAGTGCAGACATAAATAAAAGCAAAGAACTGCGGATGCTGGAAATCCAAAACAAAAACAGAAACAGAAATACCTGGAAAAACTCAGCAGGTCTGGCAGCATCGGCGGAGAAGAGCAGACATGATGCCTAGTGTTGAATTTCAAAATCCTTTGTGAAGTGGCTGAATTCTTCACTTGTGAACTGAGGGCCATTGTCACTCATCACAATGTCTGGAATGCTGTAACGAATGAAGTGTTCTTTCAGGCATTTTACTATTTCTCCTGTTGTCGAAGAAGTCAGCTGCCCTTACTCCTAGTAGTCAGAATAGTAGTCTACAGTGACAATTTAATCAGTTCCTGCTATAGTGAAGAAGTCTGATCCCAGCTTCATCCATGGTTGTCTGGGATGTCATGTGGCATCAATGGCTCTCTAGCTTGTTTAGCCTGGTGCTCGTTACAAGCACTGCACTGGCTGACGTGGTCTTTAATTTCATTGCTCATGTTTGGCAAATAGAGCACCTCTCTTGCCTTCCTCAGGCTCGATTCAATTCCTTGATGGCTTGCATGAATGCGCTGCAGTATCTCTCCTCTCATTTCCTTAGCAATGATGACTCTATTTCCTTGCACAAGATGCCATCTTGGGCTGTCAATTCAGCTCGGTATGGCCCATATGCTCTTGTGACCACAGGTGTGTCCTTGATGTTCTCAGGCCATCCCTTTATCACTGCTTCTTATAGCCCTTGGAGAGTTGCATCATGTTGGGCAGTTCGCTTGATTTAAGCAAGGCGCTTGCCTGTCAGATTCAATGTCTCTGCTCAGTTGCTGACTTCCAGATTATGTCGAGCTGCTGCCGCATGTTGAATCCGTTGGCACATTTAGGGATACCAGCCCAAGCTTTAGACTTGCTCCAGCTGAGATGAGTGGCTGTTGGATCCCATCTCTGATCTGGAACTCTAAATCTTCCATCTTGCCATTGCAATGGGCTCTCAGACTAATTTGTTCTCTCAGTATGAGTATCATGCCATCATATAGCCTCAACCTCACTTTCGAGTGCTTTGGATCACCATGTTGACCTACTTCACATAGGTCTATGAAAGTCATTATGTTGATGATGCACCAGGGTCTATCTGACACTTGTTCACTTGCTACTCTCTTTCTGCAGTCATCACTCTTAACATTCACAAATCATTTCTCACCCATAGACTTGATGGAACCAACCTGTTATATTGTGTATGCTTCTTCATGAGATTCTTCTGCTGACATCCCTCCAGTGGCCATCTGTGTATTATGACCACAGCCGATGGTAAAGGCTGAGTTGTTCAAATCCCAGAGGGAAATTGAGACAACTGTCATAATCCATTCTTGCAATTTGTAATTTTGAGGTGCAGACTCCACCTTACACATACAAATTCCTTTCTTTATACACCTGGCTTTCCCTTTGAATGTAAATTTCCATTGTATCACTAGGCCTTTTGAACTTTAGCTCTTCTCACAATAAAACCCCTTTCATAGCACCAAGCTTATTAGTAAGATGAAAAATAAACACATTGTTTGGCTTCTTTTAGCTTGGCGCAAGATTTTACCCACAGTCTTGAATGGCTTATTCAGCAAATGCAAATGAACACTTTATCTTACCGTTCTCCTTACTGTTCACCCAATTAACATCTGAAAACTACTATACATCAAAGCACTCAGACTAGCTGACTTTAATCCAATTAAGACACACACCAAGACACAGACCTCCACTAGAATTCTATTTTAAAAATAATTTCTAAAAACATTATACACATTAATGTCGCTTCATGACACTGCGTAGGCTTATTTTGCTTTTTTCTTGCCAAACACTTGTGTGTGAAATGATTCTGCCTCTTGCAGTTAAAACGCTGCTTTTCCCACACTGGACAATCCTTTTCCTTTTGTCTGATGTCCTCCGCAGTATTTGCATCCAGCCCCTTTTCTGCAATTGCTCTGCTCTTTCAGCCTGGAATGTCTCTGAGCATAATATACCTCCTGGTCTGCTATGCCATACATGTACTGTAACTGATATTTTACAAGTTCCACATTTCTACTCGAGTCTATTGCTTTCCTGGGCATGAATTTCTCCTCTTTCAGTAGACGTTCTCTCACTGAGGGGTCTCGTATGCCTAAGAGTATTCGATCTTTAATCAAATCATCTTTAGCTGTCCGAATTCACATCAATCTGCAAGTTGTGTTACTGCAGTCACATACTGTTCAATAGGTGTTTTTTCCCCTTGAGCTCTGTGTCTGTTTCCTCTCATTCCATCTTATTGCAATAGTGTTGCGTCTGAGCAGCTATCGACAGCGTTAGAAAGCAAGGACGCAAATGATTTGCAATATCTGCGATATATCATCACACCATGTCCTTCTATAGCCTGAATAAATATTGTGTATTTCATGCAAAATCGTTTTCTTTATTAGTAATTTGGAATGACACCGGCCCTGCTTGCTGCCTGGTTTGGCCATCTTAAACTATTACAGATCCTGGCCAATGCTGGAGCAAAGGTCACTTCCCCAAACTGGGTAATTTCCATGTGGCATATACTACATGAGGTGATGCGTGAGTATGGGAGCAGCATTGGAACCACTTTCACAAGTAAATTCTTAACAGCATTTCCCAATTCAGATATTAAACAGTCGCACCAGTCTGTCAGCACTAGATGGTCCTACTTTCTATGAATTATGAGTGGACCAAATGAGTTACAGAGCCCAATAATTTGAGGAAATTGGACTGACATCAATAGAGTTGCAGTCAGTAACATAGGGTGCTGGGGAGAGTGGTTACTGAGTGACTGAGGGAGCTGGATTAACATTAATGGAAATGAGTAGAGAAGGGTTACTGAGTGACAGTGTGAGGGAATGGATTAACATCAGTAGCGATACAGTCAATAACATGGGACACTGGGGGGGAGAGGAGTTACTGAGTGACAGTATGAGAGAGCTGGATTAATATCAGTAGAGATAGTCAGGAACACAGGGCACTGGGGAGAGGGGTTACTGAGTGACAGTGCGAGGGAGCTGGATTAACATCAGCTGAGATACAATATCAGTGACATGGGATAGAGTTGGGAAGAGTGTGTTATGTGTTGATCTGTTTGGATCTGTTGAGGCTTTTAGCAGATACAAGGGAAGCAAATCAGCGGAGGCATTAATGGAGCACAGTAAGTGCAGGGTGGAACTTAAGAAAGTAATTAGGAGAGCAAAGAGGGGATATGAGAAAGCTCTGGCTGGTAAAAGTAGGGAAAATCCCAAGATATTCTATAAGTATATCAATGGGAAGAGGATAACCAGGGAAAGAGTAGGGCCCATTAGGGACCAAGGGGGCAATCTATGGGTGGAGCTAGAGGACATCAGTAGAGTGTTGAACAAATACTTCACATCAGTCTTCACCCAAGAGAATGAGGATGAAGATATCAAACTTGGGGAGAGAGACTGCGAGGTTCCTGAGCAAATTGATATAGGGAGTGACAAGGTATTGGAGGTGTTGGCAGGCTTAAAAGTGGACAAATCTCCAGCTCCGGATGATTTGTGTCCCAGACTGCTGAGGGAGGCAAGAGAGGAGATCGCAGGGGCTCTGACCCAAATTTTTAATTCCTCTCTGGCCATGGGAGAAGCGCCAGAGGACTGGAGAACAGCTAATGTGGTTCCGCTATTTAAGAAGGGTTGTAGAGATAAGCCAGGGAACTACAGTCCAGTGAGTCTCACATCAGTGGTAGGGAAACTATTGGAGAAAATTCTGAAGGAGAGAATCTATCTCCACTTGGAGAGGCAAGGTTTGATCAGGGATAGTCAGCATGGCTTTGTCAGTGGGAAGTCATGCCTAACAAATTTGATTGAATTTTTTGAGAAGGTGACAACGTGTGTAGATGAGGGTAGTGCAGTTGATGTAGTTTATATGGATTTCAGCAAAGCCTTTGACAAGGTCCCACATGGGAGACTTATAAAGAAGGCAAAGGCACATGGGATACAGGGTAATTTGATAAGGTGGATTCAAAATTGGCTTAGTTGTAGGAGAGTGTCCTGGGAGTGTTTGATGGGGACAGTGTAGAGGGAGCTTTACTCTGTACCTAACCCCATGCTGTACCTGTCCTGGGAGTGTTTGATGGTGACAGTGTAGAGGGAGCTTTACTCTGTATCTAACCCCGTGCTGTACCTGTCCTGGGAGTGTTTGATGGGGACAGTGTAGAAGGAGGTTTACTCTGTATCTAACTCCGTGCTGTACCTGTCCTGGGAGTGTTTGATGGGGACAGTGTAGAAGGAGATTTACTCTGTATCTAACCCCGTGCTATACCTGAGGCCAGAATTCAAGAGGCACAGGCTGTGAGGCTGGAGGATATAACATAAATAGGAAGGGGCAAAGCCTTGGAGTGATTCAAAAACAAGGATGAGAATTTCAAATTCAAGACGATGCCTGACTGGAGCCAATGGAGGTCAGCAAGCACAGGGCTAATAGGGGAACAGGACTTGCTGCAAGTTAAGACACAGGCAGCAGATTTTTGAATGACCTCAAGTTTATGGGGGATAGAATGTGGGAAACCATTCAGCAATGTATTGGCATAGCTGAGACTAGGGATAACGATGGCATGGGTGAGGGTTTCAGCAGCAGATGAGCTGAGACAGTGACAAAATCAGGTAATGTTGTTGAGGTGAAAATAGCCAGTCTTAGTGATGAAATGTATATGAGGTTGGAAGATCAACTCAGGATCAAAATGTAACACCAAGGTTACGAACAGACTGGCCTAATCTCAGACTGTTGCCAGAATAAATCTCCCTGTACACTGTCCCATCAAACACTCCCAGGGCGTGTACAGTACAGATTAGATAAAGCGTGATCATGGCTTTTGAGCATTCCTGGGCCTGAGTGGGAAGGAGTTAAGATGCACATGGATGAAAATCATTTTTCAAATTTGTGTTCACATTGATGTGAGTTGTCCGACTCAAGCTTCCTCTGTCTGATCTGCATTTTGCATTCAGGAAATAACAGCTATAAGGAGCATGGATACCGGATGCTGCTGATCTGGCTTCATGGGGCTGTCACTCCAGGCAAGCATCCCATTAAGGAGCTGTATGAGAGTCTGGTGAAGACTGGAAATGCTGAGGTAGCAGGTGAAAATGATCAAGAACTGTTTCATGCTGCAGGGCTGAAATATTTTTCTCAGAATGCTCAAAATGATGTGACATTAGCAGTCTTTGCTGCTCCACATTCAAATTAATTATAAGCTTAATGTAATCAACCTACATTTGAATTAATTACAGTTAATTTTGTCCCTGACACTGGGAATATTTCTCTCTTTTGTCCCTGAACCACTGATGTTTATTGGGACTTAGTGCTCTGGGGGCAAGTTGTTCTTAGTTAATTTGTGTATTGCAATTCCTGAATGCAATCATTGGGGTTTTTAGGAAGCAGGTTGGTCCACTGGGATTCTACACAATGCAAGTTAACCTTGTTTAACTGTGATTCAGTGTGTTAAGAGTGACTTGGAAGGGATCTGGTCCATTGGGATTCTGTATAATAGGGGTGAATAGGGATCTGGTCTGTTAGAATTCTGAGTGATGGGGGTGACCTAGGGATCTGGCCTGTTGGGGTTTTATATGATGGGAGCGAATAAGGATCTAGTCAATTGGGATTCCGTATGATGGTAGTAAACAGGAATCTGGTCTTTTGGGATTCGGTGTGATGGGAATCAATAGGGATCTAGTCTGTTGAGATTCTGTGATGGGAATAAATGGCTATCTGGTCTGTTGGAATTCTGTATGCTGGGAAATAATAAGAATCTTGTCCATTGGGATTATACTTATGGGAATTAATAAGGATCTGGTCCATTGTTATTCTATATGATAAGAGTGAATAGGGATCTGGTTCATTGGGGTTATTTTTATGGGAATTAATAAGGATCTGTTCCATCTGAATTGTATTTGATGACAGTGAATAGGGATCTGGTCCATTTGGATACTGTATGATGGGACTGAACTTGGACCTGGTCCATTGGGATCCTGTAGGATGGAATAGATAGCAAGAGATCTTGTGCATTTGGATTAGGTATGATGAACATGAATGAGGTTCCATCTGATGGAAATGAATGGGATCTTGTCCGTTGGGATTCTTTAGATGGGAGAAATAGGGATCTGGTCCATTGCTATTCTGTATAATGGCAATTAATAAGGATCTGCCCCATTGGGATTCTGTATGGTGGAACTGAATAGAGATCTGGTCCATTGGAATTCTGAGTGATGAGAGTGAATAAGGATCTGGTCCATTGAGACTGTATGATGGGGTGAAAAGGGATCTGGCCCATTGGGATTCTGTATGTTGGAAATTGATAAGGATCTGGTCCATTGGGATTCTATATGATGAGTAAATAGGGAACTGGTCCCTTGGTATCTTGTAATGGGAGTGAATAGGGATCTGGTCCACTGGGATTCTGTATGAGAGTGAATAGAGATCGGATCCATTGGGGTTCCATATGATGGGGGCGAACAGGGATTGTGTCTGTTGGGATTCTGTATGATGGTAGTGAATTTAAATCTGGTCTGTTGGTATATTCTGTATGATTGGAGTGAATAGAGATCTTGTCTGTTGTGATTCTGTATGACTGGTGTGAATAGGGATCTGGTCTGTTGGGATTCTATATGACGGAGTGAACAGGGATCTGGTCTGTACTTTTTATTCATTAATGGGATGTGGGTTTCGCTGGCTGGGCCAGCATTTATTTCCCATCTCAAGTTGCCCTTGAGAAGGTGGTGGTGAGCTGCCTTCTTGAACCGCTGCAGTCCATGTGGTGTAGGTACACCCACAGTGCTGGTAGGGAGGGAATTCCAGGATTTTGACCCAGCAACAGTGAAGGAACGGCCGATATATTTCCAAGTCAGGATGGTGTGTGACTTGGAGGAGAACTTCCAGGTGGTGGTGTTCCCATCTATCTGCTGCCCTTGTCCTTCTATATGGTAGTGATTGTGGGTTTGGAAGGTGCTGTCTAAGGAGCCTTGGTGAATTCCTGTAGTGCATCTTGTAGATGGTACACACACTGCTGCTACTGTGCGTCGGTGGTGGAGGAAGTGAATGTTCGTGGAAGATCTACACCGCATGGACTGCAGTGGTTCAAGAAGGCAGCTCACCACCACTTTCTCAAGAGCAGCTAGGGATGGGCAATAAATGCTGGCCCAGCCAGCGAAGCCCACATCCCATTAATGAATAAAAAATACAGACCAAATCCCTGTTGTCCCTGTCATATAGACATTTGTACATGGACTGCTTCAGTACCTGAGGAGTCACGAATGGTGCTAAACATTGTGCAATCATCAGTGAACACCTCCACTTCTAACCTTATGATGGAAGGAAGGTCATTGATGAAGCAGCTGAAGATGGTTGGGCTGAGGACACTACCCTGAGGAACTCCTGCAGTGATGTCCTGGAGTGAGATGATTGACTTCTAACAACCACAACCATTTTCCTTTGTGCTAGGTATGACTCCAACCAGTGGAGAGTTTTCCCCCTGTTTCCCATTGACTCCAGTTTTGCTAGGGCTCCTTGATGCCACACTCGGTCAAATGCTGCCTTGATGTCATGGGCAGTCACTCTCACCTCACCTCTTTTGTCCATATTTGAACCAAGGTTGTTGGGATTCTATATGATGGGAATGAATAGGGATCTGGTCCATTGTGATTCTGTGTTATGGGTGTGAATAGGGATCTGGTCCATTGTGATTCTGTGTTATGGGTGTGAATAGGGATCTGGTCCATTGTGATTCTGTGTTATGGGTGTGAATAGGGATCTGGTCCATTGTGATTCTGTGTTATGGATTTGAATAGGGATCTGGTCCATTGTGATTCTGTATGATGGGTTTGAATAAGGATCTGGTCCATTGTGATTCTGTATGATGGGTTTGAATAAGGATCTGGTCCATTGTGATTCTGTATGATGGGTTTGAATAAGGATCTGGTCCATTGTGATTCTGTGTTATGGGTGTGAATAGGGATCTGGTCCATTGTGATTCTGTATGATGGGTTTGAATAAGGATCTGGTCCATTGTGATTCTGTGTTATGGGTGTGAATAGGGATCTGGCCTGTTGGGATTCTGTATGTTGGGAGTGAATAGGGATCTAGTCTATTGGGATTTTATGTGATGCGGGTGAATAGGAATCTGGTCCATTGTGATTCTATATTATGGGGTTCAGCAGGGATATGGTCAATTGGGATTCTATATGATGGGAGTGAATATGGATCTGGTCCATTGTGATTCTGTATGATGGGTGTGAATAGGGATCTGGCCTGTTGGGATTCTGTATGTTGGGAGTGAATAGAGATCTGGTCTTTTGGGATTCTGTATGTTGGGAGTGAATAGGGATTCTGTATGATGGGATTGAATAGGGATCTGGTCTTTTTGGATTCTGCATGGTATCAGTGAATAGGAATCTGGTGCATTGGGATTCTATAAGATGGGAGTGAATAAGGGTCTTGTTCATTGGGATTCTGGATAATGGGAATTATTAAGGATCTGGTCCATTTTGATTCTCTACAATGGAAATTGGGATCTGGCTCATTGGCAAACTGAATGGTTGGAGTAAATAGTAATCTGGTCTGTTGGGATTCTGTATGATGGAGGTGAGTAAGGATTTATTGCATTGGGATTCTGCGTGATTTTAACCACTAAGGATCTGCTGTGTTGGGATTCTGTATGATGGGGGTGAATAGGGATTTGGTCTACTGGAATTCTATATGATGGGAGTGAATAGGGATCTGTGCATTGGGATTCTGTATGATGGGAGTGAATAGGGATCTGGTCTGTTGGGACGCTGAGTGATGGGAGTGAATAAAGATTTGGTCCGCTGAAATTCTGTATGATAGGAGTGAATAGGAATCCGTGTGTTGGGATTCTGTATGATGGGAGTGAATAGGGATCTGGTCTGTTGGGACGCTGTATAATGCGGGTGAGTAAGTAGGATTTTGATCCATTGGATCTCAAAATTTTGATTATATCTGGTTTATCTAGAGATAGAAATGCATTTCTCTCCTTGAATATTAGCTCAATTTTATATTACTTTTATGAATGTTAATTTTATCTGAATTGTCTGTTCACAGAGAAGATACGTAGACAGGCAAATACAGAGAAGGATTCACAGCAGCGATGTACGATGATGTGAATGGCACCGAAGTCACAGGTGGAACAGCAGCTGTTATGAACAGTGTTTATGGGATTGTTTCTGAAATATTGTTCCAAACTGATTCATAGTTAAAAGATATTGAAAAAAGGCCATGTGAGCAGCATTCATTGACCACAATAGTCCATAACAAGAAACAATATGAATCATGTAAAGACATTGCTGTAGAGAACAACCTGCTGAATGTGGGTTGGATCTGGTGGGTTTGAATATTTTCCTGATGAGATCCAAGTGTTATAAATTGGTTAATAACTGCCTGATCTACACGTGGATTGATAAAATGTAAAGAGGGTGGACAAAAGTGACAGTGAATTGCCATCTGAACCCAATTGCATTTCAACATCAATCCAGGGAAGGGTTACTCTGTTATCCTTTGTGTGAAAAGAAATCCCCTGACTTCTAACTACTAATTTGCTCATGTTATCTTGGTCTCTCAGCACTTCAATCTTTCACAATCTGCCTGCTACTTACCAGAATATGTAAAATATGAACTATTATGGATTAAAGTCTCCTCTTTCCCGTAAAAAAAGAAACAAAGCTGCCTTAACATTCAGTCAGAACTGAAGTTCGTTGTTGCACACTTCTGTTGTTATAATCTGTCCAGGATGCCTGCAGCAAAGCACAGCATGTTAACCAAACTTCGGTGCACCAACCCACAGAACCAGGACTGAGTTCTCCACTTGATTTCGCGATCAAATTCAGATGCATTGCTGTGCAGAGACACTCAGCTCCAGTTAGTGACTGCCTAAACAGAAGCAGTGTAGAGGGACACTTACTCTGTATCTAACCCTGTGCTGTACCTATCCTGGGAGTGTTTGGTGGGGACAAGTGTAGAGGGAGATTTACTCTGTGTCTAACCCCGTGCTGTACCTGTCCTGGGAGTGTTTGACGGGGACAGTGTAGAGGGAGATTTACTCTGTATCTAACCCCGTGCTGTACCTGTCCTGGGAGAGTTTGATGGGGACAGTGTAGAGGGAGATTTATTCTGTATCTAAATCTGTGCTGTACCTGTCCTGCGAATGTTTGATGGGGACCATGTGAAGGGAGCTTTACTCTCTAACCCCATGCTATACCTGTCCTTGGAGCTTAACTCTGTATCTAACCCCGTACTGTATCTGTCCTGGGAGTGTTTGATGGGGACAGTGTAGAGGGAGCTTTACTCTGTATCTAACCTGTGCTGTACCTGTCCTGGGAGTGTTTGATGGGGACAGTGTAGAGGGAGCTTTACTCTGTCTCTAACCCCGTGCTGTACCTGTCCTGGGAGTGTTTGATGGGGACGGTGTAGAGGGAGCTTTACTCTGTATCTAACCCCGTGCTGTACCTGCCCTGGGAGTGTTTGATGGGGACAGTGTAGAGGGAGCTTTACTCTGTATCTAACCCCGTGCTGTACCTGTCCTGGGAGTGTTTGATGGGGACCATGTGAAGGGAACTTTATGCTGTATCTAAATCCATTCCATTCCAGCACTGACATTGTTTACTTTGTTAAACACTAAATGATGTTCTCACCTTAGAGCAACACTTGTTGTATGAAATGACTGTGATGGAAAGTGTTCTGGCTGAATAGACATGAATTTTTTAGAGTTTTCTTTTAAGTGGCTTGGCTTTTCGAGGAATTTTGTTTGGAATTTTCTTGGAATTTTGTGGGGTTTTGTTTCTTCTGAAGGTTTTGAAGTGTTTTTTGCTTTGAGACATAAACACAAACCAAGATAGAATGCAAACAAGATAATGGAAAGCAGGCAGTCCTTATCACTGGCCTGTTAGCTCAGGGTCTCTAGCTTTTATTTAAAAAGATGAGATATTTTAACCAATTCTGCCAATATCTGGCTTACGAATAAATGTAACTCTAAGTTTGAATAGGTCTGCAATCTGTCATTTTTTCAAACGTTATTTTTCACTCCAGTGTTTTACTCCTGTTGACATTCCTATACTTGAGTGATAGTTCAGGGTTCCAGCTGGGACCTCAATAACAACACCAATCCTGCTCTATGATCCCAATAGAAATGTTTATTTATCTTTTCCAAACATTGATGGATCTGAGTATTTCCAGATTTTTATTGTTTCCCGCTTTTCATTATTTACAAGCTTTCTTTTCATCTATTTAGTTTGACTCGGGCAGGAACAAATCTATTTCCTGTGTCATCTGTGGTCTGTAGATTCACTCCAAGTTCCACTGCAGAGATCTGAGCGCATTATTTAGATTGAAGATGCTGTTTCTTACATAAGATGAACCAAGGATCCATTTGCCTTCTTGAGTGTATGTTAAAGATCCAATAGCACTATTTGAAGAAGAGCAGGTGAGTTCTTCCCAGTGGCCTGGCCAATATTGATCTATCGACCAATATGATTAAAACAGGTTATCTGGTCATTAAGCCATTTCAATTTTGGGATCTTTGTTGTGCTTAATTTGACTGCCATGTTTTCCTACATTGCAGCACAATAACACTTCAAAACAAAGGATTTCATTGGCCACGAAGTGCTTTGGGATGTCCTTAGTTCATGAAATGTGCTATTGCAAAACAATAAAAGGGAAATCAGCAAGCATTTTAGGTGATGCCAAATTTGAGTTTGAGTGAACCTGTAGATTGCAGGAGATGGAAGACTGAAGGAGGAGAGAGTTTCATAGTTTGAGCGAATACTGAGGCACAGAAGGAGCTCCACAGCTTGAGGGAAGACTGAGGGACAGAGGGAATTCCACAGTTCAAGGGAAGACCGAGTGACAGAAGGAATTCCACAGTTCGAGGGAAGGCTGAGGGACAGAAGGCGTTCCAGAGTTTGAGGGAAGACTAAGGGACAGAAGGAGTTTCAGAGTTTGAGAGAAGACCAAGGGACAGAGGGATTCCATACTTTTCAGTTTAAGAAGCAATGAGTTTGAGTAAGAGAGTCACAAGGTCTTAAGGTTAGTTCTTCAGCCCACTTCATTCATCCTTGCAGAATTCCAGGGCTTGTGTTTTCCCTTTACAGCATCTCACTGTTTCTTAAATGAGTGCAGTGCCCTGCTGCCAGTCACCTTCCCTTCTAACTATATGGCATCCTTTGTGTAAAAGCAATCCTTCCCAGTGTCTGTTCCGACTACTCTGACCCTGCATCCACTGGTCTTTTGCCCCGGTCTCCCAGAAAGTATTGTTCTAGTTTACTTCCTCGCTCCCATTAGGTATTGTATGTCTCCGTGTAAAGTTCACTCTGATACACTTTACTTTTATTATTTCATGGAATGTGGGTGTCACTGGCTGAGTCAACATTTATTACCCATCCCTAGTTGCCCTTGTGAAGGTGGTGGTGAGCTTCCATCTTGAACCGCTGCAGTCCCTGTGGTGTAGGTACACCCACAGTGCTATTAGGAAGGGAGTTCCAGGATTTTGACCCAGCGACAGTGAAGGAACAGCGATATATTTCCAAGTCAGGATGGTGTGTGGCTTGGAGGGGAACTTGCAGATACTGGTGTTCCCGTGCATCTGCTGCCCTTGTCCTTCTAGGTGGAAGAGGTCTCAGGTTTGGAAGGAGTTTTGATGAGTTGCTGCAGTGCATCCTGTAGATGGTACACACTGCTACCCCTGTGTGTCAGTGGTGGAGGGAGTGAATGTTGAAGGTGGTGGATGGGGTACCAATCAAGCAGGCTATTTTATCGTGGATGGCATTGAGGTTCTCGAGTGTCATTAGAGCTGCACTTATCCAGGCAAGTGGAGAGTATTCCATCACACTCCTGACTTGTGCCTTGTAGATGGTGGACAGGCTTTGGGGAGTCAGGAGGTGAGTTATTCGCCACAGGATTCCCAGCCTCTGACCTGCTCTTGTAGCCACAGTATTTATATGGCTGGCGCAGTTCAGTTTCTGGTCAATGGTAACCCCCCAGGATGTTGATAGTGGGGGATTCAGCGATGGTAATGCCATTGAACGTCAAGGGCGATGGTTGGATTCTCTCTTGTTGGACACGGTCACTGCCTGGCACTTGTGTGACATGAATGTTACTTGCCACATATCAGCCCAAGCCTGAATGTTGTTCAGGTCTTGCTGCATCTGGGCACAGACTGCTTCAGTTGTTAAGAAGTTGCGAATGATGCTGAACATTTTGTAATCATCAACAAATATCCCCACTTCTGACCTTATGATGGAAGGAAGGTCATTGATGAAGCAGCTGAAGATGGTTGGGATGAGGACACTATCCTGAGGAACTCCTGCGGTGATGTCCTAAAACTGAGATGATTGACCTCCAACAACCACAACCATCTTCCTTTGTGCCAGGTATGGCTCCAACTAGCAGATAGTTTTCCCCCTGATTCCCACTGACCCCAGTTTTGCTCAGGTTCCTTGATGCCACACCTGGTCAAATGCTGCCTTGATGTCAAGGGCAGTCACTCTCACCTCACCTCGGGAGTTCAGCTCTTTTGTCCATGTTTGGACCAAAGCTGTAATGAGGTCAGGAGCTGAGTGGCCCTGGCGGAACCCAAACTGAGCGTCAGTGAGCAGGTTATTGCTGAGTGAATGCCACTTGATAGCACTGGTGATGACACCTTCCATTACTTTACTGATAATCAAGAGTGGACTGATGGGACGGTAATTGGCTGGGTTGGATTTGTCCTGCTTTTTATGTACAGGACACACCTGGGCAATTTTCCACATTGCCGGTCTTGTAGCTGTACTGGAACAGCTTAGCTAGGGGTGCGGCAAGTTCTGGAGTACAAGTCCTCAGTACTATTGCCGTAATGGTGTCATGGCCCATAGCCTTTGCAGTATCCACCGGTTTCAGCTGTTTCTTGATATCATATGAAGTGAATTGAATTGGCTGAAGACTGTCATCTGTGATATTGGGGATCTCAAGAGGAGGCCAAGATGAATCATGCACTCAGCATTTCTAGCTGAAAATGGTTGCAAATGCTTCACCCTTGTGTCTCAAAGACTGGTGTGGGAGAAGTGGGTTCTGATTTTTGTAGCACTGGCACCAGTACTGGGGAAAGTGAGGGCTGTACTGTCAGGACGGTCTGCACCTGAACTATGCTGGGACCAGTGTTCTTGTAAGCCACATAACTAGGGAAGTGGAGAAGGTTTTAAACTAAATAGTGGGGGCTAGGGATCAAATTTGGGAAGATATTAAAGAGTAGAGACAAGACGAGAGAAAGGTCTAAATACGGGAAATGACAAACAGACCATGACAGGAAAGGACAGAGAGTACAAATCTAAGAGCAAATCATCAGATAAGGCTAGAGGTTACAAATATAATAAAAGAACAAAACTTAAGACTCTGTATTTGAGTGCACATAGCATTCAAAACAAACAGATGAACTGATAGCTGAAATAGAGATAAATAAGTACAATCTCGTAGCCATTACAGAGATATGGCTGCAGGATGGCATAAATTAGAACCTGAATATTTAAGGGTATATGACATTTAAGAAGGACAGGAAGCTAGGAAAAGGTGGAGGGGTGGCTTTGTTAATTAAAGGTGATATTAGCACAATAGAGAGGGATGACCAAAGTTCAGGAAACCAGGATGTAGAAGCAGTTTGGGTAGAGATGAGGAATGATAAAGGCAAGAAGTTACTTGTGGGAGTGGTGTACAGGCCCCTTAACTACCCACACGGTAGCACGGGGTATCAAAGAAGAAATGATAGAAACTTGTCAGAAAGGTACGGTGATATTCATGGGAGATTTTAATCTACATGGATACTGGAAAAAAAAGATGGGCTAAGATAGCCTAGAAAGGAATTCATAGAATGTTTTCAGGATCATTCCTTAGAACAGCACAGTCTGGAGCCAACCAGGAGCAGGCTATACTAGACCTGGTATTGTACAACGAGATAGGATAAATTAATGGCATCATAGTGAAGGCGTCCTAGGTAGTAGTGATATGATGGAATTTTACATTTGGTTTCAGGGAGAGAAGAGAGGATCTAAGACTAGTATTTTAAACTTAAATAAGAACAATTATAAGGGCATGAAAGCAGAGCTAGCTAAAGTGAACTGGCTAATTAGGTTAACGGATAGGTCAATAGAGATTCAGTGGTGGATATTTAAAGGGATATTTCAGAATATGCAGAATAGATACATTCCAATGAAAAAGAAAAATTCCAAGGGGAGGACCCACCATCTGAGGTTAACTAAAAAGTTAAAGGTAGTATCAAACTTAAAGAAAAAGCATATAATTGCACAAAGATGGGCGGCAGGTCAGAAGATTGGACAGAATGTAAAAAACAGTAAAGAATGACTAAAAGATTAATAAGGAGTGAAAAATTAGAGTATGAGAGAAAGCTAGCTGGAAATTTAAAAACAGATGGTAAGAGTTTCTATATGTATTTAAAAAAGAAAAGAGTTAACAAAGTGAGCATTGGTCCTATAGAAAGTGAGTCTGGGGAATTAATAATGGAAAATAAGTGACAGATGAATAAATTGGTCTTTTTCAGAGTGGCAGGTGGTGACTAGTGGGGTACCGGAGGGATCAGTGCTTGGGCCCCAGCTATTCACAATATATATCAATGATTTGGATGAGGGAACCAAATATAATATTTCCAAGTTTGCTACGACACGAAACTTGGTGGGAATGTGAGCGATGAGGAGGGTATTAAGAGGCTTCAAGGCAATTTAGACAGGTTCAGTGAGAGGGCAAATATATGGCAGATGCAGTATAACGTGGAAAAGTGTGAAGTTATCCACTTTAGTAGGAAAAACAGAATGGCAGTGTATTATTTAAATGGTGATGTACAAAGGGACCTGGGTGTCCTTGCACACCAGTCACTGAAAGCAAGCATGCAGGTGCAGCCAGCAGTTAAGAAGGCAAATGGTATGCTGGCCTTCATTGCGAGAGGACTTGAGTACAGGAGCAAGGAGGTCTTACTGCAGCTATACAGGGCCTTGGTGAGACCACACCTGGAGTATTGTGTGCAGTTTTGGTCTCCTTACCTAAGAAAGGAAATACTTGCCATAGAGGGAGTGCAGCGAAGGTTCACCAGACTGATTCCTGGGATGGCAGGATTGTGGTATGAGGAGAGATTGAGCCGTCTAGGCCTGTATTCACTGGGGTTTAGAAGAATGAGAGGGGATCTCATTGAAACATATAAAATTCTGACAGGGATGGACAGACTGGATGCAAGGATGATATTTCCTCTGGGTCGGGGGTCTAGAACAAGGGGTCACAGTCTCAGGATATGGGGGAGGCCATTTAGGACTGAGTTGAGGAGAAACTTCTTCCCTCAGAGGGTGGTGAACCTGTGGAATTCTCCACCAAAGGAAGCTGTGGAGGCCAAGTTATTGATTATATTTAAGAAGGAAATAGATAGATTTCTGAACTCTAAAGGCATCAAGGGGTATGGGGAGTGTGCAGGAGCACAGCAGCCATGATCATATTGAATGGTAGAACAGGCTCGAAGGCCGAATGACCTACTCCTGCTCTTATTTTCTATGTTTCTATGAATTGAACAGCTATTTTGCATCGGTCTTCACTATAGAGGACAAGTAACATTCCAGAAACAGCTATAAATCAGAAAAAGGAGAAGAGGGAGGAACTCAAGAAAAGTACAATCACCAGGGAAGTGGCACTGAGAAAATTGTTGAAACTGCAGGTTGACAAGGCCCTGGACCCTGATAGACTTCATCCTAGGGTCTTAAGATACGTGGCTAGTGAGATAGTTGGTTTTAATTTTCAAAAATTCCCTAGATTCGGGGTAGGTTCCATAAAATTGGCAAATAGCGAATGTAACTCCTTTATTCAAAAAGGGAGGGAGACAGAAAGCAGGAAACTACAGGCCAGTTAGCCTAACTTCTGTCATAGGGAAAATGTTAGAAGCTATTATTAAAGACGTTATAGCAGGGCACTTAGGAAAATTCAAGGTAATCAGGCAGAGTCAACATGGTTTTGTGAAAGGGAAATCATGTTTAACCGGAGTTCTTTGAAGGAGTCACATGTGCTGTGGATAAAGGGGAACCGGTGGATGTACTGTACTTAGATTTCCAGAAGGCATTTGATAAGGTGCCACATCAAAGATTATTGCAGAAAATAAAAGCTCATGGTGTAGGGGCTAACATATTGGCATGGATAAAAGATTGGCTAGCTAACAGGAAACAGAGGGTAGGCATAAATGGGCCATTTTCTGGTTGGCAAGATGTAACAAGTAGTGTGCCACAGTGGAATGTGCTGGTGCCTCAACTTTTTACAATTTATATAAATGACATGGATGAAGTAACCGAAGGTATGGTTGCTAAATTTGCTGATGATACAAAGATAGGTAGGAAAGTAAGTTGTGAAGAGGACATATGGAGACTATAAAAGGATATAGATAGGTTGGGTGAGTGGGCAAAGATCTGGCAAATGGAGAATAATGTGGGAAAATGTGAAATTGTCCATTTTGGCAGGAAGAATAAGAAAGAAGCATATTATCTAAATGGTGAGAGATTGCAGAGCTCTGAGATTCAGAGGGATCCAGGTGTCCTAGTGCATGAATCACAAAAGGTTAGTATGCAGGTACAGCAAGTAATTTTTAAAAATTCATTAATGGGATGTGGGAGTTGCTGGCTGGGCCAACATTTATTGCCCATCCCTAATTGCCCTTCAGAAGGTGGTGGTGAGCTGCCTCCTTGAACCGCTGCAGTCCCTGTGGTGTAGGTACACCCACAATGCTGTTGGGGAGGGAGTTCCAGGATTTTGACCCAGTGACAGTGAAGGAATGGCTGATATATTTCCAAGTCAGGAAGGTGGGTGACTTGGGGGGGATCTTCCAGGTGGTGGTGTTCCCGTATATCTACTGCCCTTGTCCTTCTAGATGGTAGTGGTCATGGGTTTGGAAGGTGCTGCCTAAGGAGCTAATAAATTGTTATTGTTCACTGCGAGGGGAATTGAGTACAAAAGTAGGGAGGTTATGCTTTAGTTATGCAGGGCATTGTAGAGACCACATCTGGAATACTGTGTACAATATTAGCCTCCTTATTTAAGGAAGGATGTAAATGCTTTGGAAGCAGTTCAGAGAAGATTTACTAGACTAATACCAGGAATGGGTGAGTTGACTTATGAGGAAAGGCTGGACAGGCTGGGCTTGTATCTGCTGGAGTTCAGAAGAATAGGAGGCGACTTGATTGAAACATTGATGGGATGGATGTAAAGAGGATGCTTCCTCTTGTGAGAGAATCTAGAGCTCGGGATCACTGTTTAAAAATAAGGTGTTGCCCATTTAAGAGGGATGAGGAAAAATTTTTCTCTGAGAGTCATGAGTCTTTGGATTCTTGATAAGCAAGGGGGTGAAAGGCTATCGGGCATAGGAATGTGGAGTAGAGGTTAAAATTAGATCAGCAATGATCTTATTGAATGATGGAGCAGGCTTGAAGGGCCAAGTGGCCTACTGATCCAATTCGTATGTTTCCTATGTGTTTGGCACTGATGTGCTGGGCTCCACCATCATTGAGGATTGGGATATTTGTGGAGCCTCCTCCTCCAGTTAGTTGTTTCATTGTCCACCACCATTCATGACAGGATGTATAATATCACGGTGAACTGAACTGTATCACAGAATCACAGTACAGAAAGGCCCTTCGGCCCATCGAGTCTGCACCGACATGTGAGAAACACCTGACCTACCTACCTAATCCCATTTACCAGCACTTGGCCCATAGCCTTGAATGTTATGACGTGCCAAGTGCTCATCCAGGTACTTTTTAAAGGATGTGAGGCAACCCGCCTCCACCACCCTCCCAGGCAGCGCATTCCAGACCGTCACCACCCTCTGGGTAAAAAAGTTTTTCCTCACATCCCCTCTAAACCTTCTGCCCCTCACCTTGAACTTATGCCCCCTTGTGACTGACCCTTCAACTAAGGGGAACAGCTGCTCCCTATCCACCCCATCCATGCCCCTCATAATCTTGTACACCTCGATCAGGTCACCCCCTCAGTCTTCTCAGCTCCAACGAAAACAACCCAAGTCTATCCAACCTTTCTTCATAACTTAAATGTTTCACCCTAGGCAATATCCTGGTGAACCTCCTCTGCACCCCCTCCAATCACATCCTTCCTATAATGTGGCGACCAGAACTGCACACAGTACTCCAGCTGTGGCCTCACTAAGGTTCTATACAACTCCAACATGACCTCCCTCCTTTTGTAATCTATGCCTCGATTGATAAAGGCAAGTGACCCATATGCCTTTTTCACCACCCCACTAAAATGCCCCTCTGCCTTCAGAGATCTATGGACACACACGCCAAGGTCCCTTTGTTCCTCAGAACTTCCTAGTGCCATGCCATTTATTGAATACTTCCTTGTCAAATTACTCCTTCCAAAGTGTATCACCTCACATTTTTCAGTGTTAAATTGCATCTGCCACTTATCTGCCCATCTGACCATCCCGTCTATATCTTCCTGTAGCCCAAGACACTCAACCTCACTGTTAACCACCCGGCCAATTTTTGTGTCATCCGCAAACTTACTAATCCTATCCCCCACATAGTCATCTATGTCGTTTATATAAATGACTAATAATAGGGGACCGAGCACAGATCCCTGTGGTACGCCACTGGACACTGGCTTCCAGTCCCTAAAGCATCCTTCTGTCATCACCCTCTGCCTCCTACAACTAAGTCAATTTTGAATCCACCTTATCAAATTACCTTGTATTCCATGTGCATTTGCCTTCTTTATAAGTCTCCCATGTGGGACCTTGTCAAAGGCTTTGCTGAAATCCATATAAACTACATCAACTGCACTACCCTCATCTACACACCTGGTCACCTCCTCAAAAAGTTCAATCAAATTTGTTAGGAATGACCTCCCTCTGACAAAGTCATGCTGACTATCCCTGATCAAAACTTGTCCTCTGGCACCTCCCCTGTGGCCAGAGAGAAATTAAAATTTGGGTCAGAGCTCCTGCGATCTCCTCCCTTGCCTCCCTCAGCAGACTGGGACACAAATCATCTGGATCTGGAGATTTGTCCACTTTTAAGCCTGCCAACACCTCCAATACCTTGTCACTCCCTATATCAATTTGCTCAGGAACCTCGCAGTCTCTCTCCCCGAGTTCAATACCTTCATCCTCATTCTCTTAGGTGAAGCCAGATGTGAAGTATTCATTCAACACTAGCGATGTCCTCTAGCTCCACCCATAGATTGCCTCCTTGGTCCCTTATGGGTCCTACTCTTTCCCTGGTTATCCTCTTCCCATTGATATACTTATAGAATATCTTGGGATTTTCCCTACTTTTACCAGCCACAGCTTTCTCATATTCTCTCTTTGCTCTCCTAATTACTTTTTTAAGCTCCCTCTGCTGATTTGCTTCCCTTATACCTGCTAAAAGCCTGTCCTCTCCTCATAACCTGAATATCTCTGGTCATCCATGGTTCTCTGGGCTTGTTACTCCTTCCTATCACCCTAGAGGGAACATGTTGAGTCTGTACCCTCCCCATTTCTTTTTTGAACACCCCCCATTGTTCCTCTGTAGTTTTCCCCACAAGTAGCTGTTCCCAGTCTACCTTGGCCAGATCCTGCGTTATTTTACTAAAATCCACTCTTCCCCCAATCCAAAACATTTTTTTGCAACTTGTCGATTTCTTTGTCCATAACAAACTTAAACTGTACCATGTTGTGGTCACTATCGCTAAAATACTCGCCCACCACTACCTCAGCCACCTGTCCGGCTTCATTCCCCAGAATTAGGTCCAGCACTGCGCCGTCCCTTGTTGGACTCTCTACATATTGACCTAAAAAGTTCTCCTGTACACATTTCAAGAAATCCACTCCATCCAAGCCCTTAACACTATGTCTATCCCAATTATTGTTGGGAAAGTTGAAATCATCTAATATAATTACCCTGTTATTGTTTTTACACACCTCCACAGATTATGCACATATTTGCTCCTCAATTTCCCACTATCTGGGGGCCTTTAATAAACACCTAACAATGTAGCTGCCGCTTTTTTATTCCTAAGCTCTACCCACAAAGCTTCATTCGATGCCCCTTCCAAGATATCATCTCTCCTTACTGCAGTAACTGACTCCTTAACTAATAATGCAATGCCTCCTCCTCTTTTACCCCCTCTCCTGAAGATTCTATATCCCGGAATGTTGAGCTGCCAATCCTGCCCTTCCCTCAACCACGTCTCAGTGATGGCTACTATATCACAATTCCACATGTCAATCCTCACCCTTAGCTCATCCATTTTACCTGTAATATTCCTGGCATTAAAGTAGAGGCCATCGAGCCTTGCCTTACTCCCTTGAAGCTTAATGCAGCTGTACTCCCTCTGACTTGATTATTTTACTGTGTTATGATGTGTCCCTATTCTGCTAACAGTTTGTGTCCCCTCCCCCTGCCGAATTAGTTTAAACTCCTCCCAACAGCACTAGCAAACCCGCCCGCAAGGATGTTAGTCCCGCTTTGGTTCAGATGTAGCCCATCCCGCTTGTACAGGTCCCACCTTCCCCAGAAACGGTCCCAGTGATCCAGGAATCTAAAACCGTCCCTCCTGCCCCAACTCTTAAGCCACGTATTCATCTGCGTTATTCTCCTATTTCTGAGCTTGCTAGCACGTGGCACTTGGAGTAATCCAGAGATTACAACCCAAGAGGTCCTGCTTTTTAGTCTACTGCCTAACTCCCTGAATTCTTGATGCAAGACCTCATCCCTCTTTCTACCTATGTCATTGGTACCAACATGTACCATGACCTCTGCCTTATCACCCTCGCCCTTCAGGATGTCCTGCAGCCGTTCAGTGACATCCCGGACCCTGGCACCAGGGAGGCAACATACCATCCTGGAGTCACGTTGATGGCCACAGTAGCGCCTATCTGTTCTCCTGACTATAGAATCCCCTATTACTATTGCTCTTCCTCCCTTCCTGTACAGACAGGCTGCTTGTGGTGTCAGAAGCTTGGCTCTGTCTGCATTCCCTGGAGGAACCAGCGCCCTCATCAGCCTCCAAAACGGAATACCGATTTGCGAGCGGGACCCCAGGGGACTCCTGAACTACCTGCCTGTTTCTCTTGGACTGCCTGGTGGTCACCCATTCCCTTCGTTCCTCGAGTCCCTTCAGCTGCGGTGTGACCACCTCCCTAAATGTGCTGTCAGACTCGCGGATGGTCCAGTGTCCTCAGCCACTGTACACAGTGACCCAGGTATGGATGATGGGAGCTGTGCACAACATTATTTCTCAAGGTCTGAACTCAAACTTCTTTTGCTTGTTGGCACTGCACCATGTTTGAAATGGTGAGTGAGGGAGTCAACTCCTATCTTATGGTTCTCCTTAGTAACTCTAGGCTGGCATTTACAAGACCATTGTTTTTATTTCAGTTATCTTTAGTGAACTGAATTTGCTGTTGGTCAACCTGTGTATCGTGAGGAGAGGGATGTATGGAAGGATTTAAGTGGAAGAGAGGTAAGCGCAGAGATGCAGTGAGCTTGTGGTACTGATGAAATATAACTACAAGGCAAGTTGTAATGGGATGACAAACTCCTTGTACTCTTAGATGTCAAGTCTCCTGATAGGTGTGCAGCAATATTCAGACACAATGGAGACACTCGGTATACTGTTTACAAGGCCATTGTCCAATTGCCATGTTCAGATAATGCACATTTATCAGCCTTCTGCCCCTAGTAATTGAATAACTGCTAGTAAACCCCAGCACCTGCCCCGGGACATGTTTATGGAATGTTAATTAAGCTTTTTGTGACCACTGCTGTTGGGTTACATGACATATGAGTTGGCGCCATGTCATGGTCTCTTGTGGTAAATTCTGAAGAAATCCAGCAGTTTCCATGTAATGAAGAGATGATGTTCAGAGCATATCCCTTAGATTCAGTGGCCAGGATTTTCGATTCATCGGGCGGGAGCGATTGCGGAGCCCGTGATTGGCTTGGCACCGTGATTTCATGCGGGCGGGCCAGTGGATCGCGAGCGGTAGGGTTGGAGGGAGAGTCGGGTCCAGCGCTCTTTTGCGCATGCAGCTGCCTCAGGGAGATTGAAGTGCTTGTTAAAAAAAATAAATAAGTGCATTAAAAATTTAATGAAACATGTCCCCTCATGTGACGATGTCACACGAGATGGGACATGTTTTTATTTTACAAAGTACGTTTTTATTTAATTTGTAAAAGCTTTAGGAGACCTCGTCCCGCTCGTCATTCTTCAACCAACTTTACTAGAGACTATGCGGTTGTCTCCGGTATCCTCCTGTTAAAAAAGTTCACATGTACATTCTCTTTGGGTACATTTCCCCATTTCTCATCCAGATTTTTTTTCAACATAGGCGTTTTATTCTGTTCTGGTTTATCATATGTTAACACATACAGTGGCACACAACAAATGCAAAGGGCAGGAGATGCAGGGAAACAGTAAGAACTTGGCTCCTGCTTTGCCTCCCAAACCAGCTATGATCCCAGGTACCACTTGGGCTGATTTAGTGACCTCAGCCAGTTGCTACAATTGACCTCAGTGCCGTTAGGCTAGGGAATGAAAAAAAAAAAATTGTCTCCAGCTTCTGATTCAATCCATTGACATCTACTGGAAAATGTATTTGTGTCAGATAAGGGCAAGATTAGTTTCAAGTGTGATGCACTGTGGTAGGAAAACCTGATGCTTCATGTTTGAGCTGAGTGAGTTCACCTGAGTGAAGTACTGAAAGGCATCTAATGTCTTGGACTTGTATCCATCTTAGTAAGGAATCAACACCTTCAAAAGGTATAGGAAGAGATGAAGACTGACCAACCCTGGTTGATAAAGGATCTGACATTCTGTTCAATCAGGATTGAGGGCAAGGTGTCAGACTGAAGGATTTCTTCTTTTTACTGGACTAGGCACTAAGGATATCAGCTGATTGAGGGACCTGGCTTCTACCTAAGAGAAATGAGAAGAAAAATGAGGGCAGATGTCTGTTGAAATCTCTTTCCCCTTTGCCGAAGTGCGATGGGACAAGGGGTAGGGATTGAAGACAACTGGCTACACTGTTCCAGCTAAAAGGACATTCACTAATTTCAAAGATCTCAGCTTGAGCAATATTCAACTTGAGATCTGTCTGCTTCACATTCACCAACTTTTCCTTAATTTGCCAGTTTAGTAGAGTCTGTATTCCCAAAGTGAAGCCTGTTGAAGGACATCCCACTTCTAATCAAATAATTTTCTGGTAAATAGGATATACTTAAAACCAGGCCATCACAAGTCTTACTCTTTCACTGTGGATAACAGGCAAAGACAGTTGAAGTTACATTTCAATGTTGTTTATCCATACTGTAATGCACAGGCGTAGCAAGTTGAAACTTAAAGGTACAGTTCGTTATTTTATAACAGCCAATTGCAAATGATTTCCTGTAAATACATATGCCATTTCCAGGGACAAGTATGAAGATTTCATCACTTTAGTAACGCTTTTTAAAAAAGTTTCAAAGATTCTGGAGAGAGTCCACTTGGCACCTGTCTGCAGAGGAAACTCCCTGTGATGGATTCGGACGTTACTGCAATGCCATTCAGAATGATCCCACCACCTATTAACCAGCACGTATTCTTTGCTCTGCCATCTTGACAGTTATCTCACTGCATATCTGCAGAATGAATTGCTTTTCATGTTGTTGCTTTTATTTGCATAGTTGCTGTAGATCGTACTCGGTCCTGTGCTTTGACTAGACCAGCTATTAGAAATCAAATAGTATTTTCAAGGTTTTGGGCTAAAATGTTATTAAGCTGCTGTAGCTTTTCATGTTGGGCAGTTGCACGCTCTTCTCTGAGGATTGGCTTTACAAACTTGTGAACTGCATCACGGGTTGTTAGCGAGAATCTTTTATTTAAATGAGTGTTGGGACTGGGCATATGGGGAGACACGTTGGAACTCTGGGAAGATAAGGAAGGCCTTCCATTTGATGAATTATAGGAGGATTTCAAAGACCTGCTTGGCATAGAAGCCTTGTTCATCCGACTGTGGGAAGACAACTGGGGTTTCCTAATCAGAGTATTAATTCCAGTAGGTTTATGGAGAAGTTTCTGTGGTCTTCTATGCACAAGGGTATTAGGAATGGGATCATTGGAGGGATATGCAGACCTGCTAGAGGATGGCTTTGACAACCTTCTATTGACAGGTGCTGCTGGAGAGAGATTATGGGAAGGTTTTGATAAACTCCTATTGATAAGGGCATTTTGAGAATTAGAATGAGGAATCCATGAGATTCGGGAACTCACAGGAGTAACTTGAGGGGGGAGATTTAAAAAAAATGAGGCTGCTTTGTTCACAGGGGCTCTTGGAATGGCATTGTGAGCAGGTGAAAGTCTCCTGTTCACAAGGACAGGTGGAGTGGAATTGTTGGGCTTTGAAAATTTCCTACTCTTAGGGGCAGTTTGACTGAGATTGTGAGAAAGCTTTGATGATATACTTTTTGCTGAGGCAACTGGACTAGGATTGTGAAAAGGGTTTGATATTCTCCTATTCACAGAGTTATTTGGGGTGGGATTGTAGGAACGGTTTGATTTCCTATTCACAGGGGTATTTGAGGTGGGATTGGAGGGAGGGTTTGATGTTTTCTTATTCATAGGGGTATTTGGAGTTGGATTGTAGGAACGGTTTGCTGATTTCCCATTTGCTGGGGTATTTGGAGTAGTATTGTGGGGAAGGTTTGGTATTCTCCTATCCACAGGAGTATTTGCGGTGGGATTGTAGGAACGGTTTGATTTCCTATTCACAGGGGTATTTGGGGTGGGATTGTAGGAACGGTTTGATTTCCTGTTCACAGGGGTATTTGGCGTGGGATTGTAGGAACGGTTTGATTTCCTTTTCACAGGGGTATTTGGGGTGGGATTGTAGGAACGGTTTGATTTCCTTTTCACAGGGGTATTTGGGGTGGAATTGTAGGAATGGTTTGATTTCCTTTTCACAGGGGTATTTGGGGTGGGATTGTAGGAACGGTTTGATTTCCTTTTCACAGAGCTATTTGGGGAGGGATTGTAGGAACGGTTTGATGTTTTCCTATTCACAGGGGTATTTGGGGTGGGATTGTAGGAACGTTTTGATGTTTTCCTATTCACAGGGGTATTTGGGGTGGGATTGTAGGAACGTTTTGATGTTTTCCTATTCACAGGGGTATTTGGGGTGGAATTGTAGGAGCGTTTTGATGTTTTCCTATTCACAGGGGTATTTGGGGTGGGATTGTAGGAACGGTTGGATTTCCTGTTCACAGGGGTATTTGGGGTGGGATTGTAGGAACGGTTTGATGTTTTCCTATTCACAGGGGTATTTGGGGTGGGATTGTAGGAACGTTTTGATGTTTTCCTGTTCACAGGGGTATTTGGGGTGGGATTGTAGGAACGGTTTGAAGTTTTCCTATTCACAGGGGTATTTGGGGTGGGATTGTAGGAACGTTTTGATGTTTTCCTATTCACAGGGGTATTTGGGGTGGGATTGTAGGAACGTTTTGATGTTTTCCTATTCACAGGGGTATTTGGGGTGGGATTGTAGGAACGTTTTGATGTTTTCCTATTCACAGGGGTATTTGGGGTGGGATTGTAGGAACGTTTTGATGTTTTCCTATTCACAGGGGTATTTGGGGTGGGATTGTAGGAACGGTTTGATGTTTTCCTATTCACAGGGGTATTTGGGGTGGGATTGTAGGAACGGTTTGATTTCCTATTCACAGAGCTATTTGGGGAGGGATTGTAGGAACGTTTTGATATTTTCCTATTCACAGGGGTATTTGGGGTGGGATTGTAGGAACGTTTTGATGTTTTCCTATTCACAGGGGTATTTGGGGTGGGATTGTAGGAATGCTTCGATGTTTTCCTATTCACAGGGGTATTTGGGGTGGGATTGTAGGAACGGTTTGATGTTTTCCTGTTCACAGGGGTATTTGGGGTGTGATTGTAGGAACGGTTTGATTTCCTATTCACAGGGGTATTTGGGGTGGGATTGTAGGAACGGTTTGATTTCCTTTTCACAGGGGTATTTGGGGTGGGATTGTAGGAACGGTTTGATTTCCTTTTCACAGGGGTATTTGGGGTGGAATTGTAGGAACGGTTTGATGTTTTCCTATTCACAGGGGTATTTGGGGTAGGATTGTAGGGAGGGTTTGATGTTTTCTTATTCACAGGGGTATTTGGGGTGGGATTGTAGGAACGCTTTGATGTTTTCCTATTCACAGGGGTATTTGGGGTGGGATTGTAGGAACGGTTTGATGTTTTCCTGTTCACAGGGGTATTTGGGGTGTGATTGTAGGAACGGTTTGATTTCCTATTCACAGGGGTATTTGGGGTGGGATTGTAGGAACGGTTTGATTTCCTTTTCACAGGGGTATTTGGGGTGGGATTGTAGGAACGGTTTGATTTCCTTTTCACAGGGGTATTTGGGGTGGAATTGTAGGAACGGTTTGATGTTTTCCTATTCACAGGGGTATTTGGGGTAGGATTGTAGGGAGGGTTTGATGTTTTCTTATTCACAGGGGTATTTGGGGTGGGATTGTAGGAACGGTTTGATGTTTTCCTATTCACAGGGGTATTTGGGGTGGGATTGTAGGGAGGATTTGATGTTTTCCTAATCACAGGGGTTTTTGGGGTGGGATTGTAGGAACGGTTTGATTTCCTATTCACAGGGGTATTTGGGGTGAGATTATAGGAACGGTTTGATTTCCTATTCACAGGGGTATTTGGTGTGAGATTATGGGAACGGTTTGATTTCCTATTCACAGGGGTATTTGGGGTGGGATTGTAGGAACGGTTTGATTTCCTATTCACAGGGGTATTGGGGGTGGGATTGTAGGGAGGGTTTGATTTCCTATTCACAGGGGTATTTGAGGTGGGATTGTAGGGAGGGTTTGGTGTTCTCCTATTCATAGGGGTATTTGGGGTGGGATTGTAGGAAGGGTTTGGTGTTCTCCTATCCACAGGGTTATTTGGGGTGGGATTGTAGGAAGGGTTTGGTGTTCTCCTATCCACAGGGGTATTTGGGGTGGGATTGTAGGAACGGTTTGATGTTCTCCTGATCACAGCAGCAGATGGTCTGGGATTGTGGGAAGGATTTGATGATCTCTGCACAGGGGTATTTGAAGCAGTATTGTAGGAATGGTGTGATGATCTCCGCACAGGGGTATTTGAAGCAGTATTGTAGGAATGGTGTGATGATCTCCGCACAGGGGTATTTGAAGCAGTATTGTAGGAATGGTGTGATGATCTCCACACATGGGTATTTGAAGCAGTATTGTAGAAATGGTGTGATGTTTTCCAGTTCACAGGCACAGATAGACTTGGATTGTGGGAAGGATTTGATGATCTACTTATGGGGGTATTTGGAGTTGGATTGTAGGAACGGTTTGATGATTTTCCATTTGCTGGGGTATTTGGAGTAGTATTGTGGGAAAGGTTTGGTGTTCTCTTATCCACAGGGGTATTTGGGGTGGGATTGTAGGAACGGTTTGATTTCCTATTCACAGGGGTATTTGGGGTGGGATTGTAGGAACGGTTGGATTTCCTATTCACAGGGGTATTTGGGGTGGGATTGTAGGAACGGTTGGATTTCCTATTCACAGGGGTATTTGGGGTAGGATTGGAGGTAGGGTTTAATGATTTCCTATTCACAGGGGTTTCTGGGCTGGGATTGTAGGGAAGGTTTGATGATTTCCCATTCGCTGAGGTAGATGTAGTGGTATTGTGGGAATGATTTGAATACCTCCTCTTCACTGAGTCAGATGGGGTAGGGTTGTAAGAAGAGTTTGAAAATCTAGTTATAGGGGTATCTGGATGATAAATATCATTAGACACTGGAATTTGTTGATTCATAGAAGTAGGTTTAGGAGGACCACTGAGGAACATTGAGGATATTCTATTCACAGGTGTAGTTGCAGTAAGATTGCTAGAAGGTGTTGAAGATTTCTTATCCAGCAGAGCAGTTGGAGTTTTATTGTGGGAAAGTGTGAAAGTTTCCTCATTTATAGGAATAGTTGGAGTTGGCTTGTGAGAAAGATGTGAAGATTTTCTATTCACAGGGATAGTTTGAATGTGCCTGTGATGTGATGAGGATCTATCCACTGGGATTTTTGAAGAATGAATATGATGAAAATGCGGGATCTGTCGATCCGCAGGGGATATTTGATTGCGATATTGGGACGTTAATGAAGATCTATTTGCAGCAGCAGTTAAAGAGGCAATGTGGGAAGGGTTTGAAGATCTGTTTTTAAGCACCTTTGGTGAATGAATAAGGTGAAACCGAGGGATTTGCCTATTATCCAAATTAGATTGAAAAGAACCATTCAAAAACAATGAGGATATATTCACAGGAGCATTATTGCTGACAACTCGAGGACCTACTGAGGTCCTATTTGCAGGGACAGTTGGAGTGGGATTTTGGAAAGGGCTTGGTGATCTATTTCTATGGATATTTGGAGTATGAGTATAATGAAACTGCGGAATTTGAGTAGCTTGAGGAGGAACATTGAGAAACCTTGAGGATACTCTATACATAGGGACAGTTGGAGTGGGATTTTGGAAAGGGCTTGGTGATCTATTTCTATGGTTATTTGGAATATGAGTATAATGAAACTGCGGAATTTGCCTACTCATTTGAGTAGCTTGAGGAAGAACATTGAAAAACCTTGAGGTTACTCTATTCATAGGGACAGTTGGAGTGCGATTGTGGAAAGATTTTGAAGATTTCTTATTCACAGGGGCAGTTGGAGTGTGATTGTGTGAAGATTTTGAAGATTTCTTATTCATAGGGGTAGATGGAGTATGATTATGGGAAGATTTTGAGGATTTCTTATTCACAGGGGCAGTTGAAGTGCGATTTTGGGAAGATTTTGAAGATTTCTTATTCACAGGGGCAGCTGAAGTGCGATTATGGGAAGATTTTGAAGATTTCTTATTCTCAGAGGTAGATGGAGCGTGATTGTGGGACGATTTTGAAGACCTCTTATTCACAGGGGTAGATGGAGTGTGATTATTGGATGATTTTGAAGATTTCTTATTCACAGGGGCAGCTGAAGTGCGATTATGGGAAGATTTTGAAGATTTCTTATTCACAGAGGTAGATGGAGCGTGATTATGGGACGATTTTGAAGACCTCTTATTCACAGGGATAGATGGAATGTGATTGTGGGAAGATTTTAAAGATCTCTTATTCACAGGGGCAGATGGGGTGTGATTATGGGAAGGAGAAAATCTCCTATTCACAGCAGTAGATGCTGTTGGATAGTGGGAGGGTGAGGATATATCTAGAGTATAAATATGAGGAAACCATGGGCTTTGTCTATTCATAGGAGTAGCCTGAAGAGGACCATTTGAAAACATAGATGGTGCTTTCTTCATAGTGGCCTTTAGAGGGGGAATATGAGAAGCCAGTGAAGATTTCCTATTTCCTGGATTATGAGGATATGCTATGGATCTCCTATTCACAGCAATGTTTTGAAAGAGACCATGGGAAATCACTGCAGACCTTTTCAAAGAAGCATTTTGAGAAGCAGGATGGGAAACTCTTGATAGTATTCTATTCCTAGAAGGATTTTGACTGGGCCCATGGAAAGTCATTAGGGAGCTTCTATTTAAAGAAGTTTTTTGAGGACTATAGGAAACTCTTGAAGATTTTACATTTTTGGATGCATCTTGAATCGAACTGTGGGGAGATATTAAAAGATCATGATTTAAAGGTACATTATGTTTCAGGTTTTGGGAATACATTGAAAAGCTTCTAATCATACGATCAAGAGTAGGACTAGAAGATCTTTTGCTAAGTGGGAATTTTTGATTATGAATATGGGAAAATATTGATGAGTTTCTAATTACATATGTATTCAAATTAGGCACATGGCGAGACACTGAAAGTGTATTATTTGCAGGAGCTTTTTGTGTTAGGCTTTGGGATAATGTTGCAGGTTTGTTACCATGGGACACCAGTGTGGATATTTTATTAATTGGTGCATTTTGAGCAGATCCATACATAGAGATTAAAGATTTTCTGTTCATAAGACTATTATGGGGAGATGATAAAAGTCTATTAAGAGGAACATTTTTAATGGCACTTTGGAAAGAACCTGAAAAACTTCTGTCCCCAGGAGGATATTGAGTTGAAATATGAAAAGATGTTACAGGCCTTTTATTCATATGAGTATTTAGAAGTAGAATATGAGAAGGTGTGAAATTGTTGGAGGCAGGAATCTGAGAAGACACTGATGGTCTTCTATTCAGAGAAGTACGTTGAGTAGAAGTAAGGAAAACCACTATAGATCTGCTATTTAACGCAACATGTTGAGTAGGAAAATGGGAATCTAATGAAAGCAGTTTGTTCATATGATTATTGGAAGGATGATCATGAGAAGGCATTGAAAGTCTATTCATTGAAGGATTTGAACTATGCCTTTTAGTCATCCGAGAATTTGGAGGAGGAATACGGTGAGATGTTGAAGCTCTACTCTTCATAGAAGCATTTTGAGTCGGACTGTGGGAAGTTAATGTCAGCGTCCCACTCAGAGGCTCATTTTGTGTAGGGCTATAGGAAGATGTCAGAAACCTCCTATTCCTTTTGGTGTTTTTCTCACTTGGTAAGATTTCATCAAATTGGCTTAAAGCATTTTCAAGAATACTTACATCATCTTCAGTGGGATTTCTTTTTGAAAACTGCTTTTTTGTTTCGATCAGAAGTTTTTCCAGTTGATACACATTGGGATCCACCGCTGTTGTATTTGATGGACCCCTTGACAATTTATTTGTTACTTGCTTTTGACCTGAGATATTTTGACTATCCAAGGTGCTTGTGACTACATTACCCCGTGTCGTCTTATCAGGTAATTCCTTCTTTTGTTCGGCCTGGTCATACTTGAAACTTCCATTGTGAAGGAACAGACTTTGGATCAACCCTTTATTTATTTCATTAATCATCTCCTGGTTTTGTTTTGACTCTGTTGACTCTTGTTTTCTTTTGTAAAGTTTTCTTTTTGGAGTTATCTCCTTACTAGTACTGTGGATAGTTTCTTCAGAATTTCCATTCTTTTCAGTCATTGATAATACTAAATTCAATTGATCAATGGCAGCTTGGATATTATTTATATCATTCTTGGTTGGATTTCGTTTTGAGAACTGCTCGTCCAAATCCTTCATTAAATTTTCAAGAGAAGGTATGTCAGAATTCTTTGTGATCTCTGGCAGCTCGTGTGACATTTCCTGATTATCTTGCTCTGCTACCCCCTCTACTTCATATTGTGGCCATAAGGATATCAGCTTATGAAAAGGAGCACTGGATATTTGTTCAGTGATTAAAGGTGGATTAAATATAGGTTGATGTTCAAAATCTCCTTCAGGAATGATTAAACTTCTGAGCAGCCCTCTGTTGTGACTAGTTCTTGAATTTACTGTGGATGAGTCATTTTTTGGATGCACTTGTTGATTAATTTTTGTGTCATTCATGGTTAATGTCTGACTTTTTTTTAGAGTGTAAAAGCCATCTGTTTGAGGCAAATTTAGTGCAGCGTCTATGTCACCCATGGTTCCAGTCTGGATTGTGGTTGGAAAGGGTGAGCTATGTTTCTGAGATGGTTCGGTTGTAGTGGGTGAGCTATGTTTCTGAGATGGTTCGGTTGTAGTGGGTGAGCTATGTTTCTGAGATGGTTCGGTTGTAGTGGGTGAGCTATGTTTCTGAGATGGTTCGGTTGTAGTGGGTGAGCTATGTTTCTGAAATGGTTTGGATGTAGTGGGTGAGCTATGTTTCTGAAGTATGTTGGTTGGACTGGGTGAGCTATGTTTCTGATGTATGTTGGTTGGACTGGGTGAACTCTGTTTCTGATGTATGTTGGTTGGTCTGGGTGAACTGTGTTTCTGAAGTATGTTGGTTGGACTGGGTGAACTGTGTTTCTGATGTATGTTGGTTGGACTGGGTGAACTGTGTTTCTGAAGTATGTTGGTTGGACTGGGTGAACTGTGTTTCTGATGTATGTTGGTTGGACTGGGTGAACTGTGTTTCTGATGTATGTTGGTTGGACTGGGTGAACTGTGTTTCTGATGTATGTTGGTTGGACTGGGTGAACTGTGTTTCTGATGTATGCTGGTTGGACTGGGTGAACTGTGTTTCTGAAGTATGTTGGTTGGACTGGGTGAGCTGTGTTTCTGATGTATGTTGGTTGGACTGGGTGAACTGTGTTTCTGAAGTATGTTGGTTGGACTGGGTGAACTGTGTTTCTGATGTATGTTGGTTGGACTGGGTGAACTCTGTTTCTGAAGTATGTTGGTTGGACTGGGTGAACTGTATTTCTGATGTATGTTGGTTGGACTGGGTGAACTGTGTTTCTGATGTATGTTGGTTGGACTGGGTGAACTGTGTTTCTGAAGTATGTTGGTTGGACTGGGTGAACTGTGTTTCTGATGTGTGTTGGTTGGACTGGGTGAACTGTGTTTCTGATGTATGTTGGTTGGACTGGGTGAACTGTGTTTCTGATGTATGTTGGTTGGACTGGGTGAACTGTGTTTCTGATGTATGTTGGTTGGACTGGGTGAACTGTGTTTCTGATGTATGTTGGTTGGACTGGGTGAACTGTGTTTCTGAAGTATGTTGGTTGGACTGGGTGAACTGTGTTTCTGATGTATGTTGGTTGGACTGGGTGAACTGTGTTTCTGATGTATGCTGGTTGGACTGGGTGAACTCTGTTTCTGATGTATGTTGGTTGGACTGGGTGAACTGTGTTTCTGAAGTATGTTGGTTGGACTGGGTGAGCTATGTTTCTGATGTATGTTGGTTGGACTGGGTGAGCTATGTTTCTGATGTATGTTGGTTGGACTGGGTGAACTGTGTTTCTGAAGTATGTTGGTTGGACTGGGTGAACTGTGTTTCTGATGTATGTTGGTTGGACTGGGTGAACTGTGTTTCTGATGTATGTTGGTTGGACTGGATGAACTCTGTTTCTGATGTATGTTGGTTGGACTGGGTGAACTGTGTTTCTGAAGTATGTTGGTTGGACTGGGTGAGCTGTGTTTCTGATGTATGTTGGTTGGACTGGGTGAACTGTGTTTCTGAAGTATGTTGGTTGGACTGGGTGAACTGTGTTTCTGATGTATGTTGGTTGGACTGGGTGAACTGTGTTTCTGATGTATGTTGGTTGGACTGGGTGAACTGTGTTTCTGATGTATGTTGGTTGGACTGGGTGAACTGTGTTTCTGATGTATGTTGGTTGGACTGGGTGAACTGTGTTTCTGATGTATGTTGGTTGGACTGGGTGAACTGTGTTTCTGATGTATGTTGGTTGGACTGGGTGAACTGTGTTTCTGATGTATGTTGGTTGGACTGGGTGAACTGTGTTTCTGATGTATGCTGGTTGGTCTGGGTGAGCTGTGTTTCTGAAGTATGTTGGTTGGACTGGGTGAACTCTGTTTCTGATGTATGTTGGTTGGACTGGGTGAGCTGTGTTTCTGATGTATGTTGCTTGGACTGGGTGAGCTGTGTTTCTGATGTATGTTGGTTGGACTGGGTAAACTGTGTTTCTGATGTATGTTGGTTGGACTGGGTGAACTGTGTTTCTGATGTATGTTGCTTGGACTGGGTGAACTGTGTTTCTGATGTATGTTGCTTGGACTGGGTGAACTGTGTTTCTGAAGTATGATGACTGGGGAGGATGATCCATATTTCTGAGGCATGTTTGTTGGAGTAGATAAGCCATATTTCTGAGGCACATTTGTTGGAGAAGATGAGTTATATTTCTGAAGTATGTTGGTTGGAGTGGATGAGCCATAAATCTGATTAATGTTAACTGGAGAGGATGAGTTATATTTCTGAGATGTATTGGTTGACATGGAGAAGTCATCTTGCTGAGATGCTGTGGTTGATGTGGAGGAGTCATTTTGCTGGGATGCTGTTGGTGTGGAGAAGTCATCTTGCCGAGGTTCTGTGGTTAGCATGGAGAAGTTATCTTGCTGAGGTTCTGTGGTTAGTATGGGGAAGTTATCTTGCCGAGGTTCTGTGGTTAGCATGGAGAAGTTATCTTGCAGAGGTTCTGTGGTTAGCATGGAGAAGTTATCTTGCCCAAGTTCTATGGTTAGCATGGAGAAGTTATCTTGCAGAGGTTCTGTGGTTAGCATGGAGAAATTATCTTGCCCAAGTTCTATGGTTAGCATGGAGAAGTTATCTTGCAGAGGTTCTGTGGTTAGCATGGAGAAGTTATCTTGCAGAGGTTCTGTGGTTAGCATGGAGAAGTTATCTTGCAGAGGTTCTGTGGTTAGCATGGAGAAGTTATCTTGCCCAAGTTCTATGGTTAGCATGGAGAAGTTATCTTGCAGAGGTGCTGTGGTTAGCATGGAGAAGTTATCTTGCAGAGGTTCTGTGGTTAGCATGGAGAAGTTATCTTGCAGAGGTTCTGTGGTTAGCATGGAGAAGTTATCTTGCCCAAGTTCTATGGTTAGCATGGAGAAGTTATCTTGCAGAGATTCTGTGGTTAGCATGGGGAAGTTATCTTGCCGAGGTTCTGTGGTTAGCATGGAGAAGTTATCTTGCAGAGGTTCTGTGGTTAGCATGGAGAAGTTATCTTGCCCAAGTTCTATGGTTAGCATGGAGAAGTTATCTTGCAGAGGTGCTGTTGTTGATATGTCATCTTGGTGAGGTACTGTGGTTAACATGGAGAATTGATTTTTCTGAGGTCTCGTGGTTGAAATGGAGGAGTAATCTTTCTGAGGTGCTGTGATTACAGTGGGTGAGCCATGTTTCTGAGATTCTTTTTCAGTAGCCTTAACCAGGTTGGACAGTGTATGGGAGAACTTTAGAGTCGGAATCACATCATTAGGAAAGCGTTCAACACTCTGAATTATGACTGACTCCTCCATTGAAAAACCTGGCTTTAATTGATTATGTATATTTTCAGTCTCTTTTTTCTGCTTGGAAGATTCTTTGGAGGGTTTATCAAAAGTATTAAGCATTGTTTTAACAAGACTTTCAAATGAAGAAAATTCTTTCTCCTGCTTGGAAATGTTCTTTTGAATTGGGGCTGTTGAATTTTCTATCTGAGATAGCCCATTTATAGTTTGCTCGCGTGAGTAACTAGATATGCCGTCAGTTTTTGTAGTGATAGTTTCTTGATTTTCTTTCCAAGAACCCTCCTTCGTCCCTTTCTCATTAAGTACTTTTTCACAGGCTAGTTCTATTTTTGCCCTTGTATCAGATGTTTTTTTTTGTGTCCTGTGAGCTTTGAGCCTCAAATACTCCTCAAACATTTGGTAAAATAACTGCAGTTCTTGCTCTACATCAGTTGAAGCATTATGGAGGTGCGCTGACTTTACTGAATCAAGATCTTTGCCTGAGGTTTCAACTTCCTGATACGGAAGACCTTCGTCTCTCATACTGCCATTGTTTTGGGTCACATGAGGACCACTATGATAAGATTGATCAAATGCAGGCTGCAAGTGTTCCTTCTCATGCATGTTATTTTTCAGGTCATCAGTCTTTTCTTCCAAATACAATGGCATAGGTGCATTTTTTACATAAAAATCAAAAATTATATCACCCAGAGTTCTACTGTCACGGCTGAAGCGTCTCAGGTCTCCTGGAGCTATATCACAAACAAATATAGATTCAGTTTCCTGTCTTTACATCAAGCTAAAGGTGAATCCAAATTTATTTCCAAACTAGTCAACACATCATCAAATGAGTTCAGTTAAATACTTTGTGTCCTTCACAACTCAGGAAAACTGCAGCCTTAGGTCAATTGTTAATTTTAAGTTTGAGATTGATAGTTTTTTGTTAAACAGAGTTACAAAGGGATATGAGGCAAAAACAGAGATAGGTCACAGATCAGCTATGATCTCATTGAATGGTGGAACAGGCATGAAGGGCTAAATGGCCTATTCCTGTTCCTGTGTTCCCTAAAGTTTGCACTGTTGGATCACAGTCTGAATTTCCCAGAGAGAGCAAGATTTTGAACTTTAATTAGCTGAATATAGATTATACAGCCAGTTAATTAGCTTAATTGGATTGTACGGTTGGTTAATTAGCTGAATTGGATTGTGCGGTTGGTTAATTAGCTGAATTGGATTGTGCGGCTGGTTAATTAGCTGAATTGGATTGTGTGGCTGGTTAATTAGCTGAATTAGATTGTGCGGCTGGTTAATTAGCTGAATTGGATTGTGCAGCGCTTAGTCAGCTGAATATAGTTTCTGCAGCCAGTTAATTATCTCAAGGTGGCTTCCTTGCTTGGTCTGGCCTATATGTGACTCCAGACCTGCAGCAATGTATTTGACTTTCAAATGCCCCCTGAAATGGCCTAGCAAGACACTCAGTTGTACCAAACTGCTAGAGAAAAGTCAATAAGAATAAAACCAGACAGACCACCTTCCATCGACTTAGGTATCCAAAATGACAACAGCACACTCCGCCCTGTTGACCCTGCAAAGTCCTCCTTACTAACATCTGGGGGGCATGTGCCAAAATTGGGAGAGCTGTCTCACAGACTAGTCAAGCAACAGCCTGGCACAGTCATTTTCACAGAATCATATGTTAAAACCAATGTCCCAGACATCACCATCACCATCCCTAAGTATGTCTTGTTCCACTGGCAGCACAAACCCAGCAGAGGCAGCGGCACAGTGGTATACCATCAGGAGGGAGTTGCCCTGGGAGTCCTCAACAGCGAACACACGAAGTCTCATGGCATCAGGTCAAACATGGACAAGGACACCTCCTACTGATTACCACATAATGACCATCTTCAGCTGATGGATCAGTACTCCTCCATGGAAGAAGCACTGAGGGTGTCAAGGGCACAGACTATACTCTGGGTGGGGGACGTCAATGTCCATCACAAAGAGTAGCTCGGTAGCACCACTACTGGCCAATTTTGGCACATGCCCCCCAGATGTTAGTAAGGAGGACTTTGCAGGGTCAACAGGGCGGAGTACTGTTGTCATTTTGGATACCTAAGTCGATGGAAGGTAGTCTGTCTGGTTTTATTCTTATTGACTTTTCTCTAGCAGTTTGGTACAACTGAGTGTCTTGCTAGGCCATTTCAGGGGGCATTTGAGAATCAAATACATTGCTGCAGGTCTGGAGTCACATTTTGGCCAGACCAAGCAAGGAAGCCACCTTGAGCTAATTAACTGACTGTAGAAACTATTTTCAGCTGACTAAGTGCTGCACAATCCAATTCAGCTAATTAACCAGCCGCACAATCGAATTCAGCTAATTAACCAGCTGCACAATCGAATTCAGCTAATTAACTAGCCGCACAATCGAATTCAGCTAATTAAGTAGCCGCACAATCCAATTCAGCTAATTAAGTAGCCGCACAATCTAATTCAGCTAATTAACCAGCCACACAATCCAATTCAGCTAAGCGCTACACAATCCAATTCAGCTAATTAATCTGTAGGACTTAGCTGCCAGACTGGGTCAATGGCAGTTGGTGAAGGAACTAACAAGAGGGAAAAACATACTCGACCTTGTCCTCACCAGTCTACCTGTCACAGATACATTTGTCCATGACAGAGTAGGCAGGAGTGACCACCACACAGTCCTTGTGAAGATGAAGTCCTGTCTTTACACCAAGCATACCTTCCATTATGTTATGTAGCATTACCACTGTGTTACATGGGATAGATTCAGAACAGCAGCTCAAAAATGGGCATTGACTATGGACCATCAGCAGCAGAATTGTATTCAACCGCAATTGATTGAATTTTTCGAAGAGGTGACTAGTTGTGTAGCTGAGGGTAATGCAGTTGATGTAGTCTACATGGACTTGAGTAAGGCTTTTGACAAGGTCCTGCATGGGAGACTGGTCAAGAAGGTAAGAGCCCATGGGATCCAGGGCAATTTGGCAAATTGGATCCAACCTTGGCTTAGTGGCAGGAGGTAGAGGATGATGGTGTTGTTGATGATGGTTGTTGTTTTTGTGATTGGTGGTGACGTGTAGCGTACTGCAAGGATTGGGCTGGGACCCTTGCTGTTTGGAGTGTACGTGAATGATCCAGATGTGAATATAGGAGGTATGATCAGTAAGTTCGCAAATGACACGAAAATTGGTGGTGCCGGAAATAGTGAGGAGGAAAGCCTTAGATTACAGGACAATACAGATGGGCTTGTAAGATGGGCAGAGCAGCAAATGGAATTTAATCCTGAGAAGGGTGAGGTGATGCATTTTGGGAGGACTAACACGGCAAGGGAATACACAATGAATGGTAGGACCCTATGAAGTACAGAGGATCAGAGGGACCTTGGTGTACATGTCCATAGATCCCTGAAGGCAGCAGCACAAGTAGAAAGATGGTTACGAAGGCATATGGGATACTTGCCTTTATTAGCTGAGTCATAGAATATAAGAGCAGGGAGGTTATGTTGGAGCTGTATAAAACGCTAGTTAGGCCACAGCTGGAGTACTGTGTGCAGTTCTGGTCGCCACACTATAGGAAGGATGTGATTGCATTGGAGAGGATGCAGAGGAGATTCACCAGGATGTTGCCTGGGCTGGAGAGTTTCAGCTATGACTGGATAGGAGAGAGTTGTTTTCCTAAGAGCAGAGAAGGCTGAGGGGGGACCAGATAGAGGTATACAAAACTATAAGGGGCAGAGATAGGAAGAATCTTTTCCCCTTAGCGGAGGTGTCAATAACCAGGGGGCATGCATTTAAGGAAAGGGGCGGGAGGTTTAGAGGGGATTTGAGGAAACTTTTTTCACCCAGAGGGTGTTTGGAATCTGGAACACTGCCTGAGGGGGTGGTAGAGGCAGGAACCCTCACAGCATTTAAGATGTATTTAGATGAGCATACAGGGCTACGTCCGAGTGCTGGAAAATGCGATGAGAATAGATAGGTGCTTGATTTCTGGCATGGACACGGTGGGCCGAAGGGCATGTTTCTGTGCTGTATAACTCTATGACTCTAAGACTATGACAATCTGTAGCCTCATGGCCTGGCATATCCCTCACTCTACCATTACTATCCAGCCAAGAGTTCAATGAGAAATGCAGGAAGGCATGCCAGGAGCAGCACCAAGCATACTTAAAAATGAGGTGTCAACCTGGTGAGGTTACACCACAGGGCTACTTGCATGGCAAACAGCGGAGCAGCATGCGATAGGCAGAGCTAAGTGGTCCACAACCAACGGGTCAGATCAAAGCTCTGCAGTCTTGCCGCATCCGGTTATGAATGGTGGTGGACAATTAAACAACTAACAGGAGGAGGCGGCTCTACAAATATCCCCATCCTCAATGATAGGGGAGCCCAGCACATCAGTGCAAAAGATAAGGCTGAAGCATTTGCAACCACCTTCAGCGAGAAGTGACAAGTGGATGATCCATATTGGCCTCCTCCTGAGGTCCCCAGCATCACTGATGCCATTCTTCAGCCAATTCAATTCATTCCATCAAGAAACAGCTGAAGGCACTGGATACTGTGAAGGCTATGGGCCCTGACAACATACCACCAATAGTACTGAAGACGTACTTTTGAACTAGCCATACTCCTAGCCAAGCTGTTCCAGTACAGCTGCAACACTGGCATCTGCCCGACAATGTGAAAAATTGCCCACATATGACCTGTCCACAAAAAGCAGGAAAAATTCAATCCAGCCAGTTACTGTCCCTTCAGGCTGCACTTGATCATCAGCAAAGTGTCATCGACAGTGCTATCGAGCGACACTTACACAGCAATAACTTGCTCACTGATGCTCAGTTTGGGTTCTGCCAGGGCCACTTGGCTCCTGACCTCGTTATAGCCATGGTCCAAATATGGACAAAAGAACTGAACACAAGAGATGAGGTAAGAGTGATTTTCCTTGGCATCATGGCATCAAGCAAAATTGAAGTCAATGGGAATCAGAGAGAAAATTCTCTATTGGTTAGAGTCATACCTCGCACAAAGGAAGATGGTTGTGGTTATTGGAGGCCAATCATTTCAGTGCCAGAACATCACTGCAGGAGTTCCTCAGGGAAGTGTCCTAGATCCTGCTGTCTTCAGCTGCTTCATAAATGACCCTTCCCTCCATCATAAGGTCAGAAATGGGAATGTTTGCTTATGATTGCACAATGTTCAGCACCATTTGCAACTCCTTAGATACTGAAACAATCTGTGTCCACATGCAACAAGACCTAAACAACATTCAAGCTTGAGCTGACATGTGGAAAGTAACATCTGCATTATACAAGTACCAGGCAATGACCATCTCCAGCAAGAGAGAATCTAACCATCGCCCCTTGACATTCAATGGAATTACCATCGCTGCATCCCCCACTTTCCCCCATAAGCCCCACTGGAGTTACAATTGTCCAGAAACTGAATTGGAACAGCCATAAAAATACTGAGGCTACAAGAATGGTTCAGAGACTGAGGTGTTCAGAATTCTGAGGTGAGTAACTCACCTCCTGACTCCACAAAGCCTGACCACCATCTACAAGGCACAAGTCAGAAGTGTGATGGAATACTCTTCACTTGCCTGGGTGAGTACAGCTCCCACAACACTCAAGAAGCTTGACACAATCCAAGGCAAAGCAGGAAACTTGCTTGAGGTGAGGAGATATGTTTTCTCTCAGAGGATCGGTAGTCTTTGAAATTGTCTTCCCCAGAGAATGGGGTCATTCAATATTTTAAAGGCAAAGGTATGTAGATTATTGACTAACAGGGGAGTTAAAGGATATTGGGGATTGGCAGGAATGTGGAGTTGAGGCCACAATCAGTTCAGCCATGATTTTATTGAATGGCGGAGCAGGCTGGAGGGGCCGAATGGCCTACTCCTGATTTATATATTCATATGTTTGATTGCTATTCCTTCCACCAACTTAAACATTCACACCTTCCACCACTGACATACAGTGGCAGCAGTATGTGCTTATATACAAGATGCACTGCAGCACCTCATCAACGCTCCTTTGACAGCACCTTCCAAACACGTGACTACCACCTAGAAGGACAAAGGCAGCAGATGCATGGGAACACCACCACCTGCAAGTTCCCCTCGGAGCCACACACCATCCTGACTGGGAACTATATCGCCGTTCCTTCACTATCGCTGGATCAAAATCCTGGAACTCCCTTTCTAACAGCACTGAGTTGGACTGCAGTGGTTCAAGAAGGTGGCCCATTTCCACCTTCTCGATGGCAATTAGGGATGGGCAACAAATGCTGGCCTTGCCAATGATGCTCACATCCCATGAAAGAATAAACCAAAACTGTACAGGACATGGTAAGACCACACCAATGTATTGTGTACAGTTAATTAGCTGAATGGGATTGTATAGCCGGTTAATTAGCTGTTAATTGGTTGAATTGGATAATGGGGCTGTTTAATTAGCTGAAAATAGATATGCAGACACTTAATTAGCTGAATTTAATTGAGTGGCTGGTTAATTAACTGAACTGGATTGTATAACTGGTCAATTAGCTGAATATAGTTATGCAGCTGGTTAACTAGCTGAATTGGATAATGGAGTGGTTTAATTAGCTGAATTGGATTGTATATCTGGTTAATTAGATTAATTGGATTGTGCTGCCAGTTAATTAGCCAAATTGGATAGTGCAATCAATTAGTTAACAGAATTGGATTATGTGGCTGGTTAATTAGCCAAATTTGATTGTGCAATCAGTAACTTAGCTAAATTGGATTCTGCAGCCGGTGAGTTAGCCAAATGTGATTGTGCAGCCAGTTAATTAGCTGAATTGGATTGTGGAGCCAGTTAATTAGCTGAATTGGATTGTGGAGCCAGTTAATTAGCTGAATTGGGTTGTGGGACCAGTTAATTAGCTGAATTTTATTGTGGAGCCAGTTAATTAGCTGAATTGGATTGTGGGACCAGTTAATTAGCTGAATTGGGTTGTGGGACCAGTTAATTAGCTGAATTGGGTTGTGGGACCAGTTAATTAGCTGAATTTTATTGTGGAGCCAGTTAATTAGCTGAATTGGATTGTGGGACCAGTTAATTAGCTGAATTGGGTTGTGGGACCAGTTAATTAGCTGAATTTTATTGTGGAGCCAGTTAATTAGCTGAATTGGATTGTGGAGCCAGTTAATTAGCTGAATATTATTATGCAGCTAGTTAATTAGCTGAATTGGATTGTGGGACCAGTTAATTAGCTGAATTTTATTGTGGAGCCAGTTAATTAGCTGAATTGGGTTGTGGAGCAGTTAATTAGCTGAATTGGGTTGTGGAGCCAATTAATTAGTTGAATTGGGTTGTGGAGCCAGTTAATTAGCTGAATTAGGTTGTGGAGCCAGTTAATTAGCTGAATTTTATTGTGGAGCTAGTTAATTAGCTGAATTGGATTGTGGAGCCAGTTAATTAGCTGAATTGGATTGTGGAGCCAGTTAATTAGCTGAATTGGGTTGTGGAGCCAATTAATTAGTTGAATTGGGTTATGGAGCCAGTTAATTAGCTGAATTGGGTTGTGGAGCCAGTTAATTAGCTGAATTTTATTGTGGAGCTAGTTAATTAGCTGAATTGGATTGTCGAGCCAGTTAATTAGCTGAATTGGGTTGTGGAGCTAGTTAATTAAGTGAATTGGATTGTGGGGCCAGTTAATTAACTGAATTGGATTGTGGGGCCAGTTAATTAACTGAATTGGATTGTGGGGCCAACTAATTAAGTGAATTGGATTGTGGAGCCAGTTAATTAGGCTTAATTAGATTGTGATCCAACAGAGGGCGGTAGTGAGAAGTGACTGAGAAGCATTCTGGGAGAAGTCAGCGCAGTCACCGCAACTCAGAATGGGATCGAGGAGAAGGACCCCTGCCCTCAACAGGAGGAAGAGCGTCCAACAGAGGGCGGTAGTGAGAAGTGACTGAGAAGCATTCTGGGAGAAGTCAGCGCAGTCACCGCAACTCAGAATGGGATCGAGGAGGACCCACTGTCAAAGAACGGAATAGCCCCAAACATTACATTTCCATGGTGTTTCCATCTCTCCCTCCTCCTCAAACCAAAAAAAAAGAGAGAGAGGGAGAGGCAGTACCTTCAGGAGTGCACCAGACCTGTGAGGGACACTCTTTTGAAAGTGGATTTTAAAAAAAGCAGCTGATTGGTGAGTAAATCCTGGTGAGGTTTTTTCTCAATCTATTAAAGTCATTCATTGCTTTATACTGAGGTAGGATCTAAAAATTTTTTTAAAAAGTATAGAGTAGTACTGTACAAGTATAATTAGTCAAGAAACAAGGTTCTTAGCTAACATAAATAAGGCCCCAGGCTAGCGTATTTTTTTTAAGGGAGTAACTAGCTTAATTGAGAGGGACGTCATGGCAGGAGAACTCAGACCCGTAATATGTTCCTCCTGCAGGATGTGGGAAATGAGGGACGCATCCAGCGTCCCTGGTGACCATGTGTGAGGAAGGTGTGTCCAAATGCAGCTTCTAGCTAACCAGATTTTGGAGCTGGAGCTGGGGGTGGACTCATTGTGCAGCATCCGCAATGCTGAGCAAGTCGTGGATAGCACGTTTAGCAAGGTGGTCACACCGGAGGTGAAGATTACACAGGCAGAAAGGGAATGGGTGACCATCAGGAACAGTAAAAGACTCAGGAAGGTAGTGCAGGAGTCCCCTGTGGTCATCCCCCTCTCTAACAGATATACCGCTTTGGATACTGTTGGGGGGGGATGGCCTCTCAGGGGAAAGCAGCAACAGCCAAGATCACGGCACCATGGGTGGCTCTGCTGCTCAGAGGGACAGCAGGAAAACAAGTGGCAGGGCTATAGTGAGATGGGATTCAATAGTTAGGGGCACAGACAGACGCTTCTGTGGCCACAAACGTGAATCAAGGATGGTATGTTGCCTCCCTGGTGCCAGGGTCCGGGATGTCACGGAGCGGCTGCAGGACATTCTGGGGAGGGAAGGTAAACAGCCAGTGGTCGTGGTACACATTGGTACCAACGACATAGGGAAACTAAGGGATGAGGACCTGCAAGCTCAGTACAGGAAGTTAGGAGATAAATTAAAATGCAGGACCTCAAATGTAGTAATCTCAGGATTACTCCCAGTTCCACGTGCTAGCGAGAGTAGGAATAAGAGGATGGACCAAATGAACACGTGGCTGGAGAGATGGTGTAACTGGGAGGGATTCAGATTCTTGAGGCATTGGGACCAGTTCTGGGGAAGGTGGGACCTGTACAAACCGGACGGGCTGCACCCAGGCAGAGCTGGGACCAGTGTCCTTGCGGGGGCTTTTGCTAGTTCTGTTGGGGAGTATTTAAACTAGGCAGGGGGATGGGATCTCAGGAGTAGAATCAGATAGGTCAGATTCAGATCAGAAAAATGGAGGTAGAACATTAGCTAGGGATGTTGTGATAGACATGGAGTTACAGGAGAAGCAAAGTTTAAAAAGTGTCCAGCAAGGGAAATTGACGGGGTTAAACTGTTTATACTTCAATGCAAGGAGTATTACAAACAAGATAGATGAGTTAAGGGCACAGGTAGACACATGGCAGCAGGATGTCATTGCTATAACGGAGACCTGGCTAAAGGAGGGGCAAAACTAGCAGCTAAATATCCCTGGTTATAGAGTCTTCAGACACGATAGAACAGGAGATAAAAAAGGAGGAGGGGTAGCACTAATGGTTAAAGAATCAATTCCAGTTGTGAGAAGGGATAATATACTAAATGGGTCAACAAACGAGGCTTTATGGATTGATCTTAGAAATAAAAAAGGGGCAGTCACACTACTGGGAGTATACTACAGACCCCCAAACAGTGAAAGGGAGATAGAAGAACAAATATGTAGGCAAATTTCTCCTTGTAAGAACAAGAGGGCAATAATAGTAGGAGATTTCAACTATCCTAATATCAACTGGGATTCAAACAATATAAGGGGCTCTGAGGGAGAAAAATTCATGCAGTGTGTCCAGGAGAATTGTTTCAACCAATTAGTGACAAACCCGACGCGAGGAGATGCAATTCTAGACCTAGTCTTGGGGAATGAAGAAGGGCAAGTGGGTGAAGTGACAGTTGGCGACCATATCGGGGACAGTGATCATATTCAGTTAGATTTAGCATTATCATGGAAAAGGACAGAGATAAGGCAGGAGTAAAAGTCTTGAACAAAAACAGAATTACCTGGAAAAACTCAGCAGGTCTGGCAGCATCGGTGGAGAAGAAAACAGTTGACGTTTCGAGTACTCATGACCCTTCAACCCTGAGGACTCGAAACGTCAACTGTTTTCTTCTCCACCGATGCTGCCAGACCTGCTGAGTTTTTCCAGGTAATTCTGTTTTTGTTTTGGATTTCCAGCATCCGCAGTAGCTTTTAGCTTTTTGTAAAAGTCTTGAACTGGGGGAAGGTAAATTTTGCAGAAATGAGAAGGGACTTGGCTGAGGTGAACTGGACTGCACTGCTGGAGGATAAAACAGTGGAAAACCAGTGGGAAGCACTAAAAAGTGAGATCCTTATTGTACAAAGTAGACATGTCCCCTACAAAAATAAGAGTGGTACTGCCAAATCTAGACCCCACCTGGTTGTCTAGAGGAATACGGGGGAAGATCAAACAGAAAAAGAAAGCGTACGATAGGCACAAAGAACTAAGCACTGCAGATAGCCAAGACGAATATAGGAAGTGCAGGGACGAAGTAAAAAAGGAAATAAGGAAATCAAAGAGAGGGCATGAAAAAAGATTAGCAAGTAAAGTTAAAGATAACCCAAAGATGTTTTACCAATACATTAATGCTAAAAGGTTAGTTAAGGAAAAAGTGGGACCTATCAGAGATGAAGATGTGTGTAGATGCAGAGGCTGTGGGAAGGGTTTTGAATGAATATTTTGTCTCTGTGTTTACAAAGGAAAGGGAGGATGTAGATATAGTTGTCCAGGAGGAACACTGAGAGATATTGGACGGGATAGTCATAAAGAGAGAGGAAGTACTCGAAGGGTTGAAATCCTTGAAAGTTGATAAGTCACCAGGGCCAGATGTATTGTTTCTGAGGCTGCTGAAGGAAGTCTGGGAGGAGATAGCAGATGCTCTGAGGATGATTTTCCAATCTTCACTAGATTCAGGGGAGGTACCGGAGGACTGGAGAAATGCAAACGTAGTTCCATTGTTTAAAAAGGATCAAAGGAAATGCCAAACAATTATAGGCCAATTAGTCTTACATCGGTGGTGAGCAAATTAGTAGAATCAATCCTGAGAGATAGGATTAACTGTCATGTGAAAAGGCATGGACTAGTCAGGGATGGTCAGCATGGATTTGTTAAAGGAAGGTCTTGCCTCACAAATTTGATTGAATTCTTTGAGGAAGTGACAAGAAGGGTTGATGAAGGTAGTGCAGTGGATGTTGTGTACTTGGATTTTAGCAAGGCATTTGACAAGGTCCCACATGGCAGATTAGTCAGGAAAGTAAAAGCTCATGGGATTCAGGGTAATGTGGCAAACTGGATAAAAGGTTGGCTTTGTAACAGGAAACAAAGGGTAATGGTCGATGGATGCCCTTGCGAATGGAAAGTTGTCTGAAGTGGTGTTCCACAGGGCTCGGTGTTGGGACCCTTGCTGTTTGTGTTATATATTAACGATTTGGATGTGAACGTGGGGGGCACGATTGGGAAATTTGCAGATGACACAAAGATTGGCTGAGCAGTGGATAGTGTAGAGCATAGCCATAATCTCCAAAACGATATAGATGGGTTGGTGGAGTGGGCGGTAAAGTGGCAGATGGATTTTAACATAGAGAAGTGTGAGGTCATACATTTAGGGAGGTCAAACAGTCACAGGGATTACACAATAAATGGGAATATACTAAGAGGGGTAGATGAAGTGAGAGATCTTGGCATACAAGTACACAGGTCCCTGAAGGCATCAGTTCAAGTAGACAAGGTTGTAAAGAAGGCATATGGAATGCTCTCCTTCATTGGCAGAGGTATAGAATATAAAAGTAAGGATATAATGTTGGAATTGTATAAAACACTGGTAAGGCCACAACTGGAGTATTGTGTGCAGTTCTGGTCACCACATTATAGGAAGGACGTAATAGCTCTGGAGAGAGTGCAGGAGAGGTTTACAAGAATGTTGCCAGGGTTAGAAAAGAGTAGCTACGAGGAGAGATTGGATAGGTTGGGGTTATTTTCCTTAGAACAAAGAAGTCTGAGAGGTGACTTGATTGAGGTGTACAAAATTATGAGGGGAATAGATAGAGTGGACAGGATAAAATTGTTTCCCTTGGCGGGGAATTCTAGAACCAGGGGACATAGATTCAAGATAAGTGGCAGAAGGTGTAGGGGGGGACATGAGGAAGAACTCTTTTACACAGAGGGTAGTGGGTGTCTGGAATTCGCTGCCCAAGTTGGTGGTAGAGGTAGAAACTCTAAACTCTTAAAAAGTACCTGGATGTGCACCTTAAGTGCTGTAAGCTGCAGGGCTATGAGCTGGGTGCAGGAAGGTGGGATTAGAAAGGGCACCTGGGTATCCTGGGGCTGGCATGGACAAGATGGGCTGAATGGCCTCCTTCTGTGCTGGAACTTTTTTATGGTTTTATGTGGGGCCAGTTAATTAGCTGAATTGTATTGTGGAGCTAGTTAATTAGCTGAATTGGGTTGTGGCGCCGGTTAATTAGGTGAATTGGACTGTGAGGCCAGTTAATTAGCTGAATTGGGTTGTGGAGCCAGTTAATTGCTTCAATTGGGTTGTGGAGCCAGTTAATTAGCTTAATAGGATTGTGGGTTCAGTTAATTAGCTGAGTTGGATTGTGGAACAAGTTAATTAGCTGACTTGTATTGTGGGGCCAATTAATTTGTTGAATCGGATTGTGGGGCCACTTAATTAGCTGAATTGGGTTGTGGAGCCAGTTACTTAGGCTTAATTGGATTCTGGGATCAGTTAATTGGTTGATTTGGATTGTGGGCCAATTAATTAGCTGAATTGGGTAGGGGAGCCAGTTAATTAGCTGAATTGGGTTGTGGAGCCAGTTAATTAGGCTTAATTGGAATGTGGGGCCAGTCAATTCCCTGAATTGGATTCTGGGACCAGTTAATTGGTTGATTTGGATTGTGGATCTGTTAATTAGCTGAATTGGATTGCGCAGCCAGTTAGTTAGCCGAATTGTGTTGTGGGGCCACTTAATTGGCTGAATTGGTTTGTGGGGGCAGTTAAGTAGCTGAATTGAGTTGTGGAGCCAGGTAATTAGGCTTAATTGGATTGTGGGGCCAGTTAATTAGTTGATTTGGATTGTGGGGCCAGTTAATTCCCTGAATTGGATTGTGGGGCCAGTTAATTTCCTGAATTGGATAGAGTGGTCACTTAATTAGCTGAATTGGGTTGTGTAGCCAGGTAATTAGGCTTAATTGGATTGTGGGGCCAGTTAATTAGCAGAATTGTATTGTGGAGCCAGTTAATTTGTGGAATTGGATGGTGGAGCCAGTGAATTAGCTGAAGTGGGTTTTGGGGCCAGTTAATCAGTTGATTTGGATTGTGGGGCCTGTTAATTAGCTGAATTGGGTTGTGGAGCCAGTTAATTAGCTTAATTGGAATTTGGGGCAGGTAATTAGCTGAATTGGATTGTGGAGCCAGTTATTTAGCTGAATTGGATTGTGGAGCCAGTTAATTAGCTGAAGTGTGTTGTGGAGCCACTTAACTGGCTGAATTGGATTGTGGGGCCAGTTAATTCCTTGAATTGTATTATGGGGCCAGTTAATTAGCTGAATTGAGTTGTGGAGCCAGTTAATTAGCTGAATTGGATTGCGGGGCCAGTTAATTAGCTGAATTGAGTTGTGGAGCCAGTTAATTAGCTGAATTGGATTGCGGGGCCAGTTATTAAACTGAACTGGATTGTGGAGCAAGTTATTTAGCTGAATTGTATTATGGGACCAGTTAATTTGTTGAACTGGATTGTGGAGCAAGTTATTTAGCTGAATTGTATTGTGGGACCAGTTAATTTGTTGAATCGGATTGTGGGGCCAGTTAATTCCCTAAATTGGATTGTGGGGCCCGTTACTTAGGCTAAATTGGATTCTGGGACCAGTTAATTGGTTGATTTGGATTGTGGGCCAGTTAATTAGCTGAATTGGGTTGTGGGGCCAGTTAATTGGCTGAATTGGGTTGTGGGGCCAGTTAATTCCCTGAATTGTATTGTGGAGCCAGTTAATGAACTGAATTGTATTGTGGAGCCAGTTAATGAGCTGAATTGGGTTCTGGGGCCAGTTAAGTAGCTGAATTGTGTTGTGGAGGCAGGTAATTAGGCTTAATTAGATTCTGGGACCAGTTAATTGGTTGATTTGAATTGTGGTCCAGTTAATTAGCTGAATTGGATTGTGGTCCAGTTAATTAGCTGAATTGTATTGTGGAGACAGTTAATTTGTGGAATTGGATGGTGGAGCCAGTTAATTAGCTGAAGTGGGTTTTGGGGCCAGTTAATTAGTTGATTTGGATTGTGGGGCTTGTTAATTAGCTTAATTGGATTGTGGAGCCAGTTAATTAGCCGAATTGGGTTGTGGGCCCACTTAATTGGCTGAATTGGGTTGTGGAGCCAGTTAATTGCCTGAATTGTATTGTGGAGCCAGTTGATTAGCTGAATTACATTGTGGAGCCAGTTAAGTAGCTCAATTGTATTGTGGGACCAGCTAATTTGTTGAATCGCATTGTAGGGCCAGTTAATTCCCTGAATTGGATTGTGTGGTCACTTAATTAGCTGACTTGGGTTGTGGAGCCAGGTAATTAGCTGAATTGGGTTGTGGAGCCAGTTACTTAGTCTTAATTGGATTGTGGGGCCAGTTAATTGGTTGATTTGGATTGTGGGCCAGTTAATTAGCTGAATTGGGTTGTGGAGCCATTTAATTAGCTGAATTGGGTTGTGGAGCGAGCTAATTGGGCTTAATTGGGTTGTGGGGCCATTTAATTAGCTGAATTGGATTGTGGAACAAGTTAATTAGGCTTAATTGGGTTGTGGGGCCAGTTATTTAGCTGAATTGTATTGTGGAGCTAGTTAATTAGATTAATTGGGTGGTGGAGTCAGTTAATTAGCTGAATTGGATTGTGGAACAAGTTAATTAGGCTTAATTGGGTTGTGGGGCCAGTTAATTAGCTGAATTGTATTGTGGGGCGAGTTAATTAGCGGAATTGGATTGTGGAGCAAGTTATTTAGCTGAATTGTATTGTGGGGCCAGTTAATTTGTTGAATCGGATTGTGGGGCCAGTTAATTGCTAAATTATATTGTGGGGCCAGTTACTTCGCAGAATTGGATTGTGGGGCCAGTTAATTGAGCTTAATTGGATTGTGGGGCTGAATTGTATTAAAAGGGCAGTTAATTTGCTGATAAAAGCAAAAAACTGCGGATGCTGGAAATCCAAAAAAAGGAATAAATAAATAAATAAAATAAAGATACCTGGAAAAACTCAGCAGGCCTGGCAGCATCTGCGGACAGGAACACAGTTAACGTTTCGAGTCCGTATGACTCTTCAACAGAACTAAGTAAAAATAGAAGAGAGGTGAAATATAAACTGGTTTAAGGAGGGGGGGGTGGGTGGGACAAGTAGAATTAATTAATTAAGTAGTAGTTAATTTGTTGAATTGGATTGTGGGCCAGTTAATTAGCTGAATTGGGTTGTGGACACAGTTAATTGGTTTGTGGGGCCAGTTACTTAGGCTTAATTGGATTCTGGGACCAGTTAATTGGTTGATTTGGATTGTAGAACCCGCTAATTAGCTGAATTGGATTGTGGACACAGTTAATTAGCTGAATTGGGTTGTGGACACAGTTAATTAGCTGAATTGGGTTGTGGAGCCAGTTACTCAGGCTTAATTGGATTCTGGGACCAGTTAATTGGTTGATTTGGATTGTAGAACCCGTTAATTAGCTGAATTGGATTGTGGGCCAGTTAATTAGCTGAATTGGGTTGTGGACACAGTTAATTGGTTTGTGGGGCCAGTTACTTAGGCTTAATTGGATTCTGGGACCAGTTAATTGGTTGATTTGGATTGTAGAACCCGTTAATTAGCTGAATTGGATTGTGGACACAGTTAATTAGCTGAATTGGGTTGTGGACACAGTTAATTAGCTGAATTGGGTTGTGGAGCCAGTTACTTAGGCTTAATTAGATTCTGGGACCAGTTAATTGGTTGATTTGGATTGTGGGCCAGTTAATTAGCTGAATTCAGTTGTGGAGCCAGTTAATTAGGCTTAATTGGGTTGTGGGGCCAGTTAATTGGCTGAATTGTATTGTGGGCCCAGTTAATTTGTTTAATTGGATTGTGGAGCCAGTTAATTAGCTTAATTGGAATCTGGGGCAGGTAATTAGCTGAATTGGATTGTGGGGCAGTTAATTTGTGGAATTGGATGGTGGAGCCAGTTAATTAGCTGAAGTGGGTTTTGGGGCCGGTTAATTAGTTGATTTGGATTGTGGGGCCTGTTAATTAGCTGAATTGGGTTGTGGGGCCAGTTAATTAGCTGAATTGGATTATGGAGCCAGTTAATTTGTTGAATTGGATTGTGGAGCCAGTTAATTAGTTGATTTTTATTGTTGGCCAGTTAATTAGTTGATTTGGATTGTGGGGCCAGTTAATTAGCTGAATTGGATTGTGGGACCAGTTACTTAGGTAAATCAGACAATGGAGCCAGATAAGTAAGATAACACAGGTTCTGCAGCCAAATAATCAGAGGAAATTGATTGTAAGACTAACTAATTAGCCAATCTGGATTGTGCTGCCAAATAATGAACTAAATTGGATTGTGTGGCCATTTAAATAGCTTAATAGGTTTGTGCTGCCAATTATTTAACTGAATGGGATTGTGGGGCTATTGAATTAACTGAATTGTAATATTTGGTGAGAATGAATTAGCTGAATTGGGTTTTTGAGTTAATTAATTCACTGAAATGTGTTGTGAGTGTGGTTAATTAGCTGAATTTGACCATTGATTAATTGAATAATATTATTGTCCAAAACAAAAACAGAATTACCTGGAAAAACTCAGCAAGTCTGGCAGCATCGGCGGAGAGGAAATCAGAAACGTTAACTGATTTCTTCTCCGCCGATGCTGCCAGACTTGCTGAGTTTTTCCAGGTAATTCTGTTTTTGTTTTGGATTTCCAGCATCCGCAGTAGCTTTTAGCATATTATTGTCCAATTTGTTAGTTGATTAGGCTTATTGGCTGTTTTTTTTTCAAATTAGGTTATAGTTAAGATCACAAATTGGGAAAATTGTGCCCCACCCCTCCTCCGAGCTCACGGATGGATGCACCCGACACTGATTACTGGTGGTCAAATTTAGCTGTTATAGGAAACTAGGTGGTCCAGGGGATTAGAGACGATCCATCACCTCTGGTGTCTGATTTTCAACCAAGTCTAGATTCATGGGGTGAAAGTTTATGATTTCCGCTGCCTGTAAATTAAATAAGTTTTGGAAACCTTAACCAATCCTTTTTAGATATAATTTCAAAGTACATATGTACTCAGAATTTGCATAAATTGCTCACTCAGGCTTTAGATAAATCAAAAGAATGGCTGATGTAGGAACATACAAACACGGAGCAGCAATGTTGAGACACAGTAAAACACAGTTTAGGGAATAGTTAACCATTTTCTGCTCTGGGATCTTTAATGGAACTGCATAGAAGGAGCTTTACTCTGTATCTAACCTTGTGCTGTACCTGTCCTGGGAGTGTTTGACGGGGACGGTGTAGAAGGAGCTTTACTCTGTGTCTAACCCCGTGCTGTACATGTCCTGGGAGTGTTTGACGGGGACGGTGTAGAAGGAGCTTTACTCTGTGTCTAACCCCGTGCTGTACATGTCCTGGGAGTGTTTGACGGGGATGGTGTAGAAGGAGCTTTACTCTGTATCTAACCCTGTGCTGTACCTGTCCTGGGAGTGTTTGATGGGGATGGTGTAGAGGGAGCTTTACTCTGTATCTAACCCTGTCTCTAGCTGCCCTGGGAGTTTTTGATGGGGACAGTGTAGAGGGAGCTTTATTTTGTATCGAACCCCGTGTTGTACCTGTCCTGGGAGTGTTTGATGCTGACAGTATAGAGGGAGCTTTACTCTGTATCTAACCCCGTGTTGTACCTGTCCTGGGAGTGTTTGATGGGGACAGTGTAGAGGGAGCTTTACTCTCCATCTAACCTTGTGCTGAAGCTGCCCTAGGAGTGTTTGATTGAACAGTCTAGACGAGAGGAAGCTTTAGTCTGTAGGAGTGTCTGATGAGACAGAAAAGTCCTTCTACTACTTTATGAAATGATTTGCAATTGATTAGCAGTCTTGTTTTTGCAAGAGAAGCGTTCATGAATAGTCTGAACATCTATTCCTTTTTAAACATGCCTGTTTCCATTGCTGCTGCATTCTGGTGAATGTTTATGTGGTAAAGTAAGAGTTGCATCAAACATGTGCTTTTCAATATTGGTTTTGGTGTCCTTTTGGGCCTTGAAAGTAAAATGTCAATTCCTATCAGTGGGAGAACTTTCTTGTTGTAAGGCATTTGATGGAAGACTCCAAGTTTGCTGAAGTAATTTCTCAGAAGTGGGAGCTCTAGGTTCCAACATGGCTGTACAACCCCCATGATCATCCTATATTGAAATCCAGACCTCACTGAACGGGACTAAGTAACTCCATTACTTCATCCGGGACTAGAGGGTAAAAACTTTCTTGAACAAAACAGTCAATGCTTTCTTACCTCTCTCTTTGAAAATGCTCTGATGTAGCTGAGTCCAGTCAGTAGCTACAGAGGGCAACTACGAGAAGAAAAATGAACAGAAAAGTTAAATCTGCAGACAAAATTCTATTACTGCTACCAGTATCCTGTGCATCAAAGCATGATTCACATGCAGCACCTGAAGGGAGATGGCTGTATATTTGGCCTCTTATTTCCTTTAGCTTGTGACATCTCCAAAGTAATACATCACCACCATCTTCACTCATCCAGTGCAAAGCTAGCTGAGTGGCCAACCTGTTCTTTGATCGCCCCTGGTATCCTCTTACCACTGAGTGCCTGGTCCAGGGATGTATCACCGCAGGGCCAGGAAGTTCTCCCTTGTACAGTCTCTCCTTGCTATCAGGCAATGTAAATCAATCCAAAAATACATATCTGAGATAGCTTCCCATTTTGAAGACTTTCTAAATATGAAGGCAGTGGAAGACTAGCATATTATTTTGTCATTAACGTGTCTATCTGAAGTTCCTCTCTGCTATTTTAGTGGAGGTATTAACTTGGTTTCAAATAATTGGCTACGGGGCTCTCTCATTGCAATTTCTGGTGGATGTTGGCAGAAAAAACTGCCTCCAATTCAGCACCAAATCCACAATCTCCCTCAGGATGCGACAATTATTTACAGGTAGCATAGTCATAATGCTATTGGACTAGAAGCCAGGACTATAAGTTAAGAGACATGAACTCAACTCCCATTAGAGCAACTAGGAAATTTAAATTCAATTAACTAATCTGGAATTAAATAAACTTAGTAATAGTAATGATGATCATTGAAGCTACCAGATTTGCATAAAAACCCGACTGATTCACTAATGTCCTTCGGAGAAAGAAATCTTCCATCCTTACCAGGTCTGGGTCTGTATCTGACTCTATACTCACTGCCCAATGAATTGACCTAGCAAGCCATTCAGTTGGGCAATTAGGGATGGGCATTAAATGCTGACTTTTATCAATGAAGTCCACATCCCATGAATGAATTAATAAAAAGAAAAATTAACACTGGTGCAGTCAGGCTGAGGCACATAGTTGAAGCATCTTCACCATCTGGAAGTGCTCATAGTTGGACAGAGTAGCCAAAATGGAATGCATCTTATTTCTAACATACACCCCGCACTTTGGGCATAAAAGTCCTCACAGAAAATGACTGTACAACTGAATTTTAACATGATATTGGTAGGCTTGTAAAATGCCTATTGTCATGGAAGCTTGAGTTTCAGTCTGTCATACTGTGCACCTGGCTACCATCACTGCCTGTCATGCCTCGACTGAATTTCCAATCAGCTATCACAGCTCCCAGTCACATCTGCCACTCCACTTCTACCCACTAGATGGAGCTTCAACCTAGACTACAACTTCAGAGGTCGAGGATGCTGCAGCTTTCTAACCTCTCGCCTGTTCAAAATTATGGCCAGGCGTTTTCTCCTTCCCTCGCTTAAGTTTCCCCTTTTTATAATTTAAAGTTTAATTTTTTTAAATCATTATCATGTGTGCAACTTCCTTTTACCTCTTTGGCCTCTCCCCAATGTATTTTGTCAACAATCTTTTGTCACCTTTCCATTATGTGACACTGAGCCTGAAAGTGGGCCCGGGACCATTCTGCCCCCTCCAGATTTCTTGGAGACCTGTGGTCAGATTCTTCAATGCCCTCTTGCACCTATTTGACCCTGCTACAAGTTTTCACTGATTCATTTTTGGATTTTCCGGTGATTGGATATATCTACATTGCGATATGCCACTGACTGTAACTGTTAGAGATGACTTTGAATTTTTACAGCATTTTTCTAAGGGTGGATACAACTTCTTTATTGTTTGTAACTATGTTGAATATTTTGCTGTGTCTCTTTATTTCAGTTTATTATTGTGATCAAGTCAGCTTGTACACAATGGACTAGGAATGTGTTATTCTCTTTGATGATTCATTGCCAGGGAAGCTCTTTGGGATGTCTCAGGCTAGGAAAGGTGCAAGTTCTTTTTTCTCTCTCTCTTCCCACCAGAATTTAAATAACTGAATACCATAACTATCTTAAGTTTCATTTTTTAAAAACTTGATTTGATCTTTAGAATATAAGGGAACTCAGGACTGGGAGGATGGTTTACAATAAATCCTGCTTTGTTAATATTTATACAACTAATAATCACAAATTAATTCCTCACATTTGATCCATCAAAAATAATTTCTTCTAGCCCTGAAATGTTGTCTACCTCCACCCCATCACTTCCCCAGTGCTGAAGGTTCTTAGAACATTTTATACCTCAAATTTGGACTTTTCAAAGGCTTTCCTTGCCGGCTTCCTCACTTTGCCCGACAACAAACTAGAACTTATCCCAAAGATATTATAGAATGCACCCTGTTCTTTGCACGTTGTTCCTCCATCCTCTCCTGCACACTCCTACTCTCCATCCTGTCCCTTGCAAGTATCTGTACCCATCCTCTCCCTCCTGAACTCCTGTTTCTACATACTGTACTGCACACTCCTACTCTCCATCATGTCCCTCGCAAACCCTTCTTCCCATCCTCTCTCTCACACCCCTGATCCCCATCCTCCCTCTTACACAGACCTACTCCCCATCCTCTCTTGAACCCAGTCCTGCTCCCCATCCTTGCAAAGCATCATGGGTATTCTGAATGCCAGTGGCATATACATTCTCCATTTTCATGGTCAAACTGCTCTATGGCACCTCATCCACTTGCTGCATATTCTTGCCTTACAGTCTGCTTCTGTTTAAAATTCCCACTAACCAATGTACTTCTCTACGTCAGTGAGAATGACAGACAAAGACATAGCGACACAATATCTGAGAGTGATAGCAATACAAACAATGAGAGATAGACGTGGAGCAGTGTGTGAGAATAAGTGAGATACAGAGAGCCAGGGAGAGGGTTAGACAAGGGTCAGTATGTGAGAATGAGTGAGATACGGACAGAGATATAGATGAGAGTCAGTATGTGAGAATGAGTAAAATACAGAGAGAGATATAGACGAGGGTCAGTGTGTGAGAATGAGTAAGATACAGAGAGATATAGACAAGGGTCAGTATGTGAGAATGAGTGAGATACGGACAGAGATATAGATGAGAGTCAGTATGTGAGAATGAGTAAAATACAGAGAGAGATATAGACGAGGGTCAGTATGTGAGAATGAGTAAAATACAGAGAGAGATATAGACGAGGGTCAGTGTGTGAGAATGAGTAAGATACAGAGAGATATAGACGAGGGTCAGTATGTGAGAATGAGTGAGATACAGAGAGAGATATAGACGAGGGTCAGTATGTGAGAATGAGTAAGATACAGAGAGATATAGACGAGGGTCAGTATGTGAGAATGAGTAAGACACAGAGAGAGAGATATAGACGAGGGTCAGTATGTGAGAATGAGTAAGATACAGAGATATAGACGAGGGTCAGTATGTGAGAATGAGTAAGACACAGAGAGAGATATAGACGAGGGTCATTATGTGAGAATGAGTAAGATACGGAGAGAGATATAGAGGAGGGTCAGTATGTGAGAATGAGTGAGATACAGAGAGAGATATAGACGAGGGTCAGTATGTGAGAATGAGTGAGATACAGAGAGAGATATAGACGAGGGTCAGTATGTGAGAATGAGTAAGACACAGAGAGAGAGATATAGACGAGGGTCAGTATGTGAGAATGAGTAAGATACAGAGAGAGATATAGACGAGGGTCAGTATGTGAGAATGAGTAAGACACAGAGAGAGAGATATAGACAAGGGTCAGTATGTGAGAATGAGTAAGATACAGAGAGAGATATAGACGAGGGTCAGTATGTGAGAATGAGTAAAATACAGAGAGAGATATAGACCAGGGTCAATGTGTGAGAATGAGTGAGATACAGAGAGAGATATAGACGAGGGTCAGTATGTGAGAATTAGTGAGATACAGAGAGAGATATAGACGAGGGTCTGTATGTGAGAATGAGTAAGATACAGAGAGATATAGACGAGGGTCAGCATGTGAGAATGAGTAAGACACAGAGAGAGAGATATAGACCAGGGTCAATGTGTGAGAATGAGTAAAATACAGAGAGAGATATAGACGAGGGTCAGTATGTGAGAATGAGTAAGACACAGAGAGAGAGATATAGACCAGGGTCAGTGTGTGAGAATGAGTAAAATACAGAGAGAGATATAGACGAGGGTCAGTATGTGAGAATGAGTAAGATACAGAGAGATATAGACGAGGGTCAGTATGTGAGAATGAGTAAGATACAGAGAGATATAGACGAGGGTCAGTATGTGAGAATGAGTAAGATACAGAGAGAGATATAGACCAGGGTCAATGTGTGAGAATGAGTGAGATACAGAGAGAGATATAGACGAGGGTCAGTATGTGAGAATGAGTAAGATACAGAGAGAGATACAGACGAGGGTCAGTATGTGAGAATGAGTAAGACACAGAGAGAGATATAGACGAGGGTCAGTATGTGAGAATGAGTAAGATACAGAGAGAGATATAGACGAAGGTCAGTATGTGAGAATGAGTAAGATACAGAGAGATATAGACGAGGGTCAGTATGTGAGAATGAGTAAGATACAGAGAGATATAGATGAGGGTCAGTATGTGAGAATGAGTGAGATACAGAGAGATATATAGACGAGGGTCAGTATGTGAGAATGAGTGAGATACAGAGAGAGATATAGACGAGGGTCAGTATGTGAGAATGAGTAAGATACAGAGAGAGATATAGACAAGGGTGAGTATGTGAGAATGAGTAAGATACAGAGACCCAGAATGAGAGTGGCAAAGCTGGAAAGAGACAGAAAGCCAGAAGGAGGTGGCAGACCAATGAAAAATTCTTATTTTACAGCTTCTTTAATGTAAGATAGGAGCAGGAGAAGGTCATTCACCCTCAGAGTCCTGTTCCGCCATTCACTTAGATCATGGCTGATCTGCACCTCAACTCCATTTTCCCGCACTTGCTTCTTTTCCCTTGATACCCTTCCAAATCAAAAATCTATTGGCCTCAGTCCTGAAATATCCAACCTTTTGGGGGACCAGCATTCCCCGAAAGATTTCCACCAGCCTTTGTGTGAAGAAGTGCTTCCTGATTTCACTCATGAATAGCATAAATCTATTTTAAGATAATGTCCCCTTGTTCTGAATTACCACCGACGAAATAGTTTATCTGTATCTAACATATCAAATCCTTAATAGAATCATAGAATGGTTACAACACTGAAAGAGGCCATTTGGCCCTTGATGTCCATGCAGCTCCCTTCAAGGACAACTCAGCTAATCCACACCCGTTTCTTTCTCCAGGACCCATAACACATAGGAGCAGAAATTAGGCCAATCGGCCCATCGAGTCTGCTCCGCCATTCAATCATGGCTGATAAGTTTCTCAACCCCATTCTCCCACCTTCTCCCCGTAACCTTTGATCCCCTTACCAATCAAGAACCTATCTATCTCGGTCTTAAATACACTCAATGACCTGGCCTCCAATGCCTTCTGTGGCAATGAATTCGATAGATTCACCACTCGCTGGCTAAAGAAGTTTCTCCTCATCTCTGTTCTAAAAGGTCTTCCCTTTACTCTGAGGCTGTGCCCTCGGGTCCTAGTCTCTCCTACTAATGGAAACATCTTCCCCACATCCACTCTATCCAGGCCTTTCAGTATTCTGTAAGTTTCAATCAGATCCCCCCTCATCCTTCTAAACTCCATCGAGTATAGACCCAGAGTCCTCAAACGTTCCTCATATGTTAAGCCCTCCATTCCTGGGATCATTCTCGTGAATCTCCTCTGGACCCTCTCCAGGGCCAGCACATCCTTCCTGAGATACGGGACCAAAATTGCTCACAATATTCTAAATGTGGTCTGACCAGAGCCTTATAAAGCCTCAGCAGCACATCCGTTTTTATATTCTAGTCCTCTCGAAATAAATGCCAACATTGCATTTGCCTTCCTAACTACCGGCTCAACCTGCAAGTTAACCTTAAGAGAATCCTGGACTAGGACTCCCAAGTACCTTTGCACTCCAGATTTCTGAATTCTCTCCCCATTTAGAAAATAGTCCATGCCTCTATTCTTCCTACCAAAGTGCATGACCTCACACTTCCCCACGTTGTATTCCATCTGCCACTTCTTTGCCCATTCTCCTAACCTGTCCAAATCCTTCTGCAGCCTCCCCGTCTCCTCAATACTACCTGTCCCTCCACCTATCTTTGTATCATCTGCAAACTTAGCCAGGATGCCCTCAGTTCCTTCATCTAAATCATTAATGTATAAAGTGAAAAGTTGTGGTCCCAACACTGACCCCTGCGGAACTCCACTAGTCACCGGCCGCCATCCTGAGAAGGACCCCCTTATCCCCACTCTCTGCCTCCTGCCAGACAGGCAATCTTCTCTCCATGCTAGTACCTTGTCTCTATGGGCTCTTATCTTACTGAGCAGCTTCCTGTGCGGCACCTTGTCAAAGGCCTTCTGGAAGTCCAAGTAGATAACATCCATTGGCTCTCCTTTGTCTAACCTACTCGTTACCTCCTCAAAGAATTCTAACAGATTTGTCAGGCCTCCCCTTGATGAAACCATGCTGACTTTGCCCTATTTTACCATGTTCTTCCAAGTATTCTGAAATCTCATCCTTAATAATGGACTCTAAAATCTTACCAAAGACCGAGGTCAGGCTAATCGGCCTGTAATTTCCCTTCTTTTGCCTCACTCCCTTCTTAAACAAGGGGGCTACATTAGCGATTTTCCAGTCCTCTGGGACCCTCCCTGACTCTAGTGATTCCTGAAAGATCACCACTAACGCCTCCACTATCCCTTCAGCTATCTCCTTCAGACCCTGCAATTGTTTTCCCTTCACATAATCATCCAATTCCCCTTTGAAAGCCACGATTGAATCTGCTTATACCACATTCTCAGTCTGTGCAATCCAGGTTCTAATCTCTTGTCACCTTTGATCCTTTTGCCATTTACCTTAAATTGGTGTCCTTTGGTTCTCGACCTTTCTGACAATGTGAATATCTTTTATCTACTTTGTCTAGATCCCTCATGATGTTGAACATTTCTATCAAGTCTCCTCTCAACTTTCTCGAAGGAGAACAGCAAGAGCTTCTCCAACTTATCCTCTTGCTGGAACCATTCTTGTAAATCTGCATTCTCTCCAAGGCCTTCGCATCCTTCCCAAAGAGTGGTGCCCAGAATTCAACACAATACTCATCTGAGGCTGAACCTGTGTTTTATAAAGGTTCATCATAACTTCCTTGCTTTTATACTCAATGCCTTTATTTATAAAACCCAGGATCCTTGTATGCCTGGTTCACAACTTTCTCAACATGCCCTTCAACATACGAACATAAGAAATAGGAGCAGGAGTAGGCCACATAGCCCATCGAGCCTGCTCCGCCATTCAATATGATCATAGCTGATCTTGGGCTTCAACTCCATTTTTCCGCCCGCTCCCCATATCCCTTAATTCCCTGAGAGACCAAAAATCTGTCTATCCTAGCCTTAAATGTATTCAACGATGGGGCATCCACAACCCTCTGAGATAGAGAATTCCAAAGATTTACAACCCTCTGAGTGAAGTAATTTCTCTTCATGTCAGTTATGAATGATTGACCTCTTATCCTGAGACTGCCCCCATGTTTTAAATTCCCCACCCAACAGAGACAATCTCTCAGCATCCACCCTATCAAGTCCCTCCAGAATTTTGTGGGTTTCAATGAGATTGCCTCTCATTCTTCTAAACTCCAGAGAATATAAGCCCAATTTATTCGGCCTCTCATCATAGGACAACCCCCTCACCCCAGGGACCAATCTAGTGAACCTTGGCTGTACGGCCTCCAATGCAAGTATATCCTTTCTTAAATATGGAGAGCAAAACTGCACACAGTATTTCAGATGCAGTCTCACCAAAACCCCATACAACTGTAGCAAAACCTCTTTATTCTTGTACTCCCATCCACTTGCAATGAAGGCCAACATACCATCTGCCTTCCTCATTGCTTGCTGCACCTGCATGCTAACTTTCTGCGTTCCTTGTACAAGCACATCTGTCTCTTTGAACATCAACACTTACAAGTTTCACACCTTTTAAAAAATATTCTGCTTTTTTATTTTTATGACAGAAGTGAATAACTTCACAATTCCCTATATTATACTCCATCTGCCATCTTGTTGCCCATTCACCTATCCTGTCTATATCTCTTTGCAGCCTCTCCATGTCCCCCCCACAGCTTACCTTCCCACCTAGCTTGGTATCATCAGCAAACTTTGATACATTACTCTCTGTCTCTTCATCTAAGTCATTAATATAGATTGTGAATAGCTGAGGGCCCAGCACTTATCCTTGTGTACTCACTATTCACTGCCTGTCAACTTGAAAAAAAAACCCGTTTATGCCCATTCTCTGTTTTCTGTCCACTAACCAATCCTCTATCCATGTTAAAAAGTTACCCCCCATTCCATGAGCCCTTATTTTTCCCATTAACCTTTTGTGTGGCACCTTATCGGGTGCCTTTTGGAAATCCAGCTATATATCTACTGGTTCCCCTTTATTTATCCTACTAGTTACATCCTCAAAAAGCTCTAATAAATTTGTCAAACAGAATTTCCCTTTAGTAAAACCATGTTGACTTGTTTGCATTTTAGTCCTTAAGTTGCTCCAGTTCTTTATCTCAGCTGATATTAATTTCCCTTATTCCTCACTCTTTTTAGCCCCTCGGTTATCGTCTATTTCTGATATGAAACTTGTATCTTCTGCTGTGAAGAGAGACACAACATATTTGTTCAATGCCTCCGCCATTTCCTATTTCCCTATGATAATTTCTCATGTCTCTGCTTCTCAGGGACCAAATTTTACTTTAGCTCCTCTCTTGCTTTTTATATTCCTGGCTAGTTTGCTGTCATATTCTATTTTGAACATTTTTATCAACTTTTTGGTGGCCCTTTGCTGGTTTCTAAAACATTCCCAATCCTCAGACTTGTTACTGTTTTTTGCAACATTGTAAGCCTCTTCACTTAATCTAATACTATCCTTAACTTCCCGAGTAAGCCTCGGGTGGGTCTTTCTTGCCGAGTTTTTGTTTTTTAATGGAATGTATTCTTGTTGAATATTTTGAATTGTTTCTTTAAATGTTTCCCACTTTTCATTTACCTCCATACCTTTTAGTCTATTTACTCAATTAACCTTAGCCAGTTCTCCCCTCATACCTACATTTAAGTTTAAGTTTAGAATTTCTGTTTGTGATTGGAATATGTCCCTTTCAGACTTAAATGGAATTGAATGATATTATGGTCACTATTTCCCAGTGGATCTTTTACTATGACATTACTAATTAGCCCTGCTTCACTACACGATACACAATCTAAGATAGCTTTAACCCTAGTCGGTTCTACTGCCTACTGCTCCAAGAAACCGTCATGAAAATATTCTACAAACTCATCTTCTAGACCATTCTTCCTAATTTGATTGCCCCAGTCTATATAGAGGTTAAAGTCCCCTACAATGATTACATTTTATTTGTTAAACGCTCCAGTAATTAATGCTCTGCCCAGCAATGTAACTACTGTTGAGGGACCTATAAACTACTCCCACCAGTGTTTTCTGACTCTTGCTATTCCTAATTTCCACCCATACTGATTCTACTTCATGATCTTCAACGGCCAGATCCTTTCCCCATAATGTCCTTATGTCCTCCTTTACTGTAAGGGCTACCCCACCTCCTTTGCCATTCTGTCTTTCAGAAATATTGTACATGCTGGAATATTTATTTCCCAACTTTGATCTCCATGTAACCATGTTTCTGTAATGATGATTAGATGTAAATCATTTACCTCTAATTGTGCCACTAATTCTTCTATCTTATTACAGATGCTTCATGCATTCAGATGAAGAACCTTTAATTTCATTCTTTTGCTTCTATTCCCTGCAATGACCTTATTTGCTGATGTACATGTTTTGTTAAACTCTCTGTCCCTTCCTGTCCCAATCTGCTTGTCTTTACCCACATCACTATACTGTTCCAATATCTCGACCTTTCTCTTTGGATTTCTAAGTCTTCCTTCACCCGAACCCGAACCCAACAATTTGTGCACATACATGCCTGGATCCCATTGCTCCTGCACCCCTTTAGAAGTGTATTCATTACTTTATGCTACTTCTCCTTGTTCTTCCTACCAAAACAGATAATTTCACACTTCTCTGCATTAAATTTCATGTGTTTTTTGTCATCTGCACATTTTGAAATTGTGCCCTGACCATCCAAATCCAGGTCATTAATATATTTCAAGGAAAGCAGTGGTCCTTGTACAAACCCCTAGGAAACCCCATTGTATACCTTCCTCCATCTGAAAAACAACCATTCACAACTATTCTTTGTTTCCTGTCATTCATCCAGCTTCATATGCATGCTCTACTGTCCCGTTTGTGCCATGGGATTTGACTTTGCTAACAAGCCTGTTATGTGGCACTTTATCAAATGCCTTTTGGAAGTCCATGTAAACCACATTAACTGCATTATTCTTATCAACACTCTTTGTTACATCATCAAAAAACTCAAACAAGTTAAACACCTTTTGCCTTTAAAAATTCATGCTGGCTATCCTTAATTAATCCGCATTTTTCCAAGTGGCTGTTAATGTTGTTCTAGTTTACCATTTCTAAAAGCTTTCCCACCACCAAGGTTAAAATGACTGACCTACTGAGCTTATCCTTACATTGCTTTTTGAACAAGGGTGTAAACATTTGCAATTCTCCAGTCTTCTGAGATCACTCCTGTATCCAAGGACAGTTGGAGGATTGTCAGTGCTTCTGCAATTTCCACCTGTACATCCCTCAGTACCCTCGGATGCATCTCATCCATTTCTGGTGATTTTTCAACTTTTAAGTACAGCTACCCTTTCTGGGAACATAGGACTCGGGAGTAGGAGTAGGCTATTTCGCCCTTTGAACCTTCTCTGCCATTCAATAGATCATGGATGATCTGGTTGTGCTCTCAACTCCACTTTTCAGTCTCCCCCTTCCCCCCCTCCCCCCCACCCAATAACTCTTGACCCTCCCTTATCTATCAAAAATCTGTCTAACTCAGCCTTGAATAAATTCAATGACCCAGCCTCCCCTGTTTTCTGGGAAAGAGAATTCCACAAACTGTTATGACCAAGATGGGAGGAGTGCACTGTCTGAGTCTAGTTCCACTACTCCAGGGGTCACAATATATATTTAAATGATTTCTTGCCAGCTATACGGCCAAATATGTGCTTTACCTATGAATCTCAGAATGACCGCTCAATGCCCAGGTTTCTTCAATACACAACAAAATTATTCGTTTAGTAGAAAACCAGACTTGTCAAGTAGAAGGCAACATACAGTACGAAATATGAAAGTGTAATACCCTTTCTAAATACCCTTACACACACCAACTAAAAATAATAAATAAAATAGAAGAATTCCGCCAAAAGGTTAAAAGTCAATGGTTCAAGGGAAAGATGTAGATGAAGGAGTCCTTAAAATGGTGTTCAGGTTGGTCTCTCAACATTGGTCTGAGAGACTGGCAAAATCATTGATGATTCTTGCACTACTTTTGGCGGACTTCACAGAAAACTTGCAGCCAGTCGATTTCGGAACATAGAGCGAATTCGGAGCAACTTCCATTCACTTTTGGTTTCGCCTGGGTTGGAGCTTCAGGAGCTGTTGTCTTCTTTACCCAAGTAGTTGATCCTTCTTGCTTTCTCCCCCAAAGCAAAACAGCCTGCCCGCTTTTAAAAAACAGTTTCCCCCAAAGCCATAAACCACTATGTGACCCTTCTGTAACCAGTCCACCTGGATCAAGAGGTTTCCACTTTCTTTAAAACTGCTTAATGACCTTTTCTTGTAGAATGCTGTCTTTTCCAGGAACAGTAGTAACAAGAGTCCTTTAACCCTTTAAGGGATAGTGTCTTTTAAAAAACACAAATTCTTCCAGCATGTTCTTAGTCCTTGAAGATGAACCATTTTCTGTGTTTAAAGCATTTATGATAATACTAACAATCCTCTTGAGAAAAAAAATTCTCCTCATATCAGTCTTAAAAGGGAGACCTCTTATTTTCAAACTGTGTTCCCTGGTTCTAGTCTTCCCCCATGAGTGGGAACATCCTCCCGGTATCCACCCTGTTAAATCCCCTCAGGATTGTATGTTTTGATAAGATCACCTCTCATTCTTCTAAACTCCAATGGGTATGGGCCCAACCTGTTCAACCCTTCTTCATAGGATAAACCCCTCATCCCAGGAATGAGTCAACTGAACCTTCTATGTACTGCTTCTAACACAATTATATAATTTTTTCAAATAAGGAGACCAAAACTGTACACAGTATTCTAGATGTGATCTCACCAATACCCTGTAGAGCTGCAGTAAAACTTTCTTACTTTTATATTCCATCCCCCTTGCAATAAAGGCCAACATTCCATTTGCCTTCCTAATCACTTGCTGTACCTGCATACTAACCTTTTGTGATTCATGTACCAGGACACCCAGGTCCCTCTGTACCACCGAGTTCTGCAATCTCTCTCCATTTAAATAGTATACTGCTTTTCTATTCTTCCTGCCAAAGTGGACAAATTCAGATTTTCCCACATTATACTCCATCTGCTAAATTTTTGCCCAGTCATTTACTTCTCCATATCCCTTTGCAGACTCTATACGTCCTCTTGACAACTTACTTTTCTATCTATCTTGGTACCATGGGCAAATTTAGCTACCATACATTTGGTCTCTTCAGCCAAATCATTGATGTAGATTATAAATAGTTGAAGCTGCAGCTTCAGTCTGTTGTCTGTGACATTCCACTCGTTACAGCTCGCTTACCCAAAAAAGACCCCATTTATCCCCACTCTCTGCTCCCTGTTAGCTAATCAATCCTTTATCCATGCTAATATGTTATCCCCTACACCATGTGCTCTTATCTTGTGCAGTAATCTTTGATGTGGCACCTTAACAAATACCTTTTGGAAATCCAAGTATATCACATCTACAAGTTCCCCTTGCTTGTTACTTGCTAAAAAAAGCTCTAATAAATGGTTAAACACGATTTCCCTTTCACAAAGCCATGTTGACTCTGCCTGATCACACAATGATTTTCTAAGTATCCCACTATAACCTCCTTAATAATAGATTCTACCAATTTCCCTATGACTGATACTAAGCTAACTGGCATGTAGTGTCCTGTTTTTTGTCTCCCTCCTTTCTTGAGTAAAGATTTTACATTAGCTATTTTCCAATCCATTGGGACCCTTCCAGAATCTAAGGAATTTTGGAAGATTGTAACCAATGCATCTACTATCTCTGCAGCCACTTCTTTTAAGACCTTAGGATGCAGGCCATCTGGTCCTGGGGACTTGTCAGCCTTTAGATCTAATAGTTTTCCTGACACCTTTTCCCTGGTAATGGTGATTGTTTTAAGTTCCTCCCTCCTCCTCACCTTTTGATTTTCAAGTATCTTTGGGAAGTTTTCTAAGTCTACAGTGAAGACAGACACACAAAACGTGTTCAACGCCTCCACCATTTCTTTGTTTTCCATATCAATTCCCCGAACACACTCTCTAGAGGACCAACACTAGCTTTAGTAACACTTATCCTATTTAAATACTTGTAGAGAAGCTCTTCCTGTCTGTTTTTATATCACTAGCTGGCTTTGGCTCAACCTTCTCCCTCTTTATTATATTTTTAGTCATTCTTTGCTGGATCTTTAAATCTGACCAATCTTCTGACCTACCACCAATCTTTGCAGATTTGTACCGTTTTACTTTCAATTTGATAAAATCCTTAACTTCCTTATTCAGCCATGGATGATGCATCCTTCTCAAAGATTCTTTCTTTCTCACTGGGATAAATCTTTGCTGAGATTTAATGCCTCCTTATTATCAAGTTTTAGCGCATTGAGTGTCTGAACAGCCACATCATTAACAATAACTTTGGCAGCATCTTCTTCCTTAGTAAAAACAGATACAAACTCTGCCTCCATGCATAAATCTCCTCTTTGGTCCTTAATCAGCTCCACCCCTCCTTTTATGGCCCTTTTACTATTTATATGCCGATAGATTTTTGGATTCCCTAGCTGCTAGTCTATTCCCATACTCTCTGTTTCTCTTGTTACTTTTTTCACTTCCCCGTCTGAACTTTCTATATTCAGCCCAGTTCTCATTTGTATCATCAGCCTGACATTTATCATATGCACCTTTTTTCTGCCTCACCTTACTCTCTATCTCTTTTATCTTCCAAGGAGCTCTGGCTGTTTTTTTATTCATTCAGGGGATGTGAGCAATGCTGGCTAGGTCAGCATTTATTGCCCGTCCCTAATTGCCATTGAGAAGGTGGTGGTGAGCTCCCTTCTTGAACCGTTGCAGTCCTTGTAGTGTAGGTACACCCACAGTGCTGTTAGGAATGGAGTTCCAGGCTTTTGACCCAGTGACAATGAAGGAATGGCCAATATATTTCCAAGTCAGGAAGGTGTGTGACTTGGAGGGGAACTTCCAGGTGTTGGTATTCCCATCTGTCTGCTGACCTTGTCCTTCTAGATGATGGTGTTTGTGGGTTTGGAAGGTGCTGTCTAAGGACCTTTGATGAATTCCTGCAATGTATCTTGTAGATGATACACACTGCTGCTACTGTGCGTCAATGGTGGAGGGAGTGAATATTTGTGGATGGGCTGCCAATCAAGTGGGCTGCTTTGTCCTGGATGGTGTCCAGCTTCTTCAGTGCTGTTAGAGCTGCACTCATCCAGGCAAATGGAGAGTATTCCATCACACTCCTGACTTGTGCCTTGCAGTTGGTGGACAGGCTTTGGGGAGACGGGAGCTGAGTTACACACCGCAGGATTCCCAACATCTGACCTGCTCTTGTAGCCACAGTATTTATATGGCTGGTCCGGTTCAGTTTCTGGTCAATGGTAACCTCCAGGATGTTGATTGTGGGGGATTCAGCGATGATAATGCCATTGAATATCAAGGGGCGATGGTTAGATTCTCTCCTGTTGGAGATGGTCATTGCCTGACACTTGTGTGACATGAATGTTACTTGCCACTTGTCAGTCCAAGCCTGGATATTGTCCAGGTCTTGCTGCAATTGGACATGGACTGCTTCAGTATCTGAGGAGTCGCAAATGGTGCTGAACATTGTACAATCATCAGCGAACATCCCCACTTCTGATCTTATGATGGAGGGAAGGTCATTGATGAAGCAGCTGAAGATGGTTGGGCTGAGGACACTACCCTGAGGAACTCCTGCAGTGATGACCTAGGGCTAAGATGACTGACCTCCAACAACCACAACCATTTTCCTTTGTGCTAGGTATGACTCCAACCAGCGGAGAGTTTCCCCCTGCTTCCCATTGACTCCAGTTTTGCTAGGGATCCTTGATGCTGCACTGGGTCAAAAGCTGCCTTGATGTCAAGGGCAGTCACTCTCACCTCACCTCGGGAGTTCAGCTCTTTTGTCCATTTTTCAACCAAAGCTGTAATGAGGAGCTGAGTGACCTTGATGGAACCCAAACTGAGCGTCAGTTAACAAGTTATTGCTAAGCAAGGGCCGCTTGGTAGCACTGTTTATGACCACTTTCATTATTTTACTGATGATCGAGAGTAGACTGATGGGGCGGTAATTGGCCAGGTTGGATTTGTCCTGCTTTTTGTGTACAGGACATACCTCCTCCTCCAGTGAGTTGTTTAATCGTCCACCATCATTGACGACTGGATGTGGCAGGACTGCAGAGCTTGGAGCTGATCCGTTGGTTGTGGAATCGCTTAGCTCTGTCTATCACTTGCTGCTTATGCCGTTTGACACGCAAGTAGTCCTGTGTTGTAGCTTCACCAGGCTGACACCTCATTTTTAGGTATGCCTGGTGCTGCTCCTGGCATGCCCTCCTGCACTCTTCATTGAACCAGGGTTGATCCCCTGGCTTGGTGGTAATGGTAGAGTGGGGGATATGCCAGGCCATGAGGTTACAGATTGTGATTGAATACAATTCAGCTGATGGCCCACAATGCCTCTTGGTTGCCCAGTTTTGAGTTGTTAGATCTATTTGAAATCTATCCCATTTAGCACGATGGAGGGTATCCTCAATGTGAAGACGGGATTTCGTCTCCATAAGGACTGTGCGGTGGTCACTCCTACCAATACTGTGATGGACAGATGCATCTGCAGCAGACAGGTTAGTGAGGATGAGGTCAAGTATGTTTTTCCCTTTTGTTGATTCCTTCGCCACCTGCCGCAGACCCAGTCTAGCAGCTATGTCCTTTAGGACTCAGCCAGCTCGGTCTGTGGTGGTGCTACCGAGCCACTCTTGGTGATGGACATTGAAGTCCCCCACCCAGAGTACATTCTACGCCCTTGCCACCCTCAGTGCTTCCTCCAAGTGGTGTTCAACATAGAGGAGCACTGATTCATCAGCTGAGGGACGGCGGTACGTGGTAATCAGCAGGAGTTTCCTTGCCCATGTTTGACCTGATGCCATGAGACTTCATGAGGTCAGTGGGAGCTGGGGTGATGGGGTATTAGTCTCGAGGTGTATGGCAGCGTTTTGAACATCTTAGGATTTCTGGGAGGTAGAGAAAGATGAGAAGTAATATTGAATTAAACAAATCTGGAGGTAACAGAAGTATGTCTGAGGGCTTAGGAAGGTGAAGTGGATATTGTATCTGCATCTAAGTTCAAGATCAAACAAGCCACAAATGTTGCAAGAGCAAGAGAATGAAATCGCGGCAGGGAAAACAAAAGTAATCAGTGCGAATGAAGTGCAATTTAGGCCAAAGGACATGTTGAAAGTGTGAATCATCTGAGGTGGAATGTCAAATAAACAGTTGTTTTTTCTTATTCATTCATGGGATGTGGGCGTTGCTGGCTAGGCCAGCATTTATTGCCTATCCCTATTGCCCTCGTTCAGAGGGCATTTTAAGAGTCAACCTGAGGTCCAAGGTTCTGGAGTCACATATAGGCCAGACCAGGTAAGGACAGCAGATTTCCTTCCCTAAAGGACATTAGTGAACCAGATGGGTTTTTACAACAATCATTTCATGGTCATCATCAGACTTTTAATTCCAGATTTTTACTGAATTTAAATTTCACCATCTGCCATGGTGGGATTCAAACCTGGGTCTTTGGAATACCAGTCTGGTGACAATACCACTATGCCACCGCCTCCCCAATAGTGATGGAAGAATACAGCTGGGGGTCATCAATGTGGAAGCTTACCCCACGTCTGTGTGTGATGTCACAAATAAGCATCGCCTAGAGATGAGGGTGGAAACATGGGATGAGAAGCTATTGCAAGGTGTATTGACTCTTTGAATAGATTGGGATAGAACAATGTGAAAGTGATTCCACACAGAAGAGGCACTGGGGGAAGATGGCATGGTCAACTGTCAGACGCTACAGATGTTGAGGATGAGGAGGGAAATGCACCATGGTTACAGTCACAGAGGATGTTGTGAGCAGCAGGTTAGGGATATTTGGGGCTGTGAGAGGAGCTGAAGCCTGCACTAGATTGTCACTCTGTTTGTTATCTCTGTTTCAGAGAGAGAGAAAAACAGATAGACACACAGACCAAGAGAGTGACAGACACAGACATACACAAAGAGAGACAGAGAAAGGAGACAGACACAGAAAAAGGTAGGTAAAATTAGAAGCAAATTGGAGTAGATGAACAGACTGGTAAGGGGGGTGGTGATAGGATGACAGGGAGAAAACAGGGGGAGGAGGGTGGAGATGGAGTGATGGAGGAGACAGGCGTTGATGGCATAATGGAAGGGACGGAGGGATAGAGATGGGATGACAGAGAGAACACAGGGAGGAGGGTGGAGATGGTGTAATAGAGGGGGGCAGAGGAATAGGGTAGAGATTATGGAGGCGTAGAGGGATAGGGCTGGAGGTGGGGTGGCAGAGGGAGAGAGCAGGGAGGAGGGTAGAAATGCGGTGATAGAGGGAGGGAACAAAGGGATGGAAGTGTTGATGGAGCAATGGAAGAGACAGGAATGGGGTGGAGGTGGGACAATCGAGGGAGGGCAGATGAGGAAGAGAGTGTACATGGTGTGATACAAGGGTAGTCAAAGGGAGCAGTGTGGAAATGGGATGATACAGGGATGGAACAAGAACAGCTTGGGTTGGATTTTTAAGGAGGGGATTAAGTTAGATTTGAAAGAGAAGAGTATTAGTTGTGCAGAGAGCAGATGTCAACACTCACTGGCCATTTGTGTTAGGTAGAGGAGGGTGGCTAGAGCCCATGGAAAACGCACTGAGTGTCTGAAGGGGAGAACTTGTGAGTCCCATACACTATAATATAATATAATCTGATATTCTCTGGTGTTAAAATGCTTAGGCTGGAGCTGTGGCTAGTAGAACATCTCAGCTGGATCATAACTGACATTTACAAAGCTAATTTTGAATTTTTGTAAAGTTAGAATTGTCTGAAATTTGAACTTGGGATTTTCTCTCCGGTGTCTTTCAGCGAGGCCTGTCACAGACACACAGATGGGCAGGGAGCGAGGGTGGGTGCTTTAGGTTTACTTACCATCGGTCTTTGTGGGCTGGGTTTCATTGTAGTCTCTGCATATCTCTTAGGGCTGAACGATAACAGGTTTTCAGTCAGTCCTTGACTTGGGCCTTTGCTATGCTGGCGAGGAGCGAATGGGATGGAGGAAACAGCTGGACAGTTGCAGGGAAACAATAGTATCAAAGTAAGAAAGATTTGCATTTATACAGTGTTGCATCAGAATATGAAGCATAGCTTCAAATCCCAGGCCCCATACAGTTTTCATTTGTTTCTCCTAATTCCTACATGCCTGACCTCAGTGCTTCTTATAGGGGAACTCACAACGCTCTAGGGTAGCACTGCCTAAGAGGCCGTACTGCATATGTGAGCTCAAATACGGAGTTCTGGCTGGTTATTTAACCAGGTGAGAGGGACTACAGTCAAGCCTGATCCTGTCCTTGCCAGAGCAACAGGTATTGTTGGATAGTGGACGGGAGCAAAAGTCCTCGCTGATGTCAAACCTTCCATAGCCATAGGATGCTGAATCCCTTTACAGCACCTGCCAACGTAGGACAGATCAGCAGGAAAACATGTAAAATCAGCATCAACCATGGTGGGGGATACAGCTGCAGTGCTTTCTAGTTTGTGGTAGGATGTACCTCCCCACAACCCACTTTCCCACTTACTGGGACACAAAACTCAGAAGGTACAGCCATCCCACGGAACTTCATCTCAGCATCAATCGTGAAAACCTCTGACCAATTAAAGAAGGTACATGAGTGGAATAAAAAGCCATCAGAAAGAGGCAGTTGCACAAGCCAGGGAGATCCAGCTGTACCACAGCCTCTGAACCTTCAGTTATGACCACATCCCAACTCGTATCCCATCTATTCCAATATATTTTTATTTAGTTAATGAACTCAACCAAGTTAATCAAACATGATATTAAGGCTTCCACGTTGGCTGTCCCTTAATTAATCAATGTTCTTCCAAATGACAATTTTATCCTGGATTATGGTTATGGTCTCTAGAAGTTTCCCCTCAACAGACATTAGGTGACTGGCCTGTAGTTGCCTGGTTTACAGCTCTACCCTTTAACTGATTTGCAATCCTGTGGTCCTCTGGCACAACTCACATATCCAAGGAAGATGGGAAGATCGTGGCCAGAGCCTTTGCAATTTCCACCTTTACTTCCCTAAACTAGATCCATCTGGGCAACATAACCTTTCTATTTCGATCATAGACAACATTTAAATTATATTTTTATCCCATCCAATGTTGCTCCGACTCACGACTGACATTGGCAGTATCCTCTTCTCTAATGAAGACAGATATCAAATACTCATTTAGTTCTCTGCACAAGGTGATGATCTTCCTCAAGCCTAATCAGCCCACCCTCCCTTTGACTCCCCTTTTACTATTAATAAAAAAACTTTAGTGCTCCCTATATTACACACTAATCTTTTTCTCATTCACCATCCTTGTCCCTCTTATTTCCTTTTTCAGTTCTTCTCCTTTATTCAGCTTGATTCTCTACTGGATTAGGATCCTGACAATTTTTCTGTTCCATTTCAAACTCAGTATTTTCAGTCATCCAGGGAGTATTTTTCATTCTTTCATGGGATATGGGTGGCACTAGCTAGATCAGCATTTTTGTTGCCCATCCCTAATTGCCCTTGAGAAGTGATGGTGAGCCACCTTCTTGAACCACTGCAGTCCATGTGGTGTAGGTACACCCACAAAGCTGGTGGGAGGGAGTTCCAGATTTTGACCCAGCGACAGTGAAGGAACGGCGATATATTCCAAGGCAGGATGGTGTGTGGCTTGGAGGGGAACTTCCAGGTGGTGGTGTTCCCATGCATCTGCTATCCTTGTCCTTCTAGATGGCAGACATCGCAGGTTTGGAAGGTCCTATCAAAGGAGCCTTGGTGAGATGCTGCAGTGCATCTTGTAGATGGTACACACTGCTGCCACTGTGCGTTGGTGGTGGAGGGAGTGAATGCTGAAAGTGGTGGATGGGGTGCCAATCAAGTGAGCTGCTTTGTCCTGGATGGTGTCAAGCTTCTGCAGTGTTGTAGGAGCTGCACTCATCCAGGCAAGTGGGGAGTATTCCATTACACTCCTGACTTGTGCCTTGTAGATGGTGGCCAGGCTTTGGAGAGTCAGGAGGTGAGTTACTCATCGCATGATTCCCAGCCTCTGACCTGCTCTTGTAGCCACAGTATTTATATGGCTAGTCCAGTTCAGTTTCTGTTCAATGGTAAACCCCAGGATGTTGATAGTGGGAGTTTCAATGATGATAATGCTATTGAACATCAAGGAGCGATGGTTAGATTCTCTCTTGTTGGAGATGGTCATTGCCTGGCATTTGTGTGGTGCGAATGTCACTTGCCACTTGTCAGCCCAAGCCTGGATATTGTCCAGGTCTTGCTGCATTTGGACATGGACTGCTTCAGTATCTGAGGAGTCACAAATGGTGCTGAACATTGTGCAATCATCAGCGAACATCCCCACTTCTGACCTTATGATGGAAGGAAGGTTTATGATGAAGCAGCTGAAGATAGTTGGGCTGAGGGCACTACCCTAAGCAACTCCTGCAGTGATGTCCTGGAGCTGAGATGATTGACCTCCAACAACCATAACCATCTTGCTTTATGCTAGATGTGATGACTGTCACCTTAAGATCAGGACGACGGAGTAGGGGGTCATATGATTTGTTCAACCAATGTGTAGCTAGTGTGGGGGAATAAATTCTAGAGGAGGAGTTTCCTAGGAAATGGTTGTATGAGGGGCCTGCTAGATACAAGCAGCCTAGAAGCTCTTAAGAAGCCTCCGAGAGCGTGCTTCTTTCTACATTTGGCGATGAGGAAAACCTATCCTGGCGCTGTCTCCCGCCTGCATCTGAGTTTTGTGTTTAATCGATGACTGCAAATAGGAAATTCTATTACTCACCGGGATGGCGCTTTTTGGCCGGACAGACCCATTTGACTCCTCTGCAGAGGAATGGGGTCAATATGTCGAGGGCCTTGGATTCTACTTTCAGCTGAATGAAATAAGGGACGAAGGGAAGTGTAAGGCGATCCTCCTGAGCATTTGTGGAAGCCAGACTTACAGTCTGATCTGCAGCCTTACCAATCCAAGCACACCTTACTCCAAATCATTCAGTGAGTCAGTGTATCGACTTAAGGGTCATTTCTAACTGAAACCTGCAGTGATAATGCAACATTTTAAGTTTAATTTGCGAGTGAGAGCCCCAGGGGAAATCAATTGCAATGTACATTGCGAAACTCAAACAATTATCAGAGCATTGCAATTTTGGTATGACCCTAAGTGATATGCTGTGGGATTGATTAGTTTGTGGTGTTTGTAACGATGCCACAAAATGAACTTTATTTACATGATTTCAAACACGCGATGGAGATAGCACTCGCTATGGAAAGCGCTGAGGCAGATGCACCAAAGTGGCGCCATACACCAGTTAGGGCAGGAACCAGCAGCCAGACGTGGTGCCATAATCGGCCAAAGCCACTGGAAAAAGGCAAGCAGTTCCAGTAAGCTACAGAACTAAAAGATACAGCGGAGGCAGTCAGACAGTGATTCCTAAGGTCCAATGTTATTGATGTGGGAGTAACTACACTCCTGAATCTTGCTGATTTAAGGAGGCTGAGTGCCATTACTGTGGGGAAAAAAAGGACACCTGAGGAGACAATGCAGGGCTAGGTCCAGAGAGCCAAATAGTCAATCCAACAAGATGTTACGTACACAGTGTAGAAGACCCTCGTAAGTCTGATATTTACTCTTTTCAACCTCAAGGATGTTAACATAGAAAATAGGAGCAGGAGTAGGCCATTCGGCCCTTCGAGCCTGACCGCCATTCATTATGATTATGGCTGATCATCCAACTCAATAGCCTGCACCCACTTTCTCCCCATATCCTTTGATCCCTTTCATCCCAAGAGCTATATCTATAGAAACATAGAAATATCTATAGAAACCAAGCCAATCACCATAACACTCGGTGTAAATGGGAAACCTCTAAATATGGAAGTAGATACAGGTGCATCAGTCACTTTGATGGGCGAGCACACATTCCAGCATTTGTGAGGGGTGCTCAGCCTTTAAATTTAGAGAGCACTTCATCCAATCTGAAAACAAACACTGAAGAAGTAAAGGTGAGGGCTACCCAACATTGTACCTGTAGGCTATGGACAGCAGTCTGCCCAGCTACCTATTGTAGTAGTAATGGGTGAAGGACCAAGCCTTCTAGGCTCAAGAAAATAAAGTTAAATTGAGCTGACATTTTCCAGATGAGGACAGGGGGATTGTCAGAATTGTTAAGAAAATATGACAGTATCTTCTGGGACGAGTTAGGCAACATTAAGGGCCAGAAGCCAAAATCTAAGTGGATCTGGATTCCCCGATTTTTCAGAGCTAGACCGGTACCATATGCCCTGCGTGAGAAAGTGGAGGCTGAACTAAAGAGGTTAGAAGAACTAGGTATTATCCAGCCGGTTCAGTTTACAGAATGGGTTGCACCCATCGTCCCTGTCTCGAAGCCTGACAAGACTATCCGCATTTGCCGTGATTACAAACAAACTATCAATCAGGTCACAAAGCTGACAAATATCCTCTTCCACGAATCGAAGATCTTTATGCAAAAGTGGCTGGGAACCAGTCATACACCAAGCTGGACATGAGTCACGCTTATTAACAGCTTGAGTTGGATAAAAGCAAAATACTGCGGATGCTGGAAATCTGAAACAAAAACAGAAAATATTGTTAAAACTCAGCAGGTCTAACAGCATCTGTGGAGAGAGAAACAGAGTTAACGTTTCGAGTCCAAATGACCCTTCATGCAGACTCGAGACGTTAACTCTGTTTCTCTCTCCACAGATGCTGCTAGACCTGCTGAGTTTTTCCAGCTTTTTCTATTTTTGGTTTAGCTTGAGTTGGATGATAGTTCCCGAGGATACGTCACGATAAACACCCACAAAGGGCTTTTTCAGTACACGCGTCTGCCTTTTGGTGTTTCGTCAGCATGCACAATATTCCAACGCACAACGGAGAGCCGACTACAGGGGTTGCCACAGGTTGTGGTATATCTCGATGATGTGCTCATCACTGGGGCCACAGAGGCCCAACATCTGGCAAATTTAGAAGAGGTGCCAAAAAGATTTCAGGAGGGTGGAATCCACCTTAAGAAAGAAAAGTGCTAGGGAGGTGACTTACCTGGGACACAGGATCGATGCTCAAGGGTTACACCCTGTCGAGGCAAAAGTCAAGGCTATAAGAGAAGTGCCTTCCCCCACAAATGTGTCTGAACTTAAATCGTTTCTAAGAATAGTCAATTATTATGGGCAGTTTTTGCGAAATCTATCCTCTGTGCTGGCCCCCTTACACACCCTACTAAAGAAGTACCATCGCTGGTCTTGGGGAACTCCTCAGAAAACGGCTTTCAACAAGGTGAAGCAATTGCTGCAGTCTTCAAGCCTACTTGTACACTTGGACCCATTGAAGGAACTAATACTGACACGTGAGGCCTTTCCCTATGGTACTGGGGCAGTGTTGTCCCATGAAATGGCTGACGGTTTGAAAAGGCCAATAGTGTTCTTGACACATATCCTACCAGTGGCTGAAAGAGGCTATTCACACATTGAAAAAGAGGGCCCATCAATAGTTTTCGGCACCAACAAGTTCCATCAATTTCTACAAGGGAGACATTTCACTATTGTTTCAGACCACAAGCCACTGCTGGGCCTTTTTAAGGAGAACAAGGCTATTCCAGACCAATAGTCTCTGTGAGGATTCAGAGGTGGGGATTGATCTTGGCCCCCTACAAATACGCCTTCAAACGCCAACCAGGGATACATATTGCAAACGCGGATGCCTGAGTCACATGCCCTTGACAGAGAGTATTACATGTACACCTATTCCTCAAGAAATTGGCTTGGCCTTAAATGTTTTGGATACGCTACCAGTCTGTGCGAAACAAATCAAAACCTGGACCATTCGGAATCCACTGTTATCCGGAGTACGAGATAAAATCCTTACGGGATGGGGAAGTGAGGCAGTTGGAGAGGACATGAAACCCTACTCCACCCGTAAACATGAACTTAGTTGTCAAGACGGTATTGTGCTACGGGGAGCAAAAGACAAAAGTCTCTCATTTTCTGAGTTACTGTACCACCCCACACGCAACGATAGGTGTTCCTCCTGCTGAACTGTTAGTGAAGCGTCACCTCAGGACGAGGTTAAGTCTTATATTTCCAAATTTGCAGAGGAGGATAGGGTCAAGTCAGTGAAACTAGAAGACAAGTCATGATTCTCACAGTAGAGATAGGAAGTTCTCGACTAATGAAAATGTGTATGTGAAAAAACGTCGATAGCAGTCCTAGGTGGATTCCCCGAGACTGGACCTCTTTCGTATCAAGTAAGGATAGAGGGACAGATTGTTCAGAAGCACATTGACCACTTGAGGGGTAGAGAGGCCCTCCTGCAGTCAGTGTTACCACTGAGTGTTGGCGAACCTGTGTACACCGAAGATTCTGGTTGACCTGCAATTAACTTCCACAGGGATGTCCTCGATATTTATGATAATGAATTGTCCGTACCAAAAGAAGTACCTGTTAGTACAGTTCTGGAAAACATGTATCCAGTAGAAGCCTCACAACCTGTCGAACAATGCCAAAGACTTAATTTATGACTATGGGGTCTATGGTATGTATTGTGTAACTGAAGTCCGGACTAACGACATATTAATTATTCCTAGAATTCAGAAAACTCTTGGGTCAATTGTATATAGCAATTAACTGAAAAGATGTACAAAAAAAGTTAAGGGGTGGAGGGATGTGATGACTGTCACTTTAAGATCAGTTCGACTGAGTAGGGGGGTCACATGATTTGATCAACCCCTGTGTAACGAGTGTGGGGGAATAAATTCTGGGGGAAGAGTTTCCTAGGAAATGGTTATATGAGGGGCTGGCTGGATACAAGCAGCCACAGAAGCTCTTGCGTAAATTAAAGTTCATTTCATTTGACTACGAAACCTCCCAGAGTGTATTTCTACCCTGGGTATGACTCCAACCCGTGGACCGCTTTCCCCCTTTTGCCTTTTCTTTTCCCTCTCAGGAACACTTAAGCCTTGTACCTGGTCTATCTTCTCCTAGGATAGTCTGAGCGCTTATTTACTGTTTTACCTGGATCTTCAATTTCAATCCACTGGGGGCCAGGCTTCTTCTCAGTTGCTTTAATTATAGCAACCGAGCAGCTTTCATTGACCCTGCTCCCTTTCTCTGACTGTGGTAAATCTAAAGACATTGGTCACTATTTCTCAAATGTCCTCCCACTGAATCTTGCTCCACTTCCCCCCCCCTCCCTCCAGGCTGGAAACAGTGGATTAAGAAATTTTTCCTCCCCACCCCCACCCCACTACTTTAAAACACAGGTTGTCTGAACAGTTGTCTGAGGATAATTGAAACCCCCCCCTCTATCAGGTTCATGTTGGTAAAAGAACAATTTCCTCCCACTGTCCATGACAGGGGCTCATTTTAAACCGACAGGACTTACCACAGACAGACACAGCCAAACAGCTAAAGACAAAGTGAACATAGTTGTGGGCTTTTTTCATCTTCCTGAGAGAGAGAGTCCAGTATGACGGAGAGGTTTTTGTTTGTTTTTTTTTGCCTGAGAGAGAGAGAGAGAGAGTGTGTTTGGGGTTGTGGTGTTCACGCCTGGTCCATGTTTTGCTGTCCTGGCCCCAGGCTCCCGGCTCCCCGGACAGGCAGTTACCCTCTCGAGGAGGGAGTTTGAATGATACCCGCGCGCGGTGCCGGTCGGGAGTTGTAGTTCGGCCGCGCCGCGACACGCGGCCGGAGTAGCGGGGCTGAACTACAGCTTCTAGCAGACCCCGCGCCCACCCCTCCCCCTCCCCCAGTGGCTCTGCTGTCCAGGGCCATTCAAACATGGCAGACTGAGAAATAACATGAAAAAGTAAAATCCTCTCCCCTTATATACCTCCCCCCCCAACCCCCACCATATCTCACACCCCACCACATGGCAGACTGAGAAATAACATGAAAAAGAAAAATCCTCTCCCCTTATATACCCCCCCATATCACACACCCCACATCACACTCCCCCCACCACATCTCACACTCCCCCCACCACATCTCACACTCCCCCCACCACATCTCACACTCCCCCCACCACATCTCACACACCCCCCCCCACCACATCTCACACACCCCCCCCCACCACATCTCACACACCCCCCCCCACCACATCTCACACACCCCCCCCCACCACATCTCACACACCCCCCCCCCACCACATCTCACACACCCCCCCCACCACATCTCACACACCCCCCCCCACCACATCTCACACACCCCCCCCACCACATCTCACACACACCCCCCACCACATCTCACACACACCCCCCACCACATCTCACACACACCCCCCACCACATCTCACACATATCCCCCACCCATCCCACATATCCCCCACCCCCACATATCCCCCACCCCACCACCCCCACATATCCCCCACCCCCACATATCCCCCACCCCCACATATCCCACACCCCCACATATCCCACACCCCCACATATCCCACACCCCACCACCCCCACATATCCCCCACCCCCACATATCCCCCACCCCCACATATCCCCCACCCCCACATATCCCCCACCCCCACATATCCCCCACATATCCCCCACCCCCACATATCCCCCACATATCACACACCCCACATATCCCCCACATATCACACACCCCACCACCCCCACATATCACACACCCCACCACCCCCACATATCACACACCCCACCACCCCCACATATCACACACCCCACCACCCCCACATATCACACACCCCACCACCCCCACATATCACACACCCCACCACCCCCACATATCACACACCCCACCACCCCCACATATCACACACCCCACCACCCCCACATATCACACACCCCACCACCCCCACATATCACACACCCCACCACCCCCACATATCACACACCCCACCACCCCCACATATCACACACCCCACCACCCCCACATATCACACACCCCACCACCCCCACATATCACACACCCCACCACCCCCACATATCACACACCCCACCACCCCCACATATCACACACCCCACCACCCCCACATATCACACACCCCACCACCCCCACATATCACACACCCCACCACCCCCACATATCACACACCCCACCACCCCCACATATCACACACCCCACCACCCCCACATATCACACACCCCACCACCCCCACATATCACACACCCCACCACCCCCACATATCACACACCCCACCACCCCCACATATCACACACCCCACCACCCCCACATATCACACACCCCACCACCCCCACATATCACACACCCCACCACCCCCACATATCACACACCCCACCACCCCCACATATCACACACCCCACCACCCCCACATATCACACACCCCACCACCCCCACATATCACACACCCCACCACCCCCACATATCACACACCCCACCACCCCCACATATCACACACCCCACCACCCCCACATATCACACACCCCACCACCCCCACATATCACACACCCCACCACCCCCACATATCACACACCCCACCACCCCCACATATCACACACCCCACCACCCCCACATATCACACACCCCACCACCCCCACATATCACACACCCCACCACCCCCACATATCACACACCCCACCACCCCCACATATCACACACCCCACCACCCCCAACCCCCATATCACACACCCCACCCACATACATCTCAGCGGGTTGCAGGTTGATGGCAAAAGGTCACTGACCTGAATCCTCTGTCCACACAGAGGCTGCCCGACCTACCCAGTAATTTACAGCATCCCCAATATTCTACTTTTCTGCAGGCGGGAATGTCACAAATAGACAAAGTAAGACTTTATTGAAACGTTTGGAACTTTATTTTGTGCAACTTTAATTTATAAAAACCAGCATTAAGTTTACAGCACAAAACAGACCCAGAGCTGTTCCCAGGAGGCTCTATCAATGGCTAAAATAACCCTTCCCCCCAGTGATTAAAACAAAGATGAGGAAGGCTCAACTGGTCACGTTTGGGGGGGTGGGAGGTGGGGGGTGGGGGGAGAATGGGCCTGGGAGAAAATACTGGAGTGGGGCGAGGAGAGTTATAAATCTAGGAGAAAAATCTGTAGGAGTACTAAAGAAAAAAGTTTCACAAATCTGTTACTGATGTTAGTTATCATTGATAAAGGAAAAAGGATTTGGAGGTTAGTGCAAAAGGGGAACATTTAAAGCTGGGGAAGTGAGGCTGCAAGCACATGTCCTGGGAATATCCCTAGAAAAAGCAACTTGAGAAACATTCACGGACCACCGCAGCATTACTGCTCTGGTTTAGATATATATGCTGAAGCAGAACAATGCTCCAAATTCATTATTCCAAATTTAAAAATCCTACAATGGCTTCATCCAAATACAGTATATTCTAAAACCAAAAAATAAAAAAAAACTATTCTTCCAAATACAACTTAAACACAAAAGAGGGAGGAGGACTTTTTTTTTTCTTAAAAAGCAGACCAAACAGACTATTTACAAGGTATCATTTTAAAAACTGGAGTGTGTTACAGTTAGAGCACCATCAGAATTTATTTATGGGAGGAGTGGGAAGGAGGATGGTTACAAAGGCAGAGGCGTTCACTGGAATAGCAGACAGACAGGAGGTGGTACAGAATAAATGTCTGCACTCCCCATCACAAGGGACCGTTAGACTCAACCAGGCCAGAGGGGAAAATAAAAGTGAAAGCACAAGACTGGAAATGGCAGGGGAAGTCACACTCTTCAGCCAATTAGAGTAACATACAAGAGCAGAGCTCAGGTCTAGACTACCCACCTCGGCACTCCCTCAGGAAGCTGACAGTAGGGAGAGAACAAAAATCAAACACCAAACCTTGGTCGCACTGTACAAATCAGTGCGCCAAGACCACATCACTCCCTTTAAGGGTTGCAGGCTGGAAATGTTAGCTCTGTTTCTCTCTCCAGAGACACTAACAGGCCCAGAGTATTTTCTATTTTTATTTCAGATTTCCAGCATCCACAGTATTTTGCTTTTGTCCCTTTAAGTGGACAAAGGACAACAAAAATCATTTATAACTTCTCTTGACTGATCAGATTTTGATTCCCAAGGGACTTCTCCAATCTTGAGAGAGGGAAAATAAATTCTGAAAGTGCTCGTTTATAGGTATTGCTAAAAACCACAAGATCTACGAATACAAAACCCACCCCTACTGGTGAATAACTGTCTGCATCTAATCGAAGAATTCTCAGCAATGGTTTTACAGTTAAAAATGCATTTTACTGATAGGAGTTGAAGGGAGATTCCAGCATTGGTGCCAGTAATCTACTTAAAACAGCACTTGCAAAAATTACACCCAGCTGTACATCGTTAACATCTTAACCCAGTGTAAAATCCAGCTCCTTTCAAATAATAGTTTACAGTTGAATGTTACAAAGTATAATGGTATGCTCTTAATCCCTTTCTTCCTCCCCACATCTTTCCCAGTCCTCCCGAGAAAAATAGGTCGAGATGCTCTCAGATCCAGCTCTAATGCAGTATGATCATAAAGATCCTTCAGAAACCGAACAACATGAGGATCACACAGTGTAGCACACAGTAGCTTCCTGTCAGCCACTGGAGCGGCTGTTACTGCAACGTATACAATCCCCAGACCAGTGCCCTTTCCCCCAGACAAAAAAAATCCTCAGGGTCATCTCCAGTGTTCAGACTCTCTGGGGACCTTAATAAGAAAAAACATTTTAAAACTCAACCAGCAGGAAAATGTTGACGGAGGGTTCTCGTACAGGTACTAGCAGAATGGCTTAGAGTAAAGCTCGTCTGTTGAGTTGGCCTCAGTACCAGGGGAATGGACAGTGTTCTCCACATTCCATCTCACCTAAAAACTCTAAAATTATCTGGGGCACCCGCAGTTTGAGGAATTTATTCCAGGCAATACCCTCATTGCACTCCTTGCCCCAATTTCAACTGCAAGTACAGAACACAATTGGAGTTTGTGCAAGAGGTCAACATCTCAGTGACTAAAACCTGGGAGCAGCATATTGAGCTTCTCAATATTTCATTGCACAGTACAGAAGTGAGAAAGTAATCTTGGAATAGGGTCAAAAACTGAGTGCGCTTTATCATTACAAGTTTTCCATTATCAAATTCCTGTGTCCTCATTTATACTGGAAATCTCCCCATGTAAGCTGTCCTGCTCTAATTGCAATGTCCACAGTGGGGCTGTGGTGCCTCCACTGAAGGGTGGGTGTAATTATGGTATGACAAATTTACATAGCAAGTTTGGACACACGAATTTGAGAAATAGAATAGAGACTGGTGGAGAATTTTAAAATTGAGTCTGCTCTTTCTGGTCCATTCTTGTCCCCCTGCTTCACCAGCTTCAGCTCCCCATGGGTAACATCATAGGAGATAAACTAGTTCTTCAAATTTTATTTTGACTCCTTGCACACACACACCGAGTTGAAGTACAAGATACCACGCAAACAGGTTCCCATGGAAAGGAATTTCAAAAAACAAAAACAAAACAAAAAAGGGGCCACAATAAATGCTTCTGGAACACTGCCAGTATAATGGGAATGGTTTCAAAGTAGAATTAAATAATTTCCTTTGCCCAGGACACTCCTCTGCCTCCTAGTCCCTTTCTGCACCACCACCCCACCCTCCCCCTCCGCCTCCCCCCACCCTCCATCTCCCTCCCCCTTCAACTCCTATTGTGACAGTTACCATCTAAAGAATAGAAAGAATGCAACAAGAGTTGTATTGTAATGGAACAGGAGTTTGGTCACGCTTTAGAGGGAATTACTCATCATCTTCGCCTTCATCTTCCGCCTCTCGTTTTCGCTTCTGTCCTTGAGTGGCAGCTTCTTCTGCAGGAGAAACAACTTTCAGTCAATATATAGCATACACCTGCTGCAGGCTTCAGTCCCACAAATCACTCAACTCATCGGGTTTCCTTCCCTGAAATCAGTTCACTTTGTACAAAAATCTGACAGCTTCATGGCCACTTAACGTACAGTGGGCAGGCTGGTGTTAACGAGATTCATTCGATATAAATAAATCCAAGTGCATTAAAGCATGTGACAGAGGCTGAAGAGAGTCAGATGAACTACACAAAACAGTGCTAACAATTGTACTAGCCGTACAACCCTTATTAAATGATGCTTGAAACTTTAGTGTTTCATAAGGTAGTAGTTCAGGAACTCTGAAATTAACTATCTCGCAGCTGGCAGGAAGCTAGTGGTGTGAGAGTGTTTATGGTCATTTTTTAAACATGCAAAAATGAGTAAATTTTCACATGACAAGGAAATTGGTTTATACAGTTAATTTATTCCAAATAGTAGTTTGGCAGTACAGAGCTTGAGTATTACTGAAAGAGTCATGTCAAAGCTTTGCATCTTGCACCCATCAGGACACTTGGCAAGAATACTAATAAGGGGAACACAACAATTTATACTACATGTGAAGAGTGCGCTGATTGGCACGTGGACTCTGATTGGTAGATGTGTTGCCATTGAGAATGCACCAGGTGATGGTGACTGACACTTAACTGGCAAGCATCATTTGAAATTTAAACCAGGCAGCTTGACCCTGATTCATCAAGGCATTGTCCCGAGGAGTGAGTCAGCGAATGGCTGTCACTTATTTTGTTTAGCTGAAACAGGTGCAACGTGTGTACCTTTCTGTCTGCAAACAGGACCCTCTATATTAATCTACGTACCTTCCAGTACACGCAAATGCAACCACATTGTGAGCCTGACTGACCATCTTATATTGGTCGTCAGCGTAATTCTTAGCATAGTAAGGATTATTTAGCTAGTGTTGTCCAATCACAGAATCACATCTAATGTTGGACATTGTTTTGCAAGCACGGGCTGGTTGGGTACAGTCTGGGACATGCTGTTTGATACTATCTGCCAGTCTTTGGGATGTATTGCCTACATACCTAGCATCACACTGGCACTGAAATTCACATACCACATTAGTCATTTGAGAGATAGGCAGAACATCTTTTTGGCTTGATGGCAGCATCCCTTTTGTGGTAAATACCATCCATGCTGCTACTGCATAGTAGCAGCGTGAAACAGCTAGCTTCACCTGTTGCTCATATTTGTTTTTAGATACCTTGCCCTTCCAGGATAATCCGGAGCAGACCGGGCACTTTTCTGGGCCTTAGGCCTGTTCATGAGTTTGCATGATATACGGCACAAAACGACCTACGATCAGAGTACCATCTGAGCAGGGTGCCGTTTGAGACGCCCTATTTCAGCATTGAGTTTGCGTGGTGAGCAAATGGCTCGGGCCCTATGTACGAGGCTGCCGATAAGACCAAATCTTATAGCGTGTGGAACCGTAAGAATCCCAACGCATATACCGACTAGTGAAGGTCGGCTTGCGGTAGACCGTGCTAGAGAACCCCCCTGGCAGATTTCTCAACTAGTCAGGTCAGGAAGGGGAGCTCATTTGGCTGTGCCAGTGTGACGCCAAGTACGTAGGCAGATAGTATCAAGCAGCATGTCCCAGCCACCATTCACAACGGGCAAGGTACAGACTGTACCCAACCAGCCCGTGCTTGCAAATCTCAAAAAAGTGTCCAACATTAGATGTGATTCCGTGATTGGACAACAACATTAGCTAAATAATCCTCAGTGTGCTAAGAATTACACTGACGACCAATATAAGATGGTCAGTCAGGCTCACAGTGTGGCACATTTGCATGTACTGGAAGCTACATATATTAATTCAGGTATGAAGAGCTATCCAAATTACAAGTAGCAGCCAGTAAGTAAGTTTATATTCTGTAAGCAGTGCCTTTCTAAATCAATTTGTGGTGACAGTGAATAGTAATTGGAAATTGTCCTGGAAAAATGGTTACGCATCATTAGCAATGATGGCAGTGGTTGGCACTGTGCCAACTTCTTTTTATTAAACGGAATTCAAATTCTCAAACTGCCACGTGGGATTTGAGCTCAATCTGGTGACACTACTCCATATAAAGGTCAGTAACCAGAGGACAGATTTAAGGTGTTGGTGAAAGAATCAAGAGGAGACATTTTTTTAATCCTCCAGTGACCTGTGAACTGGAATGCACCACCTGAAAAAAAAAGGTGGAAGCAGATTCAATAGTAACAATTCGAAATAAAATTGGATGAACCCTTGAGGGGTTTTTGGGAAATACAGGGGCATGAAGAAGGAGCAGGGGAGTGGAATTAATTGGCTAGCTTTAGCCAAGAAAGAGCCAGCACAGGCATGCATGGCCACATTCTGTACTGCATTATTCTAAGCTTATATATAGTGTACACACAAAGAATGCATTCACATCGATACAAACAGCTTTATGCAAATAAAAGTGTTACCTTGATCATCTGCCTCTTCTTCCTCTCCTTCATGAACATAATCGTCATCATCCTCATCATCCTGCAAGAAACAACTTGCATTTACAACCATTCACAACCTCAGGATGTCCTGAAATTCTTTACAGCTGAATACTTTTTGAAGTGTAGTCACTGTTGTAATGTAGGAAATGTGGCAAAGTCCCACAAACAGGAAGGTGATAAAATCACCAGATTACTTATGAATATCATATATGTAAATAAAACAAACCTGAATTTCTTCTTTCAGGAGATAAGACAGCCCAACCTCCCCATCTGGCTCTTGTTCATCCTCCTCCTCTTCCTCATCTTCATCCTCCTCTTCCTCATCTTCATCTTCATCGTCATAATATTCTTCTGCAGCACCAGCTCCATCTTCATCCTCCTCACCTTCCTCTGTAGAAGAAACATGGAGATATTTTATATAAAGGCATCACTCTGCAATAGTGAAGTACCAAAAGATCAGCTTCCCGTCTGGATGGAACATGATACAATGCACGTGTCCACTGGATTACTGGAGGAACCTGCAACTGATTTGGGCTACACTAGGGACTGATAAGTCTACCAGTGCCATGGCTTGACGGCTTACTGGAAATCAGGAGAAAATGCATCTGGAAACTCAGGATACAAAAGTCGAATTAAGGGGTTTCAAAACAATTTGCTATAAGAAAGTGACACTATCTGAACTAACAGGTCGGCTGGAGTCTCACATTACAACCACAGGTGCACAAGAGAGGGAGCGAGTACAAGAGCGCGAAAGCGAATTATACACTCAGCAAACGCTCAGTCTTGGCCATGATGCTCCCAAAGTCAAATCAGCCAGTAATATTCAAAAGAACAGTCATCTGGGTGATGCACTGAAAAATGGAACACTGGAAAAAACTCCCCGTGAGATTGTAAACTCTGGAGGAAGTGGTGAAAATGCAATCATCCCACCGACAATGAGAGAAAATTCTTGACCATAAAAGAGCAGGACGGATGTGAAAGAGATTCCAGGTCCCCACCCTGAAGCATACATCTCTAACCCACCTTCATCAGACTCTGGGGCCTCCTGGTCATCTCGATCAAAGCCATCCAAGTAAGTTATGTGAGGGAGGAGCTTGAAGATGCTCTCTCTGTAGTCATTGGGGTTGGAGATGTCACAGTTATACAGGTCCAAGCTCTTCAAATGAGTCAGGTTTTTCTGAAATTTAAGACGACCAAAGTTAAAGATTGGATCTGAACAAAGTAAGGCTGTGAGCCTTTGATGTTAGTCACACTGTTCAGGCACATGCAAAATTACCACATTACTGAACCTATATAAAAAAAAAAGATAATTTAAAGCAGTATTAAATCCTCTGGTCAGACTCAAATCACCAACTCTCAAACCAAAACAATCAAGAAAGTTTGGAGTAGGTCAAAAGCAGCACAGGACACTAAACTGAGAAACTGAGGTGAAGTGCAAGCTGAGACCCAATGTAGGATATCACTGGAATCTGAGAAAAAAAATACAAGGATAATACTGAGAGATGGAACAAATTCTACACAGTTAAATATTTTTGGACAAGGAATTAAAACCGGACCTTGATTTCGACACAGTAGGGACATGGGGACAAGATGGATGACGTATTTGAAAAGAGACTTCCATTTACAAAGTGCCATTCACAACCTCAAAATGTCCCAAAATACTTTACAGCCAATGAAGCACAAACGTGCAGCTTGGCAGGAAGGAACAAAGATAGGAAATTCAGAGGTCAGCTGATCACCATATCAACGAGACACACTGGGAGGAAAAAAACAGATTGAGGTAAAGTGGAAATGCTATTTCAAGCTTACTCAGCATTTATTACCACAGTGCAGTCTCCAACCCTTCACATATACAAGCCTCCCAGGCCACTTCAGAAAAAGTAGTCAGGTGCCTTCAAAGGACCCTTGTGGTCACCTTCATGTTGATCAGTACAATACAAAGAGCTCGGTGATTAATAGCAGGCAAAGCATCCCTGGCTGCAATATGTCGGAGATGATCAAGGACATTAAAAAAAAAAGGCAAGTCTTTAATTTCTACAGAGCCGGCTGGAAAAAAAGGTGAGTGAAACAGACAACATAGAGGTGCTTGCATGGAATAAGACACTGAGAATTGGTTCCGGAAAGCCTATTCATGAACCAGCAAATTACACAAATCAGTTTTTATTTTGAATGAAGCCCAATACGGAAAACATTGGATATTACACAACAAAGATTCTGCAACAAACAGATCCAACAATGGCAAGGAAAGGTCAGGAACATGCTGACCATCCCCTCCCAGGAAGGAAGTGGATCTCAACCCACAGTTCCCATCCTTGGGGGAGAGAGAGAGAGAGAGCGAAAAATCAGAGCTCTTAATGCAGACAAACACTCACGTTTTCAGGCATTCTGGACTTGGTTGGTTCACATATATTGCAGGCAGGATCATTCTGCCAATCTTCAAAACACCATAAAAACTCAAACAAATGCTGCAGTTGTGCACTGGAGTAGTATTTACACCTATCTTCATAAACTATTTCTTTTCCCTTTCCAACCAAACTGCTTTTTCCTACAGGCACTTTCTGCATTAATGTGCATGTATTGCCATATCTGAGCAATGGTCACTTACCAGAGGCTCCACTGTGCTGTAGTCTTTGATTTTATTGCTGCTGAGGTTGAGGTACACAAGGTTGGGACATTTCTCTGTTAGTAAATCTAGTCCTCCCGAGATGGAGTTATCACTGAGCTCCAGCTGTGTAATGAGAGAGAAAGAGAGAGAGAGAGAGAGAGATCAGGTGAGGTCAGATTGACTTTCACAACAAGGCCTCATTACCAGATGTTTTAGAAACTATTTCAAAGTGATGAGGAAACAGTACACAAACCAAGCACCTGCCCCACAGGTCATACTCAGGACAGAGGGTGGATGGGCTCCTCACTTCTAGAAACAAGGAAGGACTTGCATTTATATTAATGCCTTTCAGACTACAGGACATTCCAAAGCACATTACAACCAATTTAGTATTTTGAAGCGTAGGAAACAGCAGCATAGCAAGCCTCCACAAACAGCAACGTGATAGGACCAGATCATATTTTTTGATGCTGTTGATGGGGAGTAACTTGTCGGTTAGGGACATCGGGGATAACTCCCCTGCGTTTACCGTAGTAACTGAGAACAGTAATCGAGGGAACAAATCCACCTTGTGAGATTTTGATTGAATGGTGTTGTCAGCGGTTACATACCCCACAGTTTCTCAGGTAGTTCTTGGATCTCTACCAGGGAGGCCTTTAAACCCCCATAACAGCTCAACTTTTCTCAGGGGATATAGAAACAAAATAAAATAGCCAATGCTACTGGAAATTCCATGTTCCAGGACAGGATCAGGTTCAGATGGAATGGCTTACACATGAAGGAAAGTCAGTGTGGCGAGATACACGATAAACTCTGCAGCAAGCCCCGTCTCCCATCGGAAACCGCATTCCTCCACTCCCGACAAACTGCTTCTAAAAATACGCTGCTGTAAAACTTCACCTTTAAGAGTTTATGCAGGTTTGGGAGTTTGGCGAGAGACTTGAGTCCCACGTTGATCATACTGAGATACTCCAGCTCCTTAAAGCCATCGTCAAACCCGTCAATCTCCCCTTCGTTGCTGCGACAATTGTCAATTACCAGCTCCGCGACCTGAAATAGGAGCAAAGAAAAAAAAACACATGCGTGTGACAGCTGCTCATTTTCATTTCTGTGCAATGAAACTCCTGACAGCAGGTGCCCTAGTGTATACAACAATCATGAAACAAGACACCTACAATCTCACTCCTGATCGCTATCCACTAACCACCTCCTCCTTAGTTGCTGTGTGTAAGGGCTATGAGCTAGTGGCTGTGATGGCACAGCAGGATAGTCTGTTGCGACCCATTGCCCATGTGGATATGACACCAGGAGGGTACCCTGTGCCTATGGAAATGCACCAGGAAACTGGAAATAAGATTCCCAGGGAGTTGAGGATTGTATTTCTAGCTGCCTACACACTACAGGTCATTGGATCACTGGGATACAACGAATACAGGAGAATCAAGCAGACCCGCAAGGGACCCCACCTGACATCCAGGTATCCAATGCACCATTTGCAGGTAACCTGCTACCAGGGTCAGAGAGCTCCTGCCAACAACACAAATCATGCAGACAGCTGCAACTATCAAGATACCTAACCACAGGTCAGAGCTAATGTCAGGGGCAGGAGAAGCTTCCAAACCCTTCCAACATTGCAATCTGTTTCAACTCTCTTCATGTTTCTTCAACATAAAACACACAAAAACATGGATTTTAAGGGTGGGATAAAACAGTTCAAAAGCATCAATTCCAGAATACAGGATTTGATGGATGTCTCTCCAATTCCTTTCAGTTCTTTGTTGATGACAGGAGGTGGTCTTCCAGCACTTTCAGTATTTAGTTCACTGGCTGACCACTAGCCTTTCAATGTCTAACAGCGATTTATTTTCCCCCTTGCCTCTTGACAGGAGTTTTCAAAGAGCAAGCAGGTTATAGAGATATGGGGAGAAAAAGCCAGCTAGCTGTTATTGTAGAATTACTGGAATCTTACACACACAGGAGCAAGAGGTTTTAGGTCTTTTTCTTTTCAGGCTAGGAGTTAATCTGCTGCACTGCTTTCACACAAACCCTGGTCACCCGGTCAGGAGCCAGTTAAAACGTTATTGCCAGGCAGTCCCCATTAGACCAGACTCCTCTTTGGCACCATCCTGTCTTTCATGGCACACTGTTCCAGCACAGCAACATTGTACACTGTTCCAGTAGACATGTCCTTCAAACTGCAGCCATTGTAACTTTAATCCACAGTTCAACAGAAATAAAAATATACATTCTTTACAAACAAGGATGGAAACAGACTCCTTCAATGTTATAACTATCTAAAGTCTAATGTTTGTCCAGTCAGTAGTATGTATTCAACACTGGGTGTACCTTCACCACATGGACTGCAACAGTTCAAGGTGGCAGCTCACCACCACTTTAAGGGCAACTAGGGATGGGCAATAAAGGGGTTATAAATTACAGCTTTGTGGACACTGAGCAGCAGAGAGGCCTCAGGATGCAATATATTAGAAATGATGAGTGAAGAAAGTTATAATCACAACCCAAGTTCGAAACACTGAGCCTTTGCTGAACTTGCACAGTGAAGTACTTACAAGGCTCCTGCACTGTTGTAAGACAAATGACTTGAGGTGACATGGCTGCAGTAATGTCACATCCCAGTATCCAGACTTGCCCCACCCCATGTCCACATTGGCTGATCAAAGTTTTCTGGGACATTGGGTCTGTTTCTGGGGGCGGTGGGACCTGTACAAGGCGGATGGGTTGCACCTGAACCAGAATGGGACCAACATCCTTGCGGGGAGGTTTGCCAGTGCTGTTGGGGAGAGTTTAAATTAGCTCAACAGGGGGGGTGGGATCCTCAGAGGAGGTCCAGCAGGGGGAGATGCAGAGTCAAAATTAGAAGAGAAAGCGAGTCTGGAAGGCATAGAAACTATAGGCCAGTTAAGGCACAAGGGAGTTTGGCAAGGTTGGATGGTATTTATTTTAATGCAAGGAGTCTGACGAATAAGGCGGATGAGTTGAGGGCACAAATTAACACATGGAAGTATGATGTCACTGCTGTCACAGAGACATGGTTGAGAGGGGGGCAGGATTGGCAGCTCAATATTCCAGGATACAGGATCTTCAGGCGAGACAGGGAAGTAGGTAAAAGAGGAGGGGGTATCGCAATATCGATCAAGGAATCAATTACAGCAGTAAGGAGGGATGACATCTTAGGTTTCACAGGGATCGGTGTTGGGTTCTTAGCTGTTTGTGGTATACATAAACGATTTAGACTTGAATGCAGGAGGGTTGGTCAGTAAGTTCACGGATGACACGAAAATTGGCAGGGTGGTAAATAGTGAGGAGGATAGCCTTAGATTACAGGAGGATATAGACGGGCCGGTCAGATGGGCTGATCAGTGGCAAATGGAATTTAATCTGGATAAGTGTGAGGTGATGCACTTGGGCAGGACAAACAAGGCACGGGAATACATGGAATGAATGGTAGGAGCCTGGGAAGTACCGAGGATCAGAGGGACCTTGGTGTGCATGTTCACCGGTCCCTTAAGGTAGTGGGACAGGTAGATAAGGTGGTTAAGAAGGCATAAGGGATACATGCCTTTATTAGCTGAAGCATAGAATAAGAGCAGGGAGGTTAAGCTGGAACTGTATAAAATGCTGATTAGGCCACAGCTAGAGTATTGCATGCAGTTCTGGAATCCACATTATAGGAAGGATGTCATTGCACTAGAGAGAGTGCAGAGGAGATTTACCTGGATGTTGCCTGGGTGAGAGTTTTTAGTTGTGAGAAGAGATTGGATAGACTGGGGTTACTTTCCTTGGATCAGAGGAGATTGAGGGGGGACATGATTGAGGTGTATAAAATTATGAGGGGCATAGATAGGGTAGACAGGAAGGAACTTTTCCCCTTGGTGGAGGGATCAATAACCAGGATTTAAGGTAAGGGGCAGGAGGTTTAGGGGGGATGTGAGGAAGAATTTTTTCACCCAGAGTGTGGTGGGAATCTGGAACTCACTGCCTGAAAGGATGGTAGAGGCAGAAACCCTCGTAACATTTAAGGAGTATTTGGATGTGCACTTGCGATGCCATGGCATACAAGGTTATGAGCCTAGTGCTGGAAAATGGGATTATAATGGTTAGGTACTTGTTTGACCAGCACAGACTCGATGGGCCGAAGGGCCTTTTTCTGTGCTGTAGACCTCTATGACTCTATGCTAAGCATTTGCAGTCAAAGACTTCCTGATGTCCAGAAGCCAGAAAGCATAATGATGCACTGAACTCACTGGCCTCTCACAGCCTGTTTCTGTCAGGACAGATGCTTAGTATTCTTTTAAAAATCATTTTAAAACAAGGGCCAGGAAACCAAGCAGGGTTTCCTCTGCTCCCCAATGAGTAACAGTCAACCATTAGAGATAGCATGGTTCACAAGCCTTAGAAACCAAGCAGCAAGGGTTGGTGCCCAGACCCATCCCATTGTTTTGAACTAAACATGTGCTTACATAGAAGTGTTTAAAATTGGATATAAAAGGTGCTCACGTCATTACTGACACCAATTCAACTGAAAATGCTGGGCATTCCCAGTTGCAATCTGAACACATTTTAATTTGATTAGTGCTGAAGAGAGAGACATGGTGTCAAAACTTTTCATCCTGAGCCCACAGGACAAACATAAGAGTGCCAAATTTCAAACAATCACAACAATTTGTACTACAAGAGAAGTGGGTGCTGATTGGTTAGCAAGTCAATTCTGAATCAAACAGCATGCTCCTTTGATCGTTTGTCATAGGCAAAGTACAGAGTAGACTGCAGTGGTTCAAGAAGGCAGCTCACCACCACCTTCTCAAGGGCAATTAGGGATGGGCAATTAATGCTGGCCCTGCCAGCAACACCCACATCCCACGAATGAAGGAATAAAAACAAACAACCAGCCCATGCTAGCAAAAATCAAACAAAAATATCTGTTAGATGCAATTCCACAATTGGGTAATACCTGAACAATCCTGAGTGTGCTAATAACTACACTAACAACTAATTTAAGATAATCAGTCAAGCTCATAACAAGGCTCATTTACACTTGCTAGAAGCAACATACATTCATACACAGGGGGCTGTTCTATGCAAACAAAAGGAAAATGTTCAAGCCTTGCGCCTTTTTCAAATTACCTGGGAATCTGGAGAGCCTATAACTTCCCTATTGCTTTCTCCATCGCAATGCTCAGCCAATCAGCACCCTTTTCTTTTGTGGCATAAATTGTTGTGATAGTTCGAAATTTGACATTTTTGCATTTGTCCTGATGAGTTCAAGGTGAAAGGTTTCAGCAGCATATCTCTCTTTACAGCAATATTTAACATTTTAATTTGCTAAATTTCCTATACCAAACAAAACGTAAACTCTTGAACTAGAGACTTGATTTCCTTAAGTCAGACTTTGAGCTTACAGAGGACACCATTCCATCTTCAAGTAAAATATTACATGATGCATAACTTCCAGTCCTCCAGAACAGCACAACATACAGTAATTTCCTGTGGACGTTCATGTGTCAGGGCAGCCAAGCAGTGATAGTCTTGCCCATTAAATGTGATCATCTTTGGCTGGAGGAGTCAGTCACCAAGCCTGCAATAAGATAAGAAATAGGAGAAGGCCATTTGGCCCTTTCAGGCTGCTCCACCATTCAATAAGATCATGGCTGATCCGATTGCGGCCCCAACTCCACATTCTTGCCTACCCCCTGTAACCCTTGTAGATCAAAAATCTGTGTAACTCAGCCTTGAATAGAATCAGCAACCCAGCCTCCACTGCTCTCTGGGAGAGAGTGAATTCCAAAGACTAGACGACGCTCTGAAGAAATTCCTTCTCATCTCCATCTTAGATGGAAGACCCCTTGTTGTTCTATTTATGTTTCAATAAGATCACCTCTCATTCTTCCTATGAGTATAGGCCCAACCTCTCCTCATAAGACAAATCCCTTCATCTTGCTTTGAACTGCTTCTAATGCAACAATATCCCTCCTTAAGTAAGGAGACCAAAACTGTACACAATACTCTAAGTGTAGTCTTACCAATATCATATACAGTTGTTTTTTTAAAAATCCATCCTTTCATGGGCCGGTAGCAAGGCCAGCATTTGTTGCCCATCCCCAATTGCCCTTGAGATGAACCACTGCAGTTTATCTGGTGAGGGTGTTGTTAGGAAGGGAGGTCTAGGATTTTGATCCCGCAGCTGTGACAGGACAGCAATATAGTTCCAAGTCAGGATGGTGAGTGGCTTGGAGGGGAACTTGCAGGTGGTGGTGTTCCCATGCATCTGCTGCCCTGGTCCTTCCAGGTGGCAGAGGTCACAGGTTTGGAAAGTGCTGTCGAAGGAGCCTTGGTGAGTTGCTGCAGTGCATCCTGTATACAGTATACACTGCTGCCACGGTGTCAGTGGTGGAGGGAGTTGGAGAAAGACTTCCCTATTTTTATATTCCACCCCACCCCTTGCAATAGAGGCCAACATTCCATGACTTGCTATACAAGGACACCCAGATCCCTCGGCACCGCAGCATTCTGCAGTCCCTCTTCACTTAAATATTCTGCTTTTCTATTTTTATCTGCTATCGTGGCCAACTTCCTATTTTCCCCACGTTATCCAATTTTCAGCTTTACCAGTGCTGGTCATCAAGTGGAAGAGATTTGCAACTTTTTGATGTGTTTTAGCTGGTGTCTACGTAACTGTCAGAGAGATGAACCTCTTCAAAACTAACAAACTCCACCTTCCAAAGTATCGGCAAGAGGGACATGGACACTATTTTTGATAAGACTTCCCATCAGTACAGTAACCTCCATCACTTCAGATCTCACTCTCCAAATAATTTCTGCTGTGCACTCCTGGACAAAACCTACACACACCCACCACCTCTATACTTAAAGTGGCCTTCACCAGGCAAATGTTGCGCTCCCCAACCCCACCAGCTCTCATGCCACTGCAACCACACCAAGTCTCCAGGGACCAGGGGCGGCCTGTCACCTGGCTGGACAGACTGTTTTCACTTTTCCTCGTGCACAGCATTAGCTGCTTGCTGGGGAGTTTCCCTCTTTTATAGCCAGTCACCACTATGACACAAAACAAGCATCAAAAGAGATATGGCAAGCTATTCAACCATGAAGGGCATCACTACAGCAGGGACCACCCCTCAAAAGTAATTCACTGAGTGATGAATGAATCTGTCAATGGACTGAGCATTTCCCTGAAACAAAGTGCTATCAGATGACAGGCTGATGAAGCTGTAATGGCTGCCCATTTAGGTAGATCCCTGGATCCCACTGAAGTGTAACTGTACATCCTCAAACAAGATTTAGGTTGTCGAAGGTTGTAAAAGGCACTATATAAATGCAATTTAAAAAAAAAATTTGAGATTCAATCTGCAACCTTTCCACATCTGAAAACCATTACAAATCCAGATATGTCACATCTCAGCCCAAATCAGTCAAAAATCTTCCTCCTTTTGTATTCTATTACCGAGTACCTTCAATGCTACATGTGGTGACTGCTCCTCTGGTACTGGGCACAGCTGACTATTCTTCATAGGCAGGCCTGGACAGCAAGTGTCACCAAACCTGTTCACTAATGTCCCTTGGGGAAGGAAATCTGCTGTTCTTACCTGGTCTGGCTTATAGGTGACTCCAGACCCACAGCAATGTGGTTGACTCTTGAATGCCCTCTGAACACAGCAATTAGGGATGGGCAACAAATGCTGGCCTAGCCAGCAATGCCCACATCCCATGAACAAATGTAAAAAAACCAGCTGTTCTGCCAGAGGTTATCACCACAGCCATGCCCAAAACGTACTGTCCAGGAGGTCACAGTTCAGTGATCAGCAGCAGGGACCCTGTCTGACTGCTTCCAATCTTGAGTAACACTGATATTGTCCCAGCTGGCAACAGAACAGAGGCTGAGCTCCTTCCCAATCCTTCTGGCTCACTTGCTTAACCAGTTAAGCATCAGGACAGACCTCCACTACCAATATGGCCTGTGAGATGGACCCCCACACCCAATGGCTCAGTCAGCAGTTATAGCCGAACAGACCAGAAAGGCCTTTGGCTCACTTCTTAGTGTGGAGTTAGCTGGTCTCAGCCGAGGCAACATAAATAACTATAATTAGGCTGCAGTGACATTGGATTGAGGGCAAAGAGCCAGGGTTCCTGCTCCTGGTCAGCCTTGCCCATTGAAACGTGTTTGTGGTGTGAGCGTGTGTGGGCACCAGGCAAGGCAGCTATGCTTCATCTCAGGGGAAAAAAAAAAGGTTGACTAGTTTGTTCCAAATGGCCAATTCTTGTTCCTAAAAAATTCTTCTGGCCTTCCGAATCGATGCAAGGACAATATAGTCGGTCATAGCACCAACAGTCGACACTGTAATGATTACAGGCAGGTCCGATCAGATGATGGCATCTGTGGAGAGGAAGACAAAGTTAACATTGAATCCGTATGACTCTTCTTCAGAGTCATACAGACTCGAAACATTAACCCTGTCTTTCTCTCCACAGATGGTGTCAGGCCTGCTGCGTTTTTCCAGCATTTTTTCTTTTTGTTTCAGATTTCCAGCATTCCCAGTATTTTGCCTTTATCCGATCAGTGTCAAATTTTGCTTTGTAACGTTTTATTACATTAAAGTTGCAATATAGAGGGACTAGGACATGGGTAGTTTGTCACTTGCCTGAATCCAGTAACAACAACTAGCATTTTGTCCATCACAGTGCAATTGACATGGGTTTGTCTCAGCCATGGCACTGTGGCAGCGATTGGATGCGAGGGAGATCTTTTCTTCCCCTCAAGTCCCTCACAGTCTCCCATTTACACTTCCACTAACATTGCCAGGGAGTGCATCAGCTCAAAAATCATGAAGATCCCGTGAAGTTACTCAGTAATTCAGATGTAAGAAACAGGGCAAGTATTACAGGAACTGGCGTGGATTATCAGATCAGCCATGATTTCGTTGAATGGTGGAGCAGAATCAATGGGCCGAATGGCCTACTTCTGCTCTTACATCTTATGGTCTTATGTGCATGCTATATGTAAATCACCCAGAGCACCATTAAACCATACAGGGAAACACAAGGTTCAAACCATGCACTGAGTTTAGAAACTCATGGGTCTATAACTACCCATGGACAAGAGGGAACAGTGAAGCAAATTGCTCATCATTACTCAAGTGGCACTGGGAGGGGGAAAAAGCCAAGGGCAAGATCAGGCTTCACGCAACAGTCCCTGCAGTCCAAAGATCCACCCGTCCCATTAGTTTCTACATGTAAGAAGACAACAAAGGTCAAAGAACAAGGGCAGGGTGAGGGAAAATAAAAGGACAGGCAAGTCAATACATTTTGGGATCACACATTGGCTGCACAGATAAATTTGCCATGTTGACTGGTCCCTCTGCCCAGAGGAGAGAAGGAGCCAGTTCCCAATAAAAGTGCAGAGAATGCACTTGCACAGACAATGCCAGGCAGGAACACCCAGCCAAGAAGCCTCAGGAAACTCCTGCAGAGGATATGAAGACAGCCAGGACCGGAGGAGACAATTAAGTTCTTTGCAGGCAAAGCAAGCAGCTTTCTCAAGTCAATACTGGTTCAACATTCCTGACCCACAGCAGAGATGAGCTATCCGAGTTTAAACTGGAATTGTTGAACATACAAGCTGTTTTTGGAAGCCACTTGGGAGGGCTAAAATAGCGACTCACCCACTCTTCCTTACTCGGTGTTACTGGTGCCTATTGACAATCCCACGGGACTGAGCAATCTGCATTTAATGCTGCTTCCGTCAACAGCTACAACTCAGTGGCTGGGCACCTTCGGATGTGCAGAGGTTTCCTCTTTTACTTTGGCAGGTGTCTTGAACACCAGACCAATATTATTGGGATTAAAGTGAAATCAGATTCAGCTCCTGCACCTAATGCCATTATCAGTCTGACAGCAGAAGTCAAGACACCACCGCTATTTACACCATTTCAGTTAGAGGCTCTTCAACTTCAGGCCAAGTTAATTCCAAGATCAGCTGCACTTTCGCAATTCCACTCGACCATATAACACCAAACAAAATAAATCTTCCTTCCCGAGCGCACCAGGACAAAAGCTCTACCGCCCCCTCCACCTCCAGTTTCCTCCTGAACTCACATCTTTCTCCAATATCTCTCCCATCGCCCCTCATCCCCTCCTGTGCTCATCTTGTCCACGAGACTGATCTCCTGCATCCTCAACCCTATTCCCGCTAACCTACTGACCACTCAGTTTCCTTTCCTGGCACTGCAAATGGTTCTCTTCCACCCTCCTCTTCAAGTATGGCCGTCACACAGCTGCTCAAAAATCCACTCTTAATTTCTCACTCTTTGCAAACTACCACCACATTTCCAACCTTTCTCTCCTCTCCAAAATCCTTGATTATGTTGCTACTTCCCAAATCTATGCCCACCTTCCTGCATATACAAATCCCTCCAATCAGGGTCCCAGCCCTGCCACAACTCTGAAATGACCCCATCAAAGTCACAGATGCCATTGTCTTTGGCGCTGGTAAACGAAGTCTCCTTGTCCTTCTATACCTGTCTGCAGCCCGATTACACTATCCTCCTCCAAAGGGCTGCTGGTAGGACAACCTCCGCTTATAAATCCAGCTGTAGTGAGAGAATCACTTCCAATAGCCCTTTCTTACTCCATTACCTGTGGAGTCCCCCAAAGATCTATCTTTAGACCCCTCCTGGGCCAGCTTCTCATCTTCCACCCTCCACAAACTCTAGCTCATCCAAAACTCTGCTGGCCATATCCTAACTCATAATACCCAGTCCTGTTCACCCAGCCCTCCTGTGCTCACTAACCTACACTGTCTTCTGGTCCATCAACACTTTAAAATCCAAAATTTGCATCTTCTGTTCAAATCCCACGACCTCACCTCTCCCTTTCCCTGTAACCTCCAGCCCGAGAACCCTCCAAGAGGGCTGTCCAAGCAGAGTCCAATTTTGACCTCCTGCATACACCAGACTTCCTTCACTCCGTCATTGGAGTCCTTGGCTTCAGCTCTGGAATTTCCTCCCTAAACCTCGTCACTTCTCTCTCCTCCAAGACACCCCTTGAAACCTACATCTTGGGACCATTCTTTTGATCATCTGTTCTAGTATTTCATTATGTGGCACTGTCAAAACGTGTCTGATTATATGTGCCTTGTGACACTTCACTCACTTCCACATGTGCAGAAAGGCATCAATCAGGTTCGAGTACAATACCTCCCAAGACTGAACATTCTGCCAACAGGCCCCGTCTAGATTCATTCACGAAGTATGGCTCCCTGTGGGGAGACAGGGAACCAGTGCCAGGTAACAAGGGATAACACACCCAAGGGAGTTAAAAGAATGCTGCATTAAGCAAATAGGTTGGTTGTCATCACACAAGCTATTCCATAAAACTTACTGAATCGTTACCTTCTAACTACCACTTCAGTCCTCAGCTGTGAGAAAATACAAACATTGAACAGATTCCTCCCCACCCCCACCCCCACAAATGCACCTGTCTATTGCTCAGCTACAGATCCATAGGAAAAAGTCACCAAGTCCTACTCATGTGAGTCTGTAGGCTATTCTACTGTTAAAGACCTCACAGCCAAAACCATTCCTCCCCCTCGCCCAGAGACAACAGGCAGAGGACAGAAGCAAGAATCCTGGCCATTTTCCTTCCTTCGAAGAAAGGGGTGCTGTTGTCAATGGTTATACACCAATTGCTGCCCTGGGACAGATCAGCTCACCCAGTAGAGACTAGGGATCTTCTGGTCCACGTGGTCCCATTCCACACTGGGTGGTGCTTTTGCACAGGGACTTTTGTATGCTTGATCTGAGTAAACTGATCACAGTCGCGTCCTACCTTGGCCAAACAGAAGATCTAGTTGCAATTTTTTTCTTATTCTTTAACGGGCATTGCTGGCAAGACCAGCATTTGTTGCCCATCCCTAATTGCCCTTGAACTGAGTAGCCTGCTAGGCCATTTCAGAGGGCAATTTAAGAGTCAACCACATTGCTGTGGGTCTGGAGTCACATGTAGGCCAGAGCAGGGAAGGACAGCAGATTTCCTTCCCTAAAGGGACATTAGTGAACCCAGACGGGTTTTTACGACAAATCAATGGTAGTTTCGCGATCGCGAGCCTAGCTCTCAATTCGAGATTTTTTATTAATTGATTTTTAAAAATACCACCAGATGCCATAGTGGGATTTGAACCCAGAGCATCAGCCTGGCTCTCTGGGTTACTAGTCCAGTGACATGACCACAATGCTACCATCTTGATCCATGAATCAGCAGAGGTGAGAGAAGTCATCCATGGAAGTGAATTTGCAGACAATAGCACATGATGTTAAAAAGGGGTCTATACTTGGTCCGACCAGGTAGATTAAAACTTTCATCTTGATTCTGGGAATGGAAAGGAAGGATGCAGACACGCAACAGGATGGTATAACGTGGGCAATCCAGGTCATCTTGGGACCATTCATTGCATTGAGATGGATAAGTTACAACTCTACAACAGTTTGCATTTTTATAGTGCCTTCAATTTAATACAAGCACTGACTAGTAGGGGAGTTAGGGGGAGGTGGGGTGTAGATAATAGACTTTTCAGTCAAACTTGGTTTTGTGAACAGCAAGGAAAGGTGGAGAGGGTGGGCAATGAGGGCAAAAGTACAGGGCGTTAAAGAGGAAACAGTTGCATCAAACAACAACTTCAAAATGTCACCTCTGTCCTGAATGCTGAGATTTAAAGAACTGATGAAGCTCACAAGGTTGTATCTTTACCCCCTTCACAATTTTAAATGAACAATGTGGAACTTTCAAAAATATACACGCACACACAAAAACACACATTGAAGTCCAAAGACTAAAAAAAAGAAACACCAGCCCCAATCTTTGGGAGCTTGTGATCCAACACCGCAATATAAAAGCAAATCATCAAGATGAGCAGCTTGTGTCAAACCTACTCCAAACTTTGCACTCCATTTGGTTAAAATTCAGCAAAACCTTTCAACTTCAACGGCGTATTCGTCAACTTTCAGGCCACAACATGATCCCTAAAAGGCCTTGTAAAGACATTATTACAATAAAAGGTGAAAAAAATAATTAAAAAAAAAAATCCGTAGAGAGAATTTGCTGTGAAATGTGGTGAAGAAGAGAGGGAAATAAAGAAGTGGAGGGGAGGGGGGGGGGAGAGGTGGATGAGGGGGGAGAAGACAAACTCTCCACCTTTTAGATATATGGCTTTTCTTTAAAAACTCACACCAAAAAAGACAAATGGTCCAAAACCTTCACCCAATCCCCCCCCAATCCCAGCAGAGAAAAGTTAAACATCAAAACAAAAAACAACAAAATGTGCATCAAAAAAAAAGTCCAAACTCAAAAATTTAAAAACATTTTTTTAAAAAGTGAATTGGAAAAGGTTTAAAGGGAAATTATTGCATCCCTGGAGGAGGAGGAGGAGGATGAAGTGAGTAATCAGGACTTTTCTTCTTGAAGAGGAAGAAAATCACAAACACAAGTGACATGTGGTGTTAAAGCTCACTCCATTAATGTGCAATAAACCCTTTACCTCGCCTGGGCTCCTGTTCCTCAGCTCCAGGTTGATCCTTTTCTTCATCTCCATTTTTCCAGCTTTTTTTTTTAAAAAAAGGACAAGAAGAAAAACTTCCAAAAAAAATAAATAAATAAAACTGCTTCTCCTCCCCCCTCCTCTCTCCCTCACTCTCTCTCTCTTTCTCCCACACACACACACAGGCTCCAGCCAAGGACAAACAACCTTTATCTCTACCACAGCTACTCAAGCCTCCATTACACACTCAGCACAGCCTTTGCGGCTCCCGCCTCCGCTCCCTCCCGATTGGTCGCCCCGCTCGCCCCTCCCGGCCCATTGGCTGACGTCCGCGTCCATCGCGCGGCCCGCCTTTATTTCCGAGCCGCCGTTGGTTCCAGCGTCGTGTCGATCATCGGCCGGGGAAATGGGGGAGTGGAACGCGCCTTGTGATTGGATTACATCCGCTCCCGGGCAGGGGCAGGGGGAGTGAGGGTGTACGCCTTTCTCGATTGGGCTGCCCCGCCCGTCAATCATCTGGCAGCCGGCGCGGCCCGTTCCCGCCCCTCGGCGCCAGGCCATTCGTCGCCGGGAGGGAGACGACTTTCGATTGGCTACTCTCGCTGTCGCTCTCTCTCGTGACGAGCCGTGCCTTCCAATGGTTTGAATAGGATTGGTCAAAAGGCCAGATTAAGACAGCATTCCGAAGCACGATTGGTCAGAGTGGATGTCAATCAAAATTGAATTAGCCGCTCTCCGCCCACTGTTCAAAAAGCGCCAAAAGGCTGGGGAGGGGGGGTCGGTGGATTGGTAAATAGAGGAGACCCCTCCCGGGTGAAGGAAGCGTCGAGCGTTAGGGGACAACAATGGCGGATGTGGACAAATTTCCTCATCGCAGATTGAGTGAGGCCAAACTGTCCGGTTATGTCGAGATATGGAGCGTTCAGAGTTTTATCAATAAGTCAGTTTATGTCCAGGGGAGAAAAGACCTCACAAGTTGTCCCTATTCTGGTGAAGTTTGTTCTTTGAATATTAGTGTTGGGAAGCCCCTTTTCAAAAAAAAAACTCAGTTATTTATGTTTTCAAAAATCCAAAGGAAGGATGTAAATGGTGGCCTTGGGCTTGGGCCGGAAGCTTGGGCAGAGGGAAGTGTCAGATGAGATTTAATGTGGAAAGTTGAGGCGAGAACACATGCACCAAATAGTAAAACCTTTATGAAAATGAGTAGGTTCAGAGACACAAACCTCCTCCCCCCACCCAAAAAAGGGAGAATAGGTTGTTTTAAGGGAGTTATCTATGGATTTTCTGAAATAAAAACAAAATGCTGGAAAAGCTCAGCAGGTCTGGCAGCAACTGAGTTGATGCTTTGAATCCAATCTGAAGCTCTGAAGAAGAGTCACACGGACTTGAAACATTAACCCTTTTTCTGTCTCCACAGATGCCAACAGACCCTGCTGAGCTTTCCCAGCGTTTTTTTATTTCAGATTTCTAGCACCTGCAGTACTTTGCTTTTAGTCCTAGAGTTATACAGCACAGAAACAGGCCCTTCGGCCCTTCGTGTTTGTGCTGGCCTATCCATTCTAATCCCATTTTCCAGCACTTGGCCCGTTGCCCTGTGTGCTATGGTGTTTATTATGGATTTTTCTGAATTGGGGGACTGAGGAAGTGCTTAAACAGGTATCTGGTACCCTGGGCTTCGTAAATAGAGGCGTAGAAAGCAATGAGCCTTCATAAAACATTGACTGGTTTGGCCAGGGTGATCTGCATTTTCTGCAATAGTTTGACACTTTGTCCTAGGTCATCCAAGCCTGTTCCACCATTCAACGTCATGACTGATCTCCCTCGGCTGCACTATCCCCATATCCCTTGATTCCCTTCGTATCCAAAAATTTATCAAACTCAATCTTGAGTATATTCATTGACTGAGCATCCACAGCCTCCTGGGATAGACAATGTCCAAGATTCACAGCACTGTGAGTAAAGAAATCTCTCATCTCAGTCCTAAATGGGCGGCCGCTTTATCCTGATGCTGTGACGTCTGGTTCTAGTTTTTCCAGGGCAACAGCCTCTCAGCATCTACCCTGTCAAGTCCTCTCAGAATTTTATGTTTTCAATGAAATCATCGTAGGTTCCACTATCTAGTGTCCCTTGATGTCACGCGAGATTAGGATTAGGCTGGCAACGTTGCCTCTCATTTAAAAAGCCTTTTGCCATTCAATGCCAAGGTTCAAACACGGGTAAGGTATTGGAGGGGCCTGGTGCTTGTGGAAATAGCCTCCAGCAAAGGGTCTATAACTTGAGTGGGACGGACAGGTGAGGGTCAATGAAAGAAAAACAACCCTTAACCTACAAGAGAGAAAAAAAAAGTTTGCATTCACAAAACCCCAAAAACAAGAACTTGCATTTATATAGCACCTTTCATGATCTTAGGCTGTCCCAAAGCAATAACAGCCAAAGAGGTTTTTTTAAGCATTGTCATTGTTGTAATGCAGGGAAATGTAGCAACCAATTTGCACACGATAAGGCCACATAGCCAGTAGTAAGTTAGATAGGAGACCAGGTAACATGGTTTATTGAAATAAAAACAGTCAGAAATGCTGGAAAAACTCAGCAGGTCTGGCAGCATCTGTGGAGAGAGAAACTGTGTTAACATTTCGAGTCCGTATGACTTCTTCAGAGTTGAAGAAAAGTAGAAATGTGATGGATTTTATACTGTTGACGAGATGGGGTGGAACAAAATAGAAGGTCAGGGATAGGTGGGAGCTCAGGAGAGATTTGACCAACATGTCATGGACACAAGACAAAGGGAGCACTTAAAGAAGGTGCAAATAGTGGCATAAAGGTTGGATAGCAGAATGTGTTAATAGCAGAACAAGGGTCAGCGCTCTCTGAAAGCAAAACATAAGAACAAGTTTCAAGGGGCCCTGTGGGGGAGGGAGAAAAAAAATGTTTTTTAAAAAATGATCAAAATGGAGGAGAGAGTTCATGGTATGAAGTTGTTGAACTCAATGTTAAGTCCGGAAGGTTGTAAAGTGCCTAGTCGGAAGATGAGGTGCTGTTCCTCCAGTTGTGTTGGGCTTCACTGGAACATTGCAGCAGGCCAAGGACGGACATGTGGGCGTGAGAGCAGGGTGGTAAATTGGAATGGCAAGCGACAGGGAGGTCAGGGTCATGCTTGCAGACTGAGTGTAGGTGTTCTACAAAGCAGTCACTCAGTCTGCGTTTAGTCTCCCCAATGTAGAGAAGACTACCTTGTGAGCAGCGAGTACAGTAGACTAAATCGAACAAGTGCAAGTGATTCGCTGCTTCACCTGGAAGGAGTGTTTGGGGCCTTGGAAGGGGAGGAGGTAAAGGAGCAGGTGTTACACCTTCTGCGATTGCATGTGAATGTGCCGTGGGAAGGGGATGAGGTGTTGGGGGTGATAGACGAGTGGACCAGGGTGTCATGCAAGGAACAGTGCTTATGGAATCCACAGTATTTTGCTTTTGCTCTGAAGAAGAGTCATACGGACCCGAAACGTTAACCTTGTTTCTCTATCCACAGATGCTGCTAGACCTGCTGAGTCTTTCCAGCATTTTCTGTTTTTATTTCAGATTTCCAGCATCCGCAGTATTTTGCTTTTATTTACGTGGTTTACTGATGTTGATTGAGGGGTGAAAGTTAGCCAGGACAACAGGAGAACATTTTGCTCATCTCCAAATAGTGACATTGGATCTTTCATGTCACCTTGAGAGGGCTGTCAAGGACTTTGGTTTCACATCTCATCCAAAAAATGGCATCTCTGACAGTGCAGCAGCACTCCCCCAATACTTCACCAGAGTACGTGCTAGCCTGGAATATATACTGCAGTCTCTGACCTCACAACCTGACCTTTGAGGGGAGTACGACCACTGGGCCAGCGCTGACACAAAAGGCAAGGTTAGGTTTCCATACATGTATCCCAGTCAAGTGTTATATCTTCCTGAGGGGTGAGATCTACTATTTTGGGTATGAGAGCTATTGTTTGCTGCTCCCCTAACATTGTACATAAATTGGCCAAAAGAACGGTTCATGGCCTAAGCACTAAAATGAGTAACAGAATCCAACCCATGCAGTAGCAGTGAACACTGTTCAGTATTTCTTAGTTCTGTTGAAGAGTCATACTGAGTCGAAACGTTTTAACTGTGTTCCTCTCCGCAGATGCTGCCAGACCTGCTGAGTTTTTCCAGGTGTTTTTATTTTTGTTCAGTACTTTTTGCCCTGGTGGCCATTTTGTGATTGATTGGCTGTTGTTTGCAGCCATTTTGAATACTAGAGCTGATGGAACCTCACCTGGGATTACAGTGCTTAGTCCAATTTACTCATTGGAAAGCTGCCAAACTGGAAAGTTCTGCATAACCCATAAAGAAAAAAAAAGTGCCTTTGTATTGTTATTTCAACTAATCAGAGCATATAAAACATTAAACAGAATGATAAATCTTCAAAAAAAATCATAGGAATCGATTTGTAGCAGATCCTGATGGTGCTGAAAAATAACCCAAAATAATTACTTATGATTGCTAACTGTTCCTTTGAGAGGTGAGGGACAATGGACAGAAATAAAATGCAGATAATCAGAAGATAAATCTTTTCACGGAGTTCATGGCAGGACGTTTAAGGTGAAATTTACTTAATATTTAGCTCAATTTGTTCTAGCAATTTAGGCTGTGGTTTACCATCCTCTCCCTCCCTGTATCCTCACTACATTAAAGTCAAGAATCCAATTCCTATCATTGGGATTTTTTTTAAGCAGAACTTCAAAATTACGGAGATCTATGTTAGCCTTTTATTCTTACAATTTCAGGGGTTTTAAAATGCAACTGCAGTGTTACTGACTACTACTCGCTGATTTACTTTGTGTTCTCCTATTTTTTTCAACCTGCATTAATTACTCTTGATCTCACTCAATTTTCTAAGTAAAAATGACATTTGGAGTAAAAATACATGATAAGAAATGGAGTTGAAAGTGTGCAATGCATAATAACAGGGGCTGTGCCACAATAAAATCGACACGATATAATCGGGATTATGGCGACATGGCTGCAGGGTGACCAGGGATGGGAACTGAACATCCAGTGGTATTCAGTATTCAGGAAGGACAGACAAGAAGGAAAAGGCGGTGGAGTTGCATTGCTGGTTAAAGAGGAAATTAATGCAATAGTGAGGAAAGATATTAGCTCCGACGATGTGGAATCTGGGTAGAGCTGAGAAACTCTCAGGGGCAAAAAATGTTAGTGGGGGTTGTGTATAAACTCCAAGCTGTAGTGGTGATGTTGGGAATGGCATTAAACAGGAAATTAGAGATGCATGCAATAAAGGAACATCTGTAATTATGGGTGACTTTAATCTGCATATAGATTGGGCAAATCAAATTAGTAACACTACTGTAGAGGAGGAATTCCTGGAGCGTATATGGGATAGTTTTCTGGACCAATACGTTGAGGAACCAACTGAAGAACAGGCCATCCTAGACTGGGTATTGTGTAATGAAAAAGGAATAATTGGCAATCTAGTTGTGCGAGGCCCCTTGGGGAAGAGCGACCATAATATGATAGAATTCTTCATCAAGATGGAGAATGACGTAGTTGATTCTGAGACTAGGGTCCTGAATCTTAATAAAGGAAACTACAATGGTATGAGGTGCGAGTTGGCTATGATGGATTGGGAAACGTTACTTAAAGGGATGACAGTGGATAGGCAATGGCAAACATTCAAAGAGCACGTGGGTGAACTGCAACAATTGTTTGTTCCTGTCTGATGCAAAAGTAAAACAGGAAAGGTGGTCAAACCATGGCTTACAAGGGAAATTAGAGATAGTATTTGATCCAAGGAAGAGGCATACAAATTGGCCAGAAAAAACAATAGACCTGAGGATTGGGAGCAGTTTAGAATTCAGCAAAGGAGGACCAAAGGATTGATTAAGAAGGGGAAAATAGAGTACGAAAGTAAGCTTGCGGGGAACATAAAAACTGTTTGTAAAAGTTTCTATAGGTACGTGAAGAGAAAAAGATTGGTGAAGACAAATGTTGGTCCCTTATAGTCAGAAACAGGGGAATTTATAATGGGGAACAAAGAAATGGCTGACCAACTAAATACGTACTTTGGTTCTGTCTTCACAAAGGAGGACACTAATAACATACCAGAAATGTCGGGGAACACAGGGTTTAGTGAGGGAGGAACTGAAAGAAATCAGTATTAGTAGGGAAATGGTGCTGGAGAAATTGCTGGGATTGAAGGCCGATAAATCCCCAGGGCCTGATAATCGACACCCCAGAGTATTTAAGGAAGTGGCTCTAGAAATAGTAGATGCATTGGTGGTCATCTTCCGAAATCCTATAGACTCTGGAACAGTTCCTACAGATTGGAGGGTAGCTAATGTAACCCCACTATTTAAAAAGGGAGGCAGAGAGAAAACGGAATTATAGACCAGTCAGCTTGATGTCGCTAGTGGGGAAAATTCTAGAGTCCATTATAAAAGATTTAATAGTTGAGCACTTGGAAAACGATGGCAGAATTGGACAGAGTCAGCATGGATTTACGAAAGGGAAATCATGCCTGACAAATCTACTGGAATTTTTCGAGGATGTAACTAGTAGAGTTGATGGGGGGAGCCAGTGGATGTGGTTTATTTGGACTTTCAGAAGACTTTCGACAAAGTCCCACGTAAGAGATTAGCGTGTAAAATTAAAGTGCATGGGATTGGGGGTAGTGTATTGAGATGGATAGAAAACTGGTTGGCAGACAGGAAACAAAGAGCAGGAATAAACGGGTCTTTTTCCGGATGGCAGGCAGTGACTTGTGGAGTACTGCAGGGATCGATGCTGGGACCCCCAACTATTCACAGCATATATTAATGATTTAGATGAGGGAACTAAATGTAATATCTCCAAATTTGCAGATGACACAAAGCTGGGTGGGAGGATGCAGAGATGCTTCAGTGTGATTTGGACAAGCTGAGTGAGTGGGCAAATGCATGGCAGATGCAGTATAATGTGGATGAATGTGAGACTATCCACTCTGGTAGCAAAAACAGGAAGGCAGATTATTATCTGAATGGCTATAAATTGAGAGAGGGGAATGTGCAATGAGACCTGGGTGTCCTCTTACACCAGTTGCTGAAGGTAAGTATGCAGGTGCAGCAGGCAGTAAAGAAGGCAAATGGTATGTTGGCCTTCAAAGCGAGAGGATTTAAGCACAGGAGCAGGGATGTCTTGCTGCAATTATACAGGGCCTTGGTGAGACCACACCTGGAATATTGTGTGCAGTTTTCGTCTCCTTACCTAAGGAAGGATGTTCTTGCTATAGAGGGAGTACAGCGAAGGTTTACCAGACTGATTCCTGGGATGGCGGAATTGACATATGAGGAGAGATTGAGTCGGTTAGGATTATATTCGCTGAAATTCAGAAGAATGAGGGGGGATCTCATAGAAACCTATAAAATTCTAACAGGACTAGACAGGGTAGATGCAGAAAGCATGTTCCCGATGGTGGGGGAGTCCAGAACCAGGGGTCACAGCCTGAGGATAAGGGGTGGACCATTTAGGACTGAGATGAGGAGAACTTTCTTGACCCAGAGAGTGGTGAGACTGTGGAATTCGCTACCACAGAAAGTAGTTGAGGCCAAAATATTGTTTGTTTTCTAGAAGGAGTGAGATATAGCTCTTGGGGCGAAAGGGATCAAAGGATATGGGGAGAAAGCGGGAGCAGGCTATTGAGTTGGATGATCAGTCATGATCATAATGAATGGCAGAGCAGGCTCGAAGGTGCCAAATGGCCTACTCCTGCTCCTATTTTCTATGTTTCTATGTTACATTACTTTCAGCAAGCAGAGATTTGAAGGTTCTCCGCTCCCAGGTACAGTCTGTCTCAGTGCTGAGTTAGTTCATCTCAGATGGGGCACCATAATAGATCTCAGTGTCCTTGGATTGGGAGACTAAAAAATCAGCCAGTGTTTTTGCTCCTGCTTTACTTAACTATTCAGGATTGGATATGAAACAAGCAGGCTGTCAACACCAGATATTGGAGGGGTCGAGAAAGGCAGTGGTGATGTAGAGCTGGGTCAGCACACATGTGGAACCTGATGTCACATCTTCAGATGATAAATAGAAGGTGACCAAAGATAGATCCTTGGGATAACTGTGAGACAGCTTGGGGGGGGAGGGGGAAATGGCATTTTTGCAAATTCTCTGTCTACGTTCGAACAAGACTCTTGAGGGTAGCCGATCAAAGGTGGCATTGAAGAGGATGACATAGTTGACCTTGGCAGGCTGCAGAGTGGACCAGGAATGATGCTGCACCATAGCCAAAATCATAGAAGCTCAGTTGTTTCAGAGCTGAGGCAGAGGCATGGAACTGAGGGAAAGATGAACCAAACTGGGAGAGCACAGGCTGCGAATTCCAGATCATATCTGTCTGATCACCAGACTCAGTTATGTCTTCAGGTTGTTTGTAGATTCAGCTTGGATTAGTTGAACAGAAATTTCCCCTGAGATAAACAGACTGCACTATCTGTCAAACTGGAATTCATTCCCACAGGGATTTCCTGCGTTTTGCCCCAAAGTCTGAGGATTTGGTTGGTATGTATTTGATATGATGAGAAAAGTAAGCCCCACCCCTTAAAAAGAGTGGCTGATGGATCTGGGCCTCTTGAGGTTGACTGACGTTTCCCAGAATAAAACCAAGCAATCCACACTAAGATAAAAGCAAAATACTGCGGGGGTGGGTTGGGGATAAAGGATGGAAAAAGGGGATTAAAAAAGGGGGATAAAACAATGAATAAAAATGAAAATAAGTGGATGAAAAATAAAAATAAATATTAAAAAATCAGGGTTAAAAAAGGGGTGAAGCTAGAGGAGAGTTCATGGTCTGAAGCTGTTGAACTCAATGTTAAAACCGGAAGGATGTAAGGTGCCTAATCGGAAGATGAGGTGCTGTTCCTCCAGTTTGTGTTGGGCTTCACTGGAACATTGCAGCAGGCCAAGGACGGACATGTGGGCATGAGAGCAGGGTGGTGTGTTGAAATGACAAGCAACCAGAAGGTCTGGGTCATGCTTGCGGACAGACCGAGGGTGTTCCACAAAGTGGTCACCCAGTCTGCGTTTGGTCTCCCCGATGTAGAGGAGACTGCATTGGGAGCAGTGAATGCAGCAGACCAAATTGAAGGAGGTGCAAGTGAAGTGCTGCTTCAACTGAAAGGAGTGTTTGGGCCCTTGGACGATGAGGATGGAGGAGGTAAAGGGGCAGGTGTTGCATCTTCTGCGATTGCATGGGAAGGTGCTGTGGGAAGAGGATGAGGTGATGGAGGAGTGGACCAGGGTGTCCCGGAGAGAACGGTCCCTACAGAATGCTGATGAGGGGAAGATGTGTTTGGTGGTGGCATCATACTGGAGTTGGCGGAAATGGCGGAAGATGATCCTTTTAATGTGGAGGCTGGTGGGGTGAAAAGCAAGGACAAGGGGAACCTATCATGGTTCTGAGAGGGAGGGGAAGGTGTGAGGGCAGAGGCACGGGAGATTGGTCAGACACGGTTGAGGGCCTTGTCAACCACAGTGGGTGGGAAAACTCAGTTAAAGAAGAAGGAAGACATGCCAGAAGCGCTGTTTTGAAAAGTGGCATAATCGGAACAGATGTGACGGAGGCAAGGAACTGAGAGAATGGGATGGAGTCCTTACAGGAAGCGGAGTGTGAGAAGCTGTAGACGAGGTAGCTGTGGGAGTTGGTGGGCTTGTGATGAATATTGGTGGACAGTCTGTCACCAGAAATGGAGACAGAGAGGTCAAGAGCGGGAAGGGAAGTGTCAGAGATGGACCGTGTGAAGGTGATAGCACCTTCAAGGGTCCCCATTGTCCTCACTTTTCGCCTCATCAGCCTCCGCATTAAAAAGATCATCCTCCACCATTTCTGCCAACTCCAGCATGATGCCACCACCAAACACAACTTCACCTCACCACCACCCCCCTGTCGGCATTCTGTAGGGACCGTTCTCTCCGGGACACCCTGGTGCACTCCTCCATCACCCCCAACACCTCATCCCCTTCCCATGGCACCTTCCCATGCAATCGCAGAAGGTGCAACACCTGCCCCTTTACCTCCTCACCGTCCAAGGGCCCAAACACTCCATTCAGATGAAGCAAAGCTTCACTTGCACCTTCTTCAATTTGATCTACTGCATTCGCTGCTCCCAATGCAGTCTCCTCTGTACTGGGGAGACCAAACGCAGAATGGGTGACCGCTTTGCGGAACACCTCCAGTCTATCTGCAAGCATGACCCAGACCTTCCAGTCATTTTCCATTTCAACACTCCAACTTGCTCTCATGCCCACCTGTCCGCCCTTGGCCTGCTGCAACGTTCCAGTGAAGCTCAACACAAACTGGAGGAACAGCACCTCATCTTCCGATTAGGCACTTTACATCCTTCCGGACTTAACATTGAGTTCAACAAATTCAGACCATGAACTCTCTCCTCCATCTTCACCCCTTTTTTTAATCCCCTTTTTAAAAATTTATTTTTATTTTTTACCCACTTATTTTCATTTTTATTTGTTGTTTTATCTGCTTTTTACCCTCTTATCCCTTTTCCATCCTTCTAACCCAACCTCCACCCCCACCCCACCCCACCCCCAAAAGGGCCACCTGTTAGATATTCTTTCATGGAGTGCTTACGCTTGTTCTGCTATAACACATTCTGCTTTCTTTACCTTTATGCCACTATCAGCATCTCCTTTAGCCCCTACCACTACCATTAACACTCCCTTTGTCCTTTTGTTCATGACACCTTTGTCAATCTCTCCTAAGCCCCCACCTATTGCTGGCCTTCTATCCAGCTTCACCTGCTCCACCCCCCTTAAACAGTGTAAATTTCATCACATTTCTACTTCTCCTTAGCCCTGAAGAAGGGTCATACAGACTCAAAACGTTAACACTTTCTCTGTCCACAGATGCTGTCAAACCTGTTGAGTTTTTCCAGCATTTTCTGTTTTTATCCCAAGCAATTCACAGCCCAGCAGATCAGTGAATGAAGAGATTATCTCAATCATTTTGTTAACATTTGAATCCAGTGCTGATAATATAATCAAGTAAAGGCCAGATTGACAGCAAAAGCACCCTGAGGATTAGCAAATGCTGTGTAAACATGAGCAGCACAGAAATAAACTGCTCTGATGTCAGCTTCACAGTTTGGTGATGTTCTTATAAAATGAGGTGTGAAATGCTAGGATAAAAGCATCAGGAATTACAACGTCTTTCAGAGAGTCAGGCCAAGCAAAAACCAAGGAGGACAGTCAGATGATTGGCTTTCTCAAGTAACCCTCGCGCATCCCTCCCTTCAACTGCTCTCCCTCTCTCTTAAAATGGTCTTTCGTATTGCTTTACATTACGTTATAGGTTTGCAACTGTTTAAACTTGTGTCATATCAGACCTGTGTCCAAGTAATTCTTCTCCCTGGTTCAGAACATGTAAGATCCTTCTATTCTTTGGAGAACAGTGTCAGAATTCAACTCCTCAATTTATACTGCAGTTAAACTGGCACCTCTCTGCAGCCAAAGTGCATTGTGCAGGGAAGAGGGATAGCACTTACAGTGTGGCTGTTAAATCTGACTAGTGTGCATGCGTAATGTTATTGCAAAGTGACAAAGTCACCAGGTCACATTATGATGGGCAAAATGTCAGCTTTTGAAGAGCACCACATCAAAACTTCATGACAAGCTGCATGTAGAGAAAACTCAGAATATTCTTGCAGATAATGCAGCTGCCAGGCAGGAAGGAAAGGTGGGCAAGAAACCGCAAAAAGATATGCATCTTGGACTAGAATGGGTGAGAGAACGGGGGAGGTTTGGGATTGAGAAGGAGAGGCAGCTGAATTGTGGACTCAGACTTGGGGATGAACTCAGAAGTTTAAACACAGAAGGAGTCAGTTTGTCCCATTGTGCGTGTACTGGCTCTATGAAAGAGTAGTCATCCCACATCCCCACTTTTGCCCATAGTCCTGTATGTTCCTCATCCTCAACTACCTTCCTAACTCGCTTTTTAAATTATTTATGGAACCAGCTGCCATACCTTTTTAGGTGGAGCATTCCAGATCCCTACAACTCTGCTCATCTCCTCTCTAGATCTTTCCCAATGATTTTGAATCTATGTACTCTGTTTATTGACCTGCTTGCCAGAGAGAATAATTCTTCTCTGCTCAAACAAAACTTCTGAATGTCTTGAAAACATCTATTAGGTCACCTCTTAACCTTCTCTGTTGCAGAGAGCAACTTTTCCAACTTCTCATAAATGAAGTCCCTCATCCTAGGCAACACCCTGGTAAACCTTTCCTTTCCAAAGCCTTTACATCTTTCCTAAAGTGTGGTGTTCAGAATTGTCCATAATACTCCAACTGAGGCCTAACTAAATGAGTTATACCTCTTATAGTCATTTGGTTGTACAAAACTTGAGTATTTCTGAAAAAGGAGACATGTTGTTAAAGCTTTTCGACTTGCACTCAGCAGGCCAGATTCACAAGAATGTCAATTGTAAAGGGAACAACAATATATACTGCATGAGAAGAGAGTGCTGATTGGTTGGCAAGTGAAACACTCTCTCCTCATGCAGTATAAATTGTTACCCCCTTTACAATTGCTATTCTTGCAAATCTGTCCTGATGAGTGCAAGTCGAAAAGCTTCAACAGCATGTCTCCTTTTTCAGTAATACAGGAGTTATATATCCATGGTTTATTATTTGGAGGTGAGCATTCAGGGGGGTGGGTCTAGGAGATGGGTTTAAGAATGTAGTTGTTCATGGGAAAAATAAGTGAAACAAAATGCTGGAAAAACTCAAGTCAAGCAGCACCTGTGGAGCAGGAAGCAGAGCTAACACTTCAGGCCTGGATTGCAGTGGCTCAGGAAGGCAGCTCACCACCACTTTCTCAAGGACAATTAGGGATGGGCAATAAATGCTGGTCTAGCCAGCGACACCTGCATCCTGTGAACAAATAAATTTTAAAAAGGGTCTGTGACCTTTCAACAAAACTGGAGAAGATTAGAAATGGAATAGATTTTAAACAAGTGAATGTGGAGGTGGGGGATAAGGTGGAGGACAGGAGAGATTAAATGACAAAAGGTACAAGACCAAAGGAAGTGGTGATGGGACAAGTAAAGAAACAAAAAGTATCCGGAGAAGGTGTGAATGGCAGGAGCATGAATAGCTGCTGTCCGAAGGGAAAGAAAACTAGAGAGGATAAAGAAAACAGATCTCCAAAGAAAAAGGAAACAAAATGGAGGCAGATATTATGATCTAAAATTGTTGAACTCAATGTTGAAACTAGAAGGCTGGAAAATGCCCAGCAGAAAGATGAGGTGCTGTTCCTACTTCTGGAACCAAAGAGCCTGGGGTTATTTTCCTGATGATCTTGAAATAATGGCTAGTTTAAATTGAAGAAACCTGGAGCCATTTCACCTTGATGTGTGGGAAGGTCAGTGTGCTCCTGCGTGCTGGCAGGCAATTGGGAGCTAGCCTAAAGATAGTCCACTGGACTAGTAATCCAGAGACCCAGGGTAATGTTCTGGGGACCCGGGTTCGAATCCTGCCACAGCAGATGGTGGAATCTGAATTCAATAAAATCTGGAATGAAAAGTCTGATGGTGACCATGAAACCATTGTCAATTGTTGCAAAAACCCATCTGGGTCACTAATGTCCTTTAGGGAAGGAAATCTGCCGTCCTTACCTGCTCTGGCCTACATGTGACTCCAGACTCTCAGCAATGTGGTTGACTCTTAAATGCCCTCTGAAATGGCCTAGCAAGCCACTCAGTTGTATCAAACCGTTGCAAAGTCTCAAAAAAGGAATGAAACCAGACGGACCACCCGGCATCGACCTAAGCACCAGAAATGACAACTGCAAACTCAGCCCCGTCGACCATGCAAAGTCCTCCTTACTAACATCTGGGGACTAGTGCCAAAATTGGGAGAGCTGTCTCACAGACTAGTCCAGCAACAGCCTGACATAGTCATCCTCACAGAATCATACCTTGCAGATCATGTCCCAGACACCACCATCACCATCCCTTGGTATGGGTGGATGGGCAATAAATGCTGGCCTAGCTGGCGACACCCACATTCCGTAAATGAATTTTTGAAAAAGTTTTGAGGAGGACGTAAAGAGGCTACAAAGTGACATAGACAGGTTAAGTGAGTGAGCAAAGATCTGACAAATGGAGTATAATGTGGGCTAATGTGACATTGTCCATTTTGGCAGGAAGAATAAAAAAGAAGCTTATTATTTAAATGGTGAGAGTTTGCAGAGCTTTTGAGATCCAGAGGGACCCGGGTGTCCTAGTGCATGAATCACAGAAGGTTAGTTTGCAGGTACAGCAAGTAATTAGGAAAGCTAATAGAATGTTATAGTTTATTGCAAGAGGACTTGAATACAAAAGTATGGAGGTTATTCTTCAGTTATACAGAGTTATATACTCCATATCTGGAGTACTGTGTACAATATTGGTCACCTTATTTAAGGAAGGATGTGAATGTGCTGGAAGCAGTTCAGAGAAGGTTTACTAGACTAATACCTGGAATGGGTGGATTGTCTTATGAGGAAAGGCTGGGCTTGTATCCACTGGAGTTTAGAAGAGTAAGAGGCAACTTGATTGAAATCTTTAAAATCCTGAGGGGTCTTGACAGGGTGGATGTGGAGAGGATGTTTCCTCCTGTGGGAGAATCTAGAACTAGGGGGTCACTGTTTAAAAATAAGGGGTTGCTCATTTAAAACGGAGATGAGAAATTTTTTCTCTCAGAGGGTCGTGAGTCTTTGGAACTCTCTTCCAAATAAGGCGGTGGAAGCAGAGTCTTTGAATATTTTTAAGGCAGAGGTAGATAGATTCTTGATAAGCAAAGGGGCAAAAGGTTATCGGGGATAGGTGGGAAGTTACAGTCAGATCAGCCATGATCTTATTGAATGGCGCAGCAGGCTTGAGGGGCCGAATGCCCTACTCCTCCTAATTCGTATGTTCGTATGTTACAGAAACAACTCAGAGGCAAGACATTTCTGTTACAGGCTAGCAAATATAAACACCAACTTTGGAGAAACATGATAAACTAGATGTAAGATGAGATGATACTCCCATAGAGTCAAATATCTTTCCCTGGAAGGACAGCAATGGAAGAAAAATGTTGCCTCATTGAACTGGCAAACAAAGTGCAATAAAGGTTGTGATGGCCAAGATAGAACCAGCAATTGATGACTAAACATTAGAGTGCTACTTGCATTCGTGTTTGCACCTTTCTGGGTGGATTGAGTAAAGGTGGAGGCTGTACTGAGGGCGTGACGGGTGGTTGATGGTGATTGATTTGCTGGGAACGAGCAGTCAAAGGCAGAGGTAAAGCTCAGTTAAGCGGGTTGACAGCAGCAGACTTGTGGTGAGGGAGTTCTGAAATGATGACTGAGTTTGTAGGGGAACCTGCAAAAGAGTCCTTTCCTTTGGATGGTTAAAACAGTGGCATTGGCGTATGATCGTTGATGTGGGTGGTAAGAGCTGAAATGGCCAGAGATTGATTTGATTAAGACCTTGGGCTTAACTGTGAAAGATGAGAAGGCAGAATGGGTTATCCAAGGATCTAGCGAAAGCAGTTTATATGCAGGATGAGAATTGACTGCAGATAGCTCAGCATGTAAAAAAGAAGTTATAATTTTATAGGGAATCCTCTTTAATCTGCTGCAGAATTCTTCCCTGGACTAGTTCTCAGTCTCCTGATATAAAAGCAAAATACTGTGGATGCTGGAAATCTAGAACAAAAACAAAAATACCTGGAAAAATTCAGCAGGCCTGACAGCATCTGCGGAGAGGGATGCAGTTGACATTTCAAGTCCGTATGACCCTTCATCAGAACTAAAAAATATAGAAATGAGATGAAATATAAGCTGGTAAAGGGGGGTGGGAGGAACAGGTAGAGCTCGATAGGGGGCCAGTGATAGGTGGAAGCCAAGAAGAGACTGCCAAAGATGTCATAGACAAAAGGACAAAGGGGTGTTGACGGTGGTGATATTATCTAAAGGATGTGCTAATGGGGACATTAAGGGTAGAAAGCAGGATGAGCAAGTGGCAGATAGCCCTCGTGAGGGTGGGGCGGGGGGGGGAAAGGGATCGAAATGGGCTAAAAGGTGGAGATGAAACAATGGATTGAAATAAATTTAAAAATAGGTGGGAAAAGAAAAATATATTTGTAAAAAAATTATAAATTATTGGAAAAAGGGGGATCGGAAAGGGGGTGGGGATGGAGGAGAGAGTTAATGATCTGAAATTGTTGATCTCAATATTCAGTCCGGAAGGCTGTAAAGTGCCCAGTCGGAAGATGAGGTGCTGTTCCTCCAGTTTGCGTTGAGCTTCACTGGAGTTTGAATTACAGGACAGGATACATCAAGGCCTGGAATGCTATCTTGTGTTGTATGCACATGATGATGAGGCAAATACCAAATACAGAAGAGTTGTTCAAAGTTTTGAAACATTTGGCTTTCCTCTCTAAATCCAGTCACCTTTTTGCTAAAGTGGAGGTTTGGGAAACAGGGTGACTGTAAAAGACTCCAGGAGGACATAGGGCAATTAATGAAATGAGTAAACAGGTGGAAAATGCAGTTTGATGTGCACACACATGGGGCAGTACGTTTTGGGAGTAAGATTAAGGATTAGGAATATTCAGATAATAAAAACACTGATAAGTGTGGATGTGTAGAGCTGTGAACATTGTGGAGTCTGAGAAACAATTCACTGAAGCAGGAGTGCAGTTAGGTAAAACCATGAGTTGAATTTTCAATTTTACAGAACTAATGATCAGTTTATATAAAACATTGGTGAGGCCACAGAATACCAGCTGCAGTTTTGGGGTAGCCTGTTATAGACAGGAAATTAAAACCACGTGGAGAAGATCGACCAGGCAATGGAAAATTAATAGTTATAAGGGGAGCGATATTCAGACTATCTCCAGTTGAGCAGAGAATGCTATGGGGAGATTTAACAGAGTTTTTAAATTATAAAGGATTTTGTTAGTGTGGATAAGGAGTCAGTGACAAAGGGTCCTCAATTTAAAGTATCACCAAGTTAGGAGAGAGGTTAAGAGACATTTCTTTGCAATGTAGATTTTTGGGTTTTGGCCAGTGGTTGAGGAGAGTGTGTTGCACCTTTTAGGAGAAAATTGGATAAATCAGAGGAAGATCCAAAGCCATGGGGAATAAGCGTGGCAGTGGGATTCATTTTGGATTGTTGCAGCAAAGACATGATGGCCAGAATGGCCTCCATATGTACTTTAAACATCTGTCATTCTAAATGTAGTTTTTGAGTGCAGCAAACTCTTGATTACAAGCACCACATCAACTCCTAACCTATTCTGTGCTTCTTGGACCACAGTATTTCCATCTGCTGCACATCTGCCTTACCCTGCCTCTGCTCTACTTGTGTCTCATCTTACACTCCCTCTTATTCTTCTCAGCTTTGGATGTCAAATGAGTTAGCAGAAACAGTATGTGGACTTGGAAGTGGACGAGTTACAATCAACAGCAGTAATAAGTTATGAGAGGATGTTGGAATGACCCTCTGCCAAGGATAATTTCTGCACAGCAAGAACCCACAGCAGCATTTGGATAAATGACCAGCAATGCTGTTTTTGGTGATTTTGTTTTTGAGGGAGGAGTTTTAAGCAAAGCACCGGGAGAACAACTTCAGATAGTGCTACAGGATCTCTAAAGTCTACCTGAAACATAAGAATAGATAGATGGGGCTTTGGTTTGAAGTCTGGCACCGTTGACAGTACTGCACTGAAGTGCCAACCTAGATTTATATGCTCAGTTCCTGGAGTGAACCCATAATATTCTAATTCAGAACTGAGTCTGTTACTAACTGAGCCAAGCTCACACACAATTAGTAGGTATGGAGAGCTCTAAGAGGACTTATTGGTATTGTCAGCAATGTTTGCTATCTGCAGTCACTGGTGCAATGATCAAATACTAATAAGCAACTGAATATCAAACTGCAGTGTCAGTGATAACTGAGGCTACTGCTTGAACTTGGATCTCCGAGCCCATTCATGTGGGGCACTAGCTCATTGTACCAGACGACTCCATACTCTGATCCTAAACAGGTTTACTACCTTTTATATCGGACAGCTTTTGTACCTGTCAGTCACAATACTGTTACACCAGAAAGTGTCATCACAGCACCGCAACTGCAATGTGGATAAATGAACTGTCGACGTGGTATTTATACTTGGAGATTAAGACTGCCCCAGCTTCTATCCTCCACCTGTCCAGAGTTTGTTGAGTTCAGTCCAGGATGACAATAAGGAGACCCCTGGGTTGGGAAGGACAAATTGTTGTTCCGCCTTCACCCTATAACCTCCTTCACCCCTCCAACCCAGCCTCTGCTCCTTGAATCCTGAATCTGCTCTCCTGCACATTCCACTTCCTCTGTTTCACCGCTGGTGCCAGGGCCTTTCGTTGTCTCAGACCTGGTCCATCTGTAAATCCTTCCACCCTATTAATTATTGGCCTCCTTTAAAAAATCAAAAAATCTGATTGTTCCCAATCTCTGGAACTGTGTATTTAATCAGACAAGTTGCTGTTTACACTGAATCTTGGCGACAGTAGCCGATATTTGTCAAGCAGTGCAAGGACAGTGCATCCTAGCAAACAGATCACCACTATGGGGCACTGTAGATCTACCTGAGCTGCAACTCCAAAACTGAAATTATCCTCCAGTTGATTGACTTTGTTGAGAGTCACAGTAGTCGGCTGGGTTATTCTCAGTGTTACCAATATCCTTTTTCCTTTCTATGATTTCTTCTCCCCATTTGAGTTTGTGATTTATTTTCAGCTCTTAAGGCTGGGGTGCAGTAAGGGGGGGGGGGCTATTTTTAAGCCCCTCATACCCCCAGATTTATATTCTGATTGTTTCTCTTATGTTGGTGACGATGCGAACCAAAGTGTTATTTATACAACTATTTCCTAATGTTTAGACCAACATAACCTTTCACAACCTCAGGATGTGCCAAAGTGCTTTACCGCCAATTAAGTACTTTTGTGATGTAAGAAATGAGGCAGTCTATTTGCACACAGCATGATCCTCACAAATAGCAATGTCAGGATGACCAGCTGGATGTTTTAGTGATGTTAGTTAGGGGATAAATACGTTTTGGCCCAGGACACTGGGGCTGCTGCTCTTCGCAATAGTGGCCAGGGAATCTTTTATGTCTACCTGCAGGGCCTCGCTTTAACATCTCATCCACAAGACGCGCCTCTGACCGTGTAGCACTCAGGTGCCACATCATAGATTACTACACAAGATTAGAGCACATGGTGTGGGGGGTAACATATTAGCAAGGATTGGTTAGCTAACAGGAAGCAGAGAGTAGGGATAAATGGGTCTTTTTTGCTGTAACTAGTGGAACGCCACAGGGATTGGTACGGGGGCCTCAACTATTTACAATCTATGTCAATGACTTGGATGGAGGAACCAAATGTATGGTAGCTAAATTTACCAATGACACCAAGATAGATAGGAAAGTGAGTGGTCGAGAGGAGATAGAGAGTCTGCAAAGGGATATAGACAGGTTAAGTGAGCTGGCAGAAATTTGGCAGTTGGCATATAAGGTGAAAAATTGTGAACTTGCCCACTTTGGCAGGAAGAATAGAAAAGCAACAAATTATTTAAACGGAGAGAGATTGCAGAACTCTGAGGTGCAGAGGAATGTGGGTGTCCTGGTACATGAATCACAAAATGTTAGTATGCAGGTACAGCAAGTGATTAGGAAGGCAAATAGAATGTTAGTTTTTATTGCAAAGGCAATGAAAGGCAATGAAATTCTCTTCCCCAAAGAGTAGTGGAGACTGAGTCATTGAATATTTTAAGACTGACTTAGATAGATTTTTGATAGACAAGGGAGTCAAGGGTTATGGGGGGCAGACAGGAAAGTGGAGTTGAGACCACAATCAGATTAGCCATTATCTTATTGAATGGTGGAGCAGGCTTGAAGGACTGAATGCCTCTTTTTTTATTCATTCACGGGATGTACGCTTCACTGGCTGGGCCAACATTTATTGCCCATCCCTAGTTGCCCTTGTGAAGGTGGTGGTGAGCTCCCTTGAACCGCTGCAGTCCATGTGGTGTAGGTACACCCACAGTGCTGTTAGGACAGGAGGTTCAGGATTTTGACCCAGTGACAGTGAAGGAACGGCAATATATTTCCAAGTCAGGATGGTGTGTGGCTTGGAGGGGAACTTCCAGGTGATGGCGTTCCCATGTATCTGCTGCCCTTGTCCTTCTAGATGGTAGTGGTCATGAGTTTAGAAGGTGCTGTCTAAGGAGCCTTGGTGAATCCCTGCAGTGCATCTTGTAGATGGTACACACACTGCTGCTACTGTGCGTCGGTGGTGGAGGGAGTGAATGTTTGCGGATGTGGTGCCAATCAAGCGGGCTGCTGTGTCCTGGATGGAGTCAAGCTTCTTGAGTGTTGTGAGAGCTGTCATCCAGACAAGTGGGGAGTATTCCAACACACTCCTGACTTGTGCCTTGTAGATGATGGATAGGCTTTGGGGAGTCAAGAGGTGAGTTACTCGTCACATGATTCCCCTTGAAGCCACAGAATTTATATGGCTATTCCAGTTCAGTTTCTGGTCAATGGTAACCCCCAGGATGTTGATAATGGGGGATTCAGTGATGGTAATGCCATTGAACATCAAGGGGCGAAGGTTGCATTCTCTCTTGTTGGAGATGGTCATTGTCTGACACTTGTGTGGCGTGAATGTTACTTGCCACTTGTCAGCCCAAGCCTGGATATTGTCCAGGTCTTGCTGCATTTAGACATGGACTGCTTCAGTATCTGAGGAGTCACGAATGGTGCTGAACATTGTGCAATCATCAGCGAACATCCCCACTTCTGATCTTATGTTGGAAGGAAGGTCATTGATGAAGCAGCTGAAGATGGTTGGGCCGAGGATACCACCCTGAGGAACTCCTGCAGTGATGTCCTGGAGCTGAGATGTCTGATCTCCAACAACATCAACCATTTTCCTTTCTGCTTGGAATGACTCCAACCAGTAGAGAGTTTTCCCCCTGATTCCCATTGACTCCAGTTTTGCTAGGGCTCCTTGATGCCACACTCGGTCAAATGCGGCCTTGATGTCAAGGGCAGTCACTCTCACCTCACCTCGGGAGTTCAGCTCTTTTGTCCATGTTTGAACCAAGGCTGTAATGAGGTCAGGAGCTGAGTGGCCCTGGCAGAACCCAAACTGGGCGTCAGTAAGCAGGTTATTGCTAAGCAAGTGCTGCTTGATAGCACTGTTGATGACCCCTTCCATTACTTTACTGATGATCGAGAGTAGACTGATGGGGTGGTAATTGGCTGGGTTGGATTTGTCCTCCTTTTTGCGTACAGGACATACCTGGGCAATTTTCCACATAGCCGGGTAGATACCAGTATTGTACCCGTACTAGATCAGCTTGGCTAGGGGCACGGCAAGTTCTGAAGTGCAAGTCTTCAGTACTGTTGCTGGAATATTGTCAAGGCCCATAGCCTTTGCAGTATGCAGCGCCTTCAGTTGTTTCTTGATATCACGTGGAATGAATCGAATTGGCTGAAGACTGGCACCTGTGATGCTGGGGACCTCCGGAGGAGGCCGAGATGGATCATCCACTCAGCACTTCTGGCTCAAGATTGTAGCAAATGCTTCAGCCTTATCTTTTGCACTGATGTGCTGGGCTCCTCCATCATTGAGGATGGGGATATTTGTGGAACCTCCTCCAGTGAGTTTAGTTGTCCATTATTCCTAAGTCCTATGTTCTCTCAGTACTGCCAGCACCTCCGACAGTGTAGCATTCCCTCAGTATTGCATTGGAGTGTCAGCCTAGGTTTTGTGTCCAAGTCCATTGCCATGGAACTTGAACCTATAACCTATTGACTCCAAGGCGTGAGTGCGACCAATTGAGCCACAGCAAATAAGAAGCACCCTAGGGCGCTTCATAAACAAGTGGAAGGAAATGGACGCCCATCCTGGAAGGGAGAATTTCAAATGGAGAGATGAGCTTTGTGAGGGTTTTCCGAAGATTGAGAGAATCTTGTCTTTGGTCTCTATATTTGTGATCGTGATTCGATTACAGGGCTCAGGAGATCCAACAAAACTTTCTTCCTGCACAAAGTACTGGATTATGGAACATTCTCTCAGCAAAAGTAAATAATGCTGTTTTGTATGTTTTTGAAGAAGAGCTGTAAAAAAAAAAAATCTGGCTAGGATTCAGGTTAGCAGCAATCCTGACAGGTATAGGCTGACGTCCTGAAATATGCCATGGATTTTGATGGTTCCTATGTTGTTAGGGATGGGGGGTGGTGTCAGTCGACCAGGATGAATAATGGAGATGTGATAATGGGTTTTGGAGTGTTGCTCAGTTACCTTTGGGAAACAGAGTATTTAAACTGAGCTATGAGATTAAGTAGATTGGACGGAGCCCATGACAGTCCACAAGCAGCAATCAGATGACAGGAATAAGCAGCCAATCTTTGTATTTTTTTGGTATGTTGGTCTGAAATTCCTGTTGAAATTTGGATATTGCCATGGGACCATCTATGTTCACCTGGAGAAGCAAGTGTGCTCTTGGTATAATGTCCCATCCAAAATACACCACTTCCAACGGTGAAGTAGACCCTTGGCACTGAAGTACATTTTTAGCATGTTTAAAAGATCTGGCTGTCAACTGCAACTAGTAGATAAAAATATACTTTTTCTTTAAAAGTGTCCTCCACAAGTAACAACAGTCTGCAGCTCCAAGGCAAACGGCCAGAAGAATCCACAGAAACAGGTCAGGAGTAGAAAAAGTCTGAGACGGTGACTGGATGAAGTGTAGCTTTGCACTGCCTGTGGGCGGGGCTGTGTTTATGCACCAGACCACAGGCTGTATATAAAGTGGGTGATGTAAAACAGTCTGGGACATATCTCAAAATTCTGCTGCATTCAGTTAGGGAATAGGAAATATGACAGGGACTGAGAGAAGGGAGCACTAAAGGCAAGTTTATTGAAAGAGAAAGGGGGAAATAGTTGGTGTATTTGGAAAGAATATATGTGAAGAGAGGAAAGGAAATTTGTAGTGAATCCAAAGAGAAATATATATATACGTTTTTTTATATATATATATATATGAAGTGAACTATATAATTAGAGACACAGTGATATGTTTGTATAGGGTGAAAGACGAACAAAACAGAGAAGGGATAAAGGATTGCAGAGAAGAAAAAAAACAGAAGGAAAGATTAACTAGACCTGGCAAGAATAGAAATTAAAGATGGATATGTGGAAATTTTTATTCAGTTAATAGAGAGAAACAGAAATAAAGTTCAAAAATCAGGTGAAGAATGAAAATGCAAGGCAGAGGAGCAAGAAACTGAAAGCACTTTACACAACGTGCTAGTGTTCTAGTAAACATCTAGCTCCCTGACTCCAGCACACTCTGCACCCTTCGAGTCTGAGGCATAAACACGACAGGCAGGTCACTGCATTTCTTCAGGAGCGCTGGAGGGAGTGAAAGATCTGGGACTGTGAGGGCCATGCTTACCAGACTCTGCTGACCTAACATTTGTTTATACCCATGGAGTTAAACAGACCCTCCTTTGTGCTCTACCTACTCGTTTTATGGAAAGGTAAGGAGCAAGTTTTATTCTCTATCCCACCCTCTTTTTTTGTGCCATTATATCACTTCCCCTCTTATACCCTTTCCCATTTTTTCATTCCATTTCTGTCATTCATATTCTTCCCTTAAATATTCTTTTTCTCAGGATAAGGAAAGAGAGAATGAGAAAGACTGATGGGGCTACTACAGGTAGCTCACACAGCAGAGGACATATGTGACATTTAATTTGTGTTGCTGTAATACGCTGTGAAATTTCTCACAAGACTGTTTGAAAAGTCAAGTAACTCCGTAGGCTTTGATTAGTGTTCTTTTACCTTTCTGTCTCTTACTGTGGTGATTTTCTTAGGTTATTTTAATGAACTGAAGATATTTTTATTGAAAGTACTGAATTGACTAAGGAAGCTGAATGCCCCTCAGCAGAGATCATGAGTGCTGGTTGGGAGAAGTGACAGCTTAATGGTAGAAGGACCTGGGTTGATATCAGTAGAGATACTAGAACAGTCTCTGGCTGAGGGGAGTCACTGGGGCTAAGAATTAAATAGTGGGATTAAGATAAACATATGTTCTGGGATTGTGGGAAACTTGAACTCATATTGATCTGAAGGCTTCACAAGATCATTAGCAAACAAAATTTTGACACGAGCCATTTAAGGAGATATTAAGTAGATAACCAAAAGCTTGATCAGAGGTTAGTTTTAAGGAGCCTCTTAAAGGAAGAAAGAGACAAAAAGGGGTGAAGAAAATTCCAAAACTCGCCTGCCTGTGTCCTAACTCTCACCAACTCCTATTCACCTGCCATCCCTGTGCTTACTGACCTACACTGGCTGCCACTGCCTCTTAGAATAAACAGCTGCAACTTATAAGGTTAATTCATTTTGTGTTTTCAAGAAAACCCACAATCTTTGGGTTTTTTTCCCTGCCACAGCCAGTCTGGTAGCATTTGTGACTGGGAGGAGTCCTTGGGAGGGAATTCCAGAGCCTAAGACTTTGGCAGCTGCAGCAATTAAACTTGGGGACGTTGAAGAGTCCAGAATTTGAGAACACAGACATCTCCGAATGTAAGAGGGCTGGAGGAGACTGCAGAGATAGGAAGGCTCAAGGCCATGAAGGGATTTGCAAAAATGGATGAAAAATTTCAAGTCGCGGCATTGCTTAACTGGGAACTAGTGTAGCTCAGCACACACAGGAACGGTGGGTGACCAGGACTTGGTGAGAGTTAGGATACGGGCCACAGAGTTTTGGATGACCTCAAGTTTATGGAGGGTAGAAAATGGAAGGCTAGCCAGGAATGTGTTGGAGTAGAAGACTAGAGGTAACAAAAGCATGGGTGAAGGTTCAGTGCAGAAGAGCTGAGGCAGGGATGGGGCTGAGTGATGTTATGAAGGTGATCTTTGTGATGGTGCAGTATGTGATTGGAAGCTCGTCTTTAGATCAAATATGACATCAAAGTTATGAGCAGCCTGGTGTTCAGCCTTACTGATAAAGCTGAGTTATTGCCCATCACTGGATGTCCTGTGAAGTGATGGTGGGACACCTTGAATTGTCGCAGCGGTTGGTGATTGTGCTCCTACAATGCTTTTAGATGGGGAATTTCAAGCTGCGACCAATTGGTGATAATGGTATCGATCCAAATCAGATAGGATGGCTTGTGACTTTGATAATGGCCTTTCTAGAAGATTGCTGGTCTCGCCCTTCTTATCAATAGAGGTCACTGTACCTGGAGCTGCTGTTAAAATAACCTTATAAGTTGCTGCCACCCAATCCATCCAGTGGAGTGTACACACTGTAACGACAGTGCATTGATAATGGAGCCTTGCAGATGGCTTTGAGAAGTCAAGAGTTGAACGTGTCACTGGATTCACCTGTGATCTGCTTTTGTAACTGTGTCACGGTGTTTCTCCCATGTGTGTTCAAGATGGAAAGAAGTTTAACAGAACTTTCTGTTCAATATGCTTCCCCCACCAGCCCGTGAAAATAAGCAGCTACAGCTTGCATGTTATAAGGTGAATCCATTTTGTGTTTTCATGAAAACCTACAGTTTTTGGTCATTTTTCCTCAAAAGCCACCCTGGCAGCATTTGTGACTGGGAGGAATTGCCAGTGTGACGGAATAGCTCTCATCATATCCTAGGCGTTCAATCTCCAAGGCGGTCCGCATGCTGGACCTTGGGAAATAGAACACCCGATACCTAAATATTACCGTGAGAAGTGAAACACTGGAGATGCTGGACATCTGAAATTAAAACAGAAAATGCTAGAAATACTCAGCAGCTCAGCCAGCACCTATGGAGAGAGAATCGGTGTTAAAAGTTTGTCATCCTGTCTCACCTGATGTGTGCACATGGAATGTGATCTAGAACGGGAATCCTGACCAGTTTATTTCTTTTCCCTACACCGGCCAAGCAGGTGGTGAATCCAAGTGAAGCATGTTAACAATTATTGAAAGATACAGACTCTCTAGCTTTTATGGTATTTTTCATGGTCGGCTGATGGATGTAAATATACAAGATGGTGACTAGAGTTGGGAGCTAGACTTCAGGAATGCACTGTACTGTACCATCTACTGTCCAAAGCTCTCAACTGCATGTTTACAGGCTAGTGAGCTCCACTGGAGTTTTTTACATGGGCTGCTTCAATGTTAAATGTTGACATAAAAATATGACAACAAGAATTTGGATAGGAAGTGTTTGCATACATCCGATTCCTAAGAACATACATTAGAAAGTACACACATAACTCACACTTTAATACTGTGTTAATTTCAGTAACTTTTGCATTTGCACAGGACTTGCACAGTAACCCACCCTACCCCCCCTCCCCCATTGACCCACCTTTACCAAACAACAACCATAATGCCTTACTTTGGAACAGGATTACTAACTCTTTCTATCATTGCCTTGCTTGTAGGAATGAATTACTGCTTTAAACCACCGCACGTGTTTCACCAAAATAAATATACACATGAAACAGCTGTGATTTTTTTTCTTGTAAATTTATATTAAAAGTACGCTCCAGGTAACTAAGCAAAACAGGATACTGCAGCTTGGATTATTCCTCGAGGGGAATCAAAGTAATCAGGGAGAGGAAGTGAAAAAGCGATCATTGGTGTTTCTGATGACGCAGCTAAATCAGAGTAGGGATGTGAGTCTAAACTGAAAATGAAAAAGAGACTTGTTCTCTTCCAACAGTAGAGGCTCTGTCATAGCCTCCCCTATCCACACCCTCCCTCTCCACACAGGAAGAATCTTTCCCACCCACACTAAAAACACCATTATGAATGCAGGAGCTGAAAAAAATTGAGAGACCAGGTTATATTCTTAATGCACCATCTTTGACCTCTATTTTTAGGCATTTGGCCATCTCTTGTGCTTTTGTCTTCCAAGATAGCTCCATTCATTTTCAGCATTAGTGACACTGAACCTCACCTCACTACTGGCAACAACTGCACCTGCTTTGCTTCATTTGATCTGAGTTGAAATTGGCCGCATTCACCTCTGCGGCTGTGTCAAGATTGTCAGGTGCAGTCAGGCTACACGGTGGAAGCAGTAGAATTGTGGAGATTGAGGTTCTACCGAGGTTGTATTGCCGCTGCGTCCTCAAATGCAAGGAACTTGCCTGGAGGTGACATTTGAACGATGTAAATTAATCGCTAGAAGCAATTGCTTGGGACTATCCACTTAGTAACCCAGCATCTGGTTCTTTATTGTAAGCTGGGGTTGGTTAAGCAGCTGTTGTGCCTTTGTGTCTGTGCTGGCCGCCTTTAACTCTTAAGATGATAAAGACAGATACAAAGCTGTGCTATAATGGTGTTAGATGTCACTAACATGGTCTTCTTGACTTTACATAATGCAATCTCCTTGTCTTGTCTGTTTTACTCTTCCCCCAAAACATGGGGGTGGATATCTCTGTCATATAACTGCGCCAAGAAACTGTCAAAATTCAACCCAAACAGGATAGTTCAGAATAAATATTGGCTGAGGCTAGAAGTTGAAGAACTCCGATTCACCATATGGAAATCCACTACAGTATTTACTAGAATGATCAAGCTCAGCAGAAAGTTGGAGAAACATTAGTTAAGATTGGTTCAGTGGGTAGCACTCTTAACTCTGAATCAGCAGCTTGTGAGTTTAAGCCTCACTCCAGGGACTTGAATATATAGTCCAGGCTGACACTTCAATGCAGTACTCACAGAGTGCTGCACTGTCAGAGGGGCTGTTTTGGGATGGGATGTTAAACCGAGGCCCCATCTGTTCTCACAGGTGCACATGAAAGATCCCATGGCATGATTTGAAGAAGAGCACATGAGTTGTTCTGGCCAATGTTTATCCCTTAACAAGCACCATTCAAACACATTATCTGGTCATTTATCTGAATTCTGTTGGTGAGATGTTGATCTCTGCAAATTGGCTGCTGTGTTTCTCCACAGTGACCATATTTCAAAGGAAATACTCAATGATTGCACGTTTGGGATGTCCTGAGATTGTGAAAGATGAAATGTAGAAAAATGCAAGGGTGACTTACATCACATTTTTGTGGCCCCATTTCCTCCTCTTTTGAAAGTTTTGACTTCTCCTATGTACAGTTCAATAGGCCCTGGACAGCTTCTAGTACCTTGCGTAAGTGACTGCTTGTCACAGTCAGTGAATGTTGGCAGACTAAAACAAAAACAAAAATACCTGGAAAAACTTAGCAGGTCTGACAGCATCTGCGGAGAGGAACACAGTTAACATTTCGAGTCCGTATGACTCTTCAACAGAACTAAGTAAAAATAGAAAAGAGGTAAAATATAAGCTGGTTTAAGTGGGGGGTGGGTGGGACAGGTAGAGCTGGATAAAGGGCCAGTGATAGGTGGAGATAGCCAAAAGATGTCATAGACAAAGAGGTGTTGAAGGCGGTGATATTATCTAAGGAATGTGCTAATTAAGGGTTGAAAGCAGGACAAGCAAGGTACAGATAGTCCTAGTGGGGGTGGGGTGAAGGGAAGGGATCGAAATAGGCCAAACGGTAGAGATAAAACAATGGATGGAAATACATTTAAAAATAATGGAAATAGGTGGGAAAAGAAAAATCTATATAAATTATTGGGAAAAAAAGGGGGATGGGAAAGGGGGTGGGGATGGAGGAGAGAGTTCATGATCTAAAATTGAACTCAATATGCAGTCTGGAAGGCTGTAAAGTGCCTAGTCGGAAGATGAGGTGCTGTTCCTCCAGTTTGTGTTGAGCTTCACTGGAACAATGCAGCAGGCCAAGGACAGACATGTGGGCATGAGAGCAGGGTGGAGTGTTTAAATGGCAAACGACAGGGAGGTCTGGGTCATGCTTGCGGACAGACCGAAGGTGTTCTGCAAAGCGGTCACCCAGTCTGCGTTTGGTCTCTCCAATGTAGAGGAAACCGCATTGGCGGTTACTCCACCCTGCTCTCATGCCCACATGTCTGTCCTTGGCCTGCTGCATTGTTCTAGTGAAGCTCAACGCAAACTGGAGGAACAGCACCTCATCCTCCGACTAGGCACTTTACAGCCTTCTGGACTGAATATTGAGTTCAACAATTTTAGATCATGAACTCTCTCCTCCATCCCCACCCACTTTCCGATCCCCCTTTTTTTTCCAATAATTTATATGGATTTTTCTTTTCCCACCTATTTCCATTATTTTTAAATGTATTTCCATCCATTGTTTTATCTCTACCTTTTAGCCTATTTCGATCCCTTCCCTTCACCCCACCCCCACTAGGGCTATCTGTACCTTGCTTGTCCTGCTTTCTATCCTTAATTAGCACATTCTTTAGATAATATCACCACCTTCAACACCTCTTTGCCTTTTGTCTATGACATCTTTTGGTTATCTCCACCTATCACTGGCCCTCTATCCAGCTCTACCTGTCCCACCCAACCCCCCCCCCCCCCCCATCTTAAACCAGCTTATATTTCACCTCTTTTCTATTTTTCCTTAGTTCTGTTGAAGAGTCATATGGACTCGAAACGTTAACTGTGTTCCTCTCCGCAGATGCTGCCAGACCTGCTGAGTTTTATCAGGTATTTTTATTTTAGTTTTGGATTTCCAGCATCTGCAGTTTTTTGCTTTTATCTTAATGTTGGCAGACTGGAGTTGCAATGCCTTATACGACCAATCTCATTCTCACCTGACAGTGATGTGGAGACTTTCTAGGAGGCTTGGTTGAGTTTCCCATCCTTCACTATGGACTTAGCGCAGGGCCGGACTGCTACTGTGGGTGATCTAATGTTTGCTTACGCGATTTGCCACATGGTGTGATCTGCTGCCTTAGACAGGATTATCGATTAGGAATACCCACCATTCAGAGTGGACTTCAGGATTGCTTGGTTTTGCTTTTGCAGCAATGTGGGGTTCAGTCTTGCATTTAGCTGGTAAAACTTGGGGTAAAAGATGAGATTTCAGCCCCTAAAACACTGACGCTCTGCCAAAACCCTGCAGAAACAAACTTTGGTGGGGAACCTGTGAAATGTCAAAAATGGATGCATTTTTGTTTTGTTTTTGTTTGAAAAGGGAGAGAATCTGAAAAACTCTCATTTGAAGGAGGAATTGGGAACTTTCAGGTACATTCGATCTCTGGCAATCAGAAGCAGCTGTGAAACAGTAACACCAATAAAGATGAGATCACCGATTCTCACTGAGACTGTTAGCACTTAACACACAGTGTTAATTCTCACCCTTACTTTCATTTTATGGGGTTGGTAGGCAGAAAAACATAACCTTTTTCAGATGATTGTTTCTTTTCTCTTACAGTTGCTGATTCTTCCTGGGATACAGATCCATGGGTATTAGGGACCCACCAGTAACTCAGCATTCTTAATGAACTTACCTAGTCTGAGCGTTGGGTTATTAACTCAGGGAAACATCACAGCTTAATTCTGTACTCAGCACAAAAACAGAATTACCTGGAAAAACTCAGCAGGTCTGGCAGCATCGGCGGAGAAGAAAAGAGTTGACGTTTCGAGTCCTCATGACCCTTGGGTCATGAGGACTCGAAACGTCAACTCTTTTCTTCTCCGCCGATGCTGCCAGACCTGCTGAGTTTTTCCAGGTAATTCTGTTTTTGTTTTGGATTTCCAGCATTCGCAGTAGTTTTTTGTTTTTAATTCTGTACTCACCTGACATCCACACACCTGCACATTCCAGCAGCGATTGCTGGATAAACATCAAGAGTAAGATCCTGGGATGATATTTTGTTAGTTTACACTCTTTTCCCAAAAGGACAAGAGACACCTTAACTGTTTACATGGCTGAAATCATCTAACTCAGCAAGACAAAGGATTTAGAACAGATTGGCAAGAATGATTCCAGGGATGAGGGACTTAGTTACAAGGATAGATTGGAGGAGCTGGGTTGTTCTTCTTAGAGAAGAGGAGGTGTTAGTGCTTAAAATCATGAGGGGTCTAGACAGGGTAGATAGGGAGAAACTGTTCCCTTTGGCAGAAGGGTTGAGAATCAGAGAACACTGATATAAGGTCACTGGCACATGAACAAAAAGCTTGGAGTATAAACTTTTGAATGAAGTGAGTGGTTTGGATCTGGAATGCACCACCTGAGAGTGTGGAGACAGATTCAATTGTGGCTTTCAAAAGGAAATGGGATAAGCACCTGAAAAGTGAAAATTTGCAGGGTTGTGGGAAAAGGGCAGGAGAGTGGAACTAGATAAAACCACCTTTGCAGTGAGCCAACATGAACTTGACTGGCCAAATGACATCCTTACATGCTGTAATCATTCTATGATTTCATCTCCTTCAAGGAACTTGTCTGTGTCTTGCTGCAGTGCTTCATTACTGAACCATTCAGCCTTTCCCCTTCCTTCCGTTATGTCACTCTGCGTCTTCCTTTGCTTGTTAATGTGCTTTAATTATGTGAGATCTCTGCTTCCACTGCCTCAGTATTCATAGAGACACCTCATTTCCAAGTTGTGCATTTTGCTTGTTTTATTATTTGACCATCTGAGTCAAGTAATTTACAATGCAAAAGCTGAGGAAGATTTTCCTCATTTATGACTTTGGCTCTTATATTAATGTGGCTCCAGTTTGCCTGTTTAAGAGGTACCTAATGGTGCATTTCTCAATGGCTCAGTTAATGAGTACACAGCTTGTTATGATATTGAGCTTGTTATGATTCCAGCTGATGTTACCCCTCGACAAGCCTGATCCCAGGGTGGAACCCAGCTTGATAGATCCTAACTTTTATTTGTTTGTTTAGATATGTGGAGAGTAGCTACTGAACAAAGTCACAAGAGTCAGCTGATGAACTTCTAACAAAAGAATAAAACATTTATTCAACTCATTCACCCACAGCTATACCTTTACAGTTACATACAGATTTGTAAGGATAACACAAGTTACAAAAGCTATCTTATACTTTAATGTTCACAGTAAATACACAGTCCATGTAAACCAATAGGCACCATGTGGTCAGACACACCACACTCTGAAACCAAGTGACCGATGCCACCTCAACCAGATGCTATGGATCTCTCCTCAACTCCCCACAGACGCTTGTCACACTGTGAGTCAACCAGCCTCACTGAATTTCGTCTTTCACATGAGGGTTTCCAATCTCCACTCTTGAAAACTCATTTTGGAAACTTCCCCCAAACTGACACTTTCTCTCAGACGTCTTCCGCAATGGTTCATCTCCAGGATTTCAAACTCTCCTTTTGATGCTCCTTTCCCCTGGGTCACCACATGCATTCAAGCTGCCTTCCACGCTCTGTCTCACTGACTTAACTGTCAACAGTCTACTGCTGCTTCACATATCAAGAGTTACAGACCTTCAGTTGTCTCTTTGGACCTTCTTGTCTCTTGCAAGCTGTTCTCACTTTAAATCTGATTTCTGCAGCTTTTATCTCTTTAAATCTGAAGCTTGGAGCCTTTCCCTCTGCCCCTCACCCTTGACTTCATTAACAGGATCTTTTCCACGTTCCTGTCCTTCCTTTGACTAGAAGGTCTGTGTGGGACTTTCTTCTGTTCCACTCCCCTGGATTTTGGGGTCTTTTCTTTAGCTTGGGTCTGGCTATCTGTCCTTTTGCTCCAGTCTCTCTCTGGCAGCTACTTTCAACCAATTTTACCTTGGGACTAGCTATCAGTCCCTTCTAGGTGGCCTCTGTTTGGCAGCTGTCCTCCAAACCAGCTGAACTCCAACAGATTCCAAAACAAACTGCTATCGTTCTTTTTCTGTGTATGTCTGTGGGAGGGACCTGCCTCCCTGGACACCTGTTTCTAGGCAACAACACTGTTTATTATACTCTTCTATTACTTAATTAAGTCGTAAACTCTCATTAGAAATGCAAGCACCTTTTTAAAGTGAAACTAAAACTCCATTTGACCTTTCTTATCCCAGTTGCAGAAATACAAATCAAACTTAAACTTTAAAGCTAAACCTCAATCCTAACACCTACAGATACCAATATAACTTAATTAAACTGTCTCTATTTCCTAACAAGCTAGAGATCAGGAAGGACCCACATTTGATCCTTGCTCAATGTTGAGTTCGCTTCCATCACCAATGTGCCACAATTAGCCTTGTTGCCCCAGACCCAGTGGAAATATTCCTCCTTCTGATCACTATCCAGTGACTCCTCCAGGTGGATATTAGATGGGATTGAGGACAGGATTGAGCTTGTTGGAATATTTCTCCTGACACTCAATGTTTCATCCATTGAGAAACTTAGACTTGGATGGCAGGAAAGTTCCAGAATTGATTCTTTCGCAATGCTTTGTATTGGCCAGACTGGTAGCAGGGGTGCTAACCAAGTTGGCCCCTGAGTGAGTGAGAGGATTTCTATCCAGAGGTTCCAGTTGGAAACGCATGTACAGAAATCAGGCTCAGCTCCATTTTCTCATGGTCAGAGATTAACTGCTGGCCCTCGAACTTTACACAAGCATAAGTTAATGTCTTGAGAAGAGGAGGAGAGAAGATAACTGAGAGGAAGAAAAGGAGGTGGCAGCAGCAATGTGTTCCTTTAAGAAGCATTTACTGTAGTCAGATATGATTTCATATTATAGTAGAAACTCTGTATCTTCATTTTAGTTGTAGGTGGTTTATTCATTCCTTCGAGACCTGTTTAAATACAGTAACGGACCACTATTTCAAGGGAGACTTCCTGTAACTTAGCAACCCCCTTAACTTGCCAAGTTAATTGCTAACAGTAAATTTCCTCTGACAAACAACGACTTCTGTTTAAAACATTCCCTTTGCTGGAAAGTTGAGTGAGGGAAAGGGTAACTGAACTCTCCCGATGGACATTTCCTAGGAGAGACGAGAGCTGCTAACGAATCGGGTAGTGGTTAGATTACAGAGGAACGGGAGCTCCATACTTTTTGAGGGCCTGAAAATCCAGCCAGTTCCAAATAAGTCACTGTCATTGTGTCTGTGGGCAATTTGCAGAAGGTATAATGCACTCAGCTGGATCCCAAACAATTTCCTTGATGGATTTCCCAAAGTGCTCTGCAGCCACTGAAATACTTGTGAATTATATTCACCATTGTATTGGAGAAAATGTGACAGCCAATTTGTGCACAGCATGTTCCCATAAACCACAACATGATAAATGACCCGGTAATCTGATTTTGTGAGGCTGGTTGAGGGATAAAATTTCACCAGGGCACCCAGAAAAACCGCCCCCTAGTATTTAGATGGGTGGTTGTAATTAAACTGATAATTTTATTGGAACATTCATGTGAATACATTCAGGGCTTCCTTACTTTGTACTTGTGTTGAGTTTTACGATGGAATTATTCACAGAAAAAATTTCACCGTGCCCCCTAGTGTGTAATCCATTAAGCCAGAATGTGTATGGGGCAACTTTACTCTGTATCTAACCCTGTCCTGTCCTGGGAGTGTTTGATGGGGACAGTGTAGAGGGAGCTTTACTCTGTACCTAACCCAGTGCTGTACCTGTCCTGGGAGTGTTTGATGGGGACAGTGCGGAGGGACCTTTATTCTGTATCTAACCCCGTGCTGTGCCTGTCCTGGGAGTGTTTGATAAGACTGTAGAATTGTCCTGTACTTGTGTTATGGCACAGCCGATAGTAAACGCTGAGCTGCTCAAATCCCAAAGGGAAACTTGAAACAACTGCCACAACTGTTTTGCAATTTGTATGTTTCGAGATGCATGCCTTGAATTCAGTAGTAATAAGTGCAGCAAGTCTTATAGATTTCTTAAAAAACTCAATTAAACCTGTATTATATTTAAAAAATGATTTTAAGCATATACGTAGGTTTACAAATTACTACTATAATAACTTCTAGCTCCCCTGATTAATCTAACTCCCAGTTACACCTCCGTTAATGCAACAGTAAAAGCACATGGATTTTAAAAGACCCAGGCACAGTAACACCAAATAAACACACTGGCCAGAATTTTGTGCTCATCAGGTGGGCTGCACCTGACCTGAACGAATGTAAAATGATGTGTCCTGACCTCATCGTGCAGTCACGTGATATTTCGGTCAGCGGGCACGCGCAGATGTTGGAGGCGCGCCCACCATTAATTAAGCGGCCTCTTTAAGGCCCTTACGAACCCAATTGAATCGAATTTTTCGCTGCCTGTCCAACAGTTCAGCGGGTGGACTGGTGAAAAGGCCAAGCAGCCTTTGCGTTTTTAGCGAAACCTCATCCACGGGCGGAATGAGGTTTCGACCAGTGATTTAAAATTTTTTAAAAAACTTTTAACACGTATTTAACAGAGTCACATGAGCAGGGACATGTCAAATATGTGGTACAAGTTGAAAAAAATTTTTTAAATCACTGTTCGAAATCTCATCCCGCCCGTGGATGAGGTTTCGCCAAAAATGCAAAGGCTGCTTGGCCTTTTCACCAGTCCGCCCGCCGAACTGTTGGACAGGCAGTGACAGAGTCACATGGGGAGAAACAGAAATACCTGGAAAAACTCAGCAGGTCTGGCAGCATCGGCGGAGAAGAACACAGTTGACGTTTCGAGTCCTCATGACCCTTCAACAGATTTCCAGCATCTGCAGTTCTTTGCTTTTATCACATGGAGAGACATGTTTTCATTATTTTTAATATGTTTGTTTTTATTGTTAATAATCTTCAGCTCCCTGAGGCAGCTCTGTGCCTCAGGGAGCTTTTACTGTGCATACCCGCTGTGCATGGGCGCATTTCCGCGCTCGTGCTCCTCTCGCTTCCCCCCCCCCCCCCCCCCCCCCCCCCCCCCCCAACCTCGGCAGCACTAAGCTCTGCAGCACATGTTTCACACGGCCAGTCAGTGTGAAATCCATGTCAGGGGCCTGATTGTGGGCAGTGATCAGCTTCGCAACCACTCCCGGGCCCGCCTGCCGTGCCTGCCCAACGAGGGCAAAATTTTGCCCACTGTTTCTTAACTACTCTTGGCTAGGTGAAACATTTCACCCCCTCTCCTGGCTAGGTGAAACATTTCACCCCCTCTCCTGGCTAGGTGAAACATTTCACCCCCTCTCCTGGCTAGGTGAAACATTTCACCTCCTCTCCTGGCTAGGTGAAACATTTCACCCCCTCTTTTGAATTCAAGCTGCTCTGGTTTATTTCAAAATGCAAACGTTCCCTTTACAGCTCACATTCTAAAACTTCCCCCCCCCCCCCCCCCCATGTTTACCTATTTAGCATTTCAAACCTAGCTTCTCTTTTTACATCAAAGCCTTCAGACCAGCTGTCTCCAATCCAATTAAACCCCACACACACACACACACACACACTGATGTACACCGCACCATAACTCTGCTTTACAATAAATTCCAAATAACATGATGAAAATGATTATATCTTTCTGACAGCCTGACCGAAGAGTTATTGCTGTGTAGTGTGCAAGGAGTTTTAGTCTGCCTCTAACTAACCGTTTTGTATTTGTTTTAATAGGCCTCAGTGACTCTTTCAACATTAATGTGAAGGAAGCCAGGATCTTCAAAGGACCAAAAAAGAGTCAGTTTGGATATAAAGTTCTACAGCATGAAGTGGATGGTCAGAAATGGTAAATTTGCAAATCAGTTGGTTTTAAACCAATCCTTTAGACCCAGGTGTCTTAAAATCCTTTAGACAGAAGTTCATTTTTATTTTTATGATACCTTCTCCTATTGTCAGTCGGGACAGTAAAAATTGCTTCCGTACACCTCGATTGGGGATAAATCCAGGGTTCCGACTTGGTCAGTATCCATTGACCCCCTGCTGACCATATGTGGACATGATGCTGGACGAAGGCATGACCGCACTCTCTATGGACAAATTAGCCTGCTGGCATCTGATACATGGAGGGTGTCAACCTGGGCCCAGTGCTAGAGAATAAATAGATGATGTTCATGGAAGAGGTACAAACTGGGAAAGAAGAAAGAAATCTATATTCATGACACTAGAGGAACAGGAGATGAGATAAATCTGCAAATGTCACCTGACTGCGTGGGCGATGCAACATCAGAGATTTATGTCCAGTTCCCATTCAATGAAGTTTTACCCCTCAGGTATATTGTAGTAAATACTCACCATCAAATCATTCCCAGCTTCATTTATTACTATGATTCAAGTACGGCCCTGGCCGTAAGCCTAGGAAACAGCTGCATCCTGCCACATTCCTGTATGTGCCTGAAATCAGTGCAGCTCAGCTCCAGCAATCCTTACCTGTCTGGTCCTCACTGACACAGATTCACTCAATTCAAGCTTTGAAAAGTATCTGTGGGGCTGGAAGGTGATTTATCACAGGGTAAGATTTAGATCAACAAAGTTATTGAACTGAACAAAGGGTAGAGAAATTAAATCAGAGCTACTATGGACGGTCCATTGGTAAAGGGTAGGACCTTGGCTCAAAAAAAACCATTTGCTCTGTCACCTTCTCCTGCTCTGCAAAGTGTTGATACTTGCAGGGAGCCAGATCCACAGGTGCTGGTTACCTCCCAGTGCTTCACCCAAGCGGTATTCCGTGTGAGCTCAGGCAGCGACTCTCAATAAGATACTCTGTGCTTTGGTGGGGTTGGGGGACGGGTCTACCACTGAGCCTGATCCTGCCTTCACCTCACATCCATCCAGGCACCCTTCTCAGCAGGGGTTAGTGGATAGAAGATTAGGCGAAAGAAACCTTAGCTGGCTTCCGCTCGTCCTCTTCCTAGGGGACACTAAAACTGTTGTTGGCTGAGATCAGCTAACTTAGTAGAGGCGAGTTGGAACATGGGATGTATTGATAGGCGTGAGTAAACCACATCAGAGTGATGTGTTTACCCACTGGGTCATCTAGGGAGGAGAGAGGCATGTGAATCTTTTAAAATTGCCAGTGTAGTAGGTTTGAAATGTGAAGTGATTACTTGTGTACAATGTTAATTGTATAAATTAACACTGGCTTTCCTGCCAACGTAAGATGACTGCTGACACCCGTCTGCGCATGTGCAGTTGTCTGGCCATACGCTGAAAACCTAAAGCTGGGTCTTGTTGACAATGGGAAACAAATGCGCAAATTTAAATTGCCACTCAGAATTTGAGGTTAGATGAAACATGATCTATATATTTAGGATGATCATTGAGTTATTTAAAAATACCCATAAAGGAGCCAGCCAATTTCCCAACCCATTTTTTAATCTCAGCGACTGTGCCCAGCTGTTTCAGTAGCTTCAGAAGCAGGAACATGAAATTCTGCTCCATTGCATTTCAGAGGGAGTTTGAAGTCTCCAGCCTCAATGTACATGCCCGCTTGTTTGAAATGGGTGCATGCCTTAGAAAGAGATGAAGCTAAAGGAAATTACTTAGGCAAAAATGGGTGTTGTATTTTGTGCTGAATAAAATAGCCCTTTCTGGTTCCACAACCCTAAAAAAAGTGAGAGACCAAAATGGAGAGGATAAGTGTCACACACTGAGGCTGGGGGAATAAGTCGAGCTCTGATCTCCATCACTCGTAATGACCTCACGGAGTGAAGCAGTGCAACTGCGCAAGCACCGGGTTGGCAGCAAATGCAGCCATAAATTAAGGTTAAGTGCATACAGGTGGTGGGGGGCACTCATTGGGCAATGCCTTGTACATATATAAAGAGACACTTTTCTCAAAAGAGTATAAAACGACAGTGGGACTGGAGTGTATTGTCACCTCCCAAAATTATATTTTGATTTAATTTGGTACGGTTCCTTTGTTCCTTTTTGTTTTGTGGCAGTAACCTGAGAGTCACCCTTTAAGGGGTTGTTCATTTGGTTAGTTGTTTATTTGATTGCTCAGAGCAAAAAAAGAATATAAAGAGACACTTGTTGAGGGTTAGGAGCTATATATTTGTAATGTCTCACTTTGTGGATAAATCTAAAATTGTGAGAGGGTTGACTTCTGGGCTCCAGCTGACTATCAGAAGTTTAACACCCTGTCCAGTTTCCTGGAATGACAGGCCCTTCACACTGCAGGAATGTTAAATATCTCTTTCTCACAGAGGGACAGTTTTATTTACTAGTTCCCTTTATTTTTTAGATAAATATGCAAAAGATTCCATGACAGCAAATGGGTAGTAAGTATAAGGCCCCTCTCTTTCCACACACAGCACACGTCAGCACTAAGGGAAATAATGAAAGCATTTGTTTGAAAGCCCATTCGGTATGTCTCTCATATCGCCAATGTCTCTGCTCCTGAACTCAGAGACACATTTCTTTCATTAACCCACTTTGTTCATTAATTGAAATCAGGTTCCTGAAATTGATTCCAGGCTGTAACCTGCAATCTGAGAATTCCATTGAAATCCAGTCAACTGAACAATAAAGCATTTGGAGACAGTCTTTTTCCGGCCATTGTAATTCAGTAGCATGTCTCTGGCATGTGTGACACTTGCTGCAATATCGAGACTGTTGAAATGATTCGCTGCCAAATGAAGCATATTTAATATTTTGCGTATTTCCACCCTCCCCCTCTCCCTGGAAGTTACTGAGTTTTCCAGACAACTCGCTGCCTGAGTGGCCACCCTTTATTTTTGACTGCAGGCAGGCACGTTGGGGGTTGGGGAGGGGCATCACGTGTCGGTGCAGATTCGATGGGCCGAAGGGCCTCTTCTGCACTCTGTGATTCTGTGAAACCTGAACCTGCCCTTACCCGATGATCACTGAATGGGATTGGAGCTGGAATCTCAGGAGACTTTCAGCACAAAACCAATTATAGAACCCCTCCCCCCACCACCCCCCTGCACCTTGGGAGCACTTTGCTGCCCTCTTTGTTGGAAAAATCGAATAACACATGAAGGCCAACAGTGAAAGTGAAAGTGTAGAACTAAAGAGGAACTCAGTAATGGTGGGTGGGTTATGATGAGCTGTATTCTTCAGTCAGGCATGATTTCTGCTCCTGATCAGTTTCTAGTGTGAGTGTATTTGTGAGGATATCGGATGAGGGAGGATTGGCTTGGCTTTGCTGACAACATCTCTACATGTGAAGGACTACTACTTGTATTTATATAGTGCTTATAATGTCATAAAATGTCCCAAGGCATTTCACATATAAAGCAGTTTTGATACCAAGTCACATGCAAGATACTATTGCAGATGACCAAATGTTTGGTCAAAGAGATACGTTTTAAGGAGGGTCTTAAAGGAGAAAAGAGAGGCAGAGCGGTTAGGGAGGGAATTCCAGAGCTTGGCAGCTGGAGGCACAGCCGCCGGTGGTAAGTCGGGGATGTTCGCGAGGTCATAATTAGATGAGTGCAGACATCTGAGAGGGTTGTGTGGCTGGAGAAGATTACAGAGAAATGGAGGGCTGAGACCCCACGGAAGGATTTGAAAACAAGGATAAGAATTCTGAAATCGAGGCGTTGCAAAACCGGGAGCTGGGGTCAGGGGTCGGGGTGATGGGCGAACGGAGCTTGGTGTGAGTTAGGGTGTGGGCAGCAGAGTTTCAGATGACCATACATTCATGGAGAGTAGAATGTGGGAGGGCAGCCAGGAGTATGTTGCAATAGTCAGGTCTAGAGGCAACAAAGGCACAAATGAGGGTTCAACAGTGGATGAGCTGAGGCACAGGTGAAATTGGGAGGTGAAAATACATGGTCTTAGAGATGGTGCCGAAATGTAGCCGGAAGCTCATCTTTGGGTCAAATGTGACACCGAGATTGCAAACTCTCTGGTTCAGCCTCAGACAGTGGCCAGGGTGAGGGATGGAGCTAGGGAGTGGAGTTTGTAGTGAGGACTGAAGACAATGGCTTTGTTCTTCCCAATATTTAATTGAACGAAATTTCTATTTATCCAATTCTGGATGTTAAACAAGCAGCCTGACAACTTAAAGAAAATAGAGGGGCCGAGAAAGGTGGTGGTGAGCTAGAACTGAGTGTCGTCACTGTCTGTGTGGAAAATGATTCCGTGTTTTTGGATGATGTTGCTGAGAGAAATAGAACGGGGGCAAGGATAGGTACCTGGGGTACACCAGAGGAGAGCTACAGGAACAGGGAGAGAAGCCATCACAGCTGATTCACTGGATGTGACTATAGATATGAATAGAACAAACAAGTGCAGTTCCCCAAGGTGGAGAGGCGTTGGAAGAGGCTAGCGTGGTCAACTGTGCCAAAGATCCAGACAGGTTAAAAAAGACAAGAAGGCCTGTGAAATGAGGTAATTGGGACAGAAATGCCTCTGGATCTGAATCTCAGAAAGCAGCGTCACTTTCAGGAGAGGAAAAGAGCAGGAGGGGGGGGGAAATATTTTTAACTCCAAAAGTGAGTCATTCTTAATGTCTGATTTTACAAAAAAACAGGAAAGTTGGATATGATTTCCAGGTTTCAAATTTTCTTTTGTCTCTCCAATTAGAAAATGCGAGTGGGTCTCAGTTTGCTCAGTGCCAGTGTTTCATCTGTTTCTCTCATTACTTGGCTGATCTGAAAAGTTGACAGTGTTGGACAGAGCAGCTCTGACTTGGCTGAGCTGTTGCAGTCTCTCAGCAGTGCTATCTGCTGATATCATTTCCTTTACTGATACAATTCTTCTTGAACTGAGTCCCAGAACCTTTGGCTGCAATACCTACACTGACTCACGTTAAGTCCCCGTCCCATATCTCTCAATCAAATGGACCGTCACATCTGCACCAGATTGTTTTTCAGTGAGCTTCTCTCTTCCCTACTGCCTCTGAAGGTGCTGAGTCTTGTTTGGAGACAGGTGTCCGAGACAACTTTCTAGTATCTCACTCAAGTAGGCATTCTTCACATCAGTATAAAGAGGCCTTCTCTCTCTATGTTGCACACACACAGGCGCTTAGTTCCTAACAGGGTGTGGATAGTAATTGCGATCAGGTACCTGGTCTACCCCACTCACACTGTGACCAAATATAATACCCAACTGATGCCCTAACTGAAATCATCTAACTTAACACAAACTGGTCATGGAAACTGGGACCTTGGTGCTCAATGGCTATTGGATTAAACCCATTTATCCCTGTTGGTGCCATTAATTTGTCTTTTTATGAATGCTTTTTGTTCCAATAAAGTGCCTTTAATTTTACAGCAGCAAAGTATTGTGCGTGCTAGAAATCTGAAATAAAAACAAACTGCTGGCTATATTCAGATTAGGCAGCATCTGTGGAGAGAGAAACACAGTTAACGAGAGAAACAGAGTTAGCATTGACCTTTAGTTTTAATTTTTTACCATTTTTCGCTCTTTTGACCTTGTTCACTGATGTGCTGTTACTGTTAAACTCTCTGTCTCTTCCTGTCACACTCGTTTATCTTACTTCACTCACTACACTGCTCTGTGGCCTTGACTTTTCTCTTTTGATTCATACCCCTCATGTGATCCCTTCCAGCTTTTTCGCTTTAAATCCCTATCCACAGCCCTGGTTATTTGATTCATCAGGTAACTGGTCCCATCCTGCTTTAAGTGGAGTCCACCTACTGGTGCCCATTCCCAATGATTTGAAACTCCTGCCTCCCTTACTACTCTTTGAGCCAATCTCTGACCTTTTCGACACTACGCCAATTTGCACGTAGCTCAGGTAGTAATCCAGACATTACTGCCTTTCGAGGTTTTGCATTTTCATTTGCTTCTCAAACAATCTCGGCCCCTTTCCTTGTTTTATATGGTTGTTATTTCTTTGGTGGACCTCCTGGATCGTCCCCCTGCCCAGTCCCAAGACTTCTTCCAGCCACAAGGAGATGTCCTGAACCCTGGCACTGAGCAGGCAGCACAGCCTTCAGAACTCCTGACTGCGGCTGCATAGAACAGTTATCTATCTGTGCTGCTGAATATACTGTCCCCTCACATGAACACATTCTCTTTCACCCCTTGCCTTTCTTCTGCACGAAGGTGTCTTTGTCTTTGGCTCGTCCGCCCTGCAGCCTTTGCCCTCAGGCACACAGGCAGCCAAAACCTAATACTTGTTGAATAGGGGAGGGGTTAAGGCTTCTCCAGCAATGACCTGGGGTCCCCTTACCTGCCTTTATTAATGTGGCAATGACTATGTTCAGGTTTCAGGACACAACGTGAACGAGGTGTTGCGATGGATACAGAGAGTGCTGACATCCTGTGTTTACAGGAAGACTCTTCATAAACAAATCTGGGCCCAGTGCCATTGCTGGTGTGACAATGTTGTTGTTTCACTGCTCGTGCCTGACATTGAAACTTGAAAAGTGCAAACTTCACTCTTGATCTCAGCACATCTGGTCTGGCCTTGGGTGGATGGGATGTTGGTGGGGGCAGAATCAGTCTGAGTTCTTACAGCAGATCGCGATGCATTGATTCCTGTTGGAATGTGTACATATGGACTACTGGTAAGAGTGGGGTTAGATTCACAGTAAGCTACTGTCAAAACTGCGTGTCTACTCATGCTTTGGCAAGGCCTTGGAGGGCTGATGGTGTCCACGTAACTGAACTCCAGCCAGAATGGGGAATTTCAGACAAGACAACTTGCATCATGTGCACAGCAGAGAAATAGTCCAATTGGCCCAACTGGTCCATGCTGGTCTTTATGCTCCACATGATCCTCCTCCCAATCATCATATCCTCCTATTCCTTTTACCCTTGTGCACTTATCTAGCTTTCCTTTAAATGCATCTATACTACTCACCCCAAATACTCCTTGGAACGGCAACTTCCACATTTTCACCACTCTTTGGGTAAAGGATTTTCTCCTGAATTCCCTAATGGATTTGTTAGTGACTGTATCTTAGTATGAACAGGAAATAGGAAATGAACCCATGGCGAGACCCTTGCCCTCTCTCTGAAGCCCTGCTAGGAAAACTCCCCAAATAAAACCCAAGACATTCTGTTGGATGAGGGATAACACAAACCACCTGTGAAAGGCCATGACTCAAGCCATAATGAGAGGGCTGCAAAAAATATAAGCTTGAGTTCAAAAAGAGGAGTTGGCAGGTCACCACCCTGCTATTTAAATTAACCTCAAGAGCTTGGCATTAAATGCCTTTTGAAGTGGATTCACTTTTCAGCCATTTTCATTGTTTACTGTCAGTCAGCGAACTTGTTTACCCTACCAATCACACCCTTGTTTTCCTTCTTCAGATGAACCTCACTGGGGTACAGGGTCCCTCTCCTCTCTTGAAGGTGCTGACTCTCACTGGGGTACAGGTCCCCTCCTCTCTTGAAGGTGCTGACTCTCACTGGGGTACAGGTCCCCTCCTCTCCTGAAGGTGCTGACTCTCACTGGGGTACAGGTCCCCTCCTCTCCTGAAGGTGCTGACTCTCACTGGGGTACAGGTCCCCCTCCTCTCCTGAAGGTGCTGACTCTCACTGGGGCACAGGTCCCCCTCCTCTCCTGAAGGTGCTGACTCTCATTGGGGTACAGGTCCCCTCCTCTCCTGAAGGTGCTGACTCTCACTGGGGTACAGGTCCCCCTCCTCTCCTGAAGGTGCTGACTCTCACTGGGGTACAGGGTCCCCCTCCTCTCCCGAAGGTGCTGACTCTCACTGGGGTACAGGGTCCCCCTCCTCTCTTGAAGGTGTTGACTCTCACTGGGGTACAGGTCCCCTCCTCTCTTGAAGGAGCTGACTCTCACTGGGGTACAGGTCCCCCTCCTCTCCTGAAGGTGTTGACTCTCACTGGGCTACAGGTCCCCCTCCTCTCCTGAAGGTGCTGACTCTCACTGGGGTACATGTCCCCCTCCTCTCCTGAAGGTGCTGACTCTCACTGGGGTATGGGTCCCCCTCCTCTCCTGAAGGTGCTGACTCTCACTGGGGTACGGGGTCCCCCTCCTCTCCTGAAGGTGCTGACTCTCACTGGGGTACAGGTCCCCCTCCTCTCCTGAAGGTGCTGACTCTCACTGGGCTGCTGGACCTATGGATGTGTGTTATCTCCTGGCTTTGTCGCCAGTGACCATTCTTCACCTGTAGGCAGTGCAGGCAGATGTACAGCCCAGCAGAGTTACTGAACTGCGATTAGCAGCAGGAATACCGGCTGATTGTTCCCATATCCAGCTCACAGAGACCAATTGTTTCATCTCAACTTGGTTCAAATTCTGGATCTTCAGTGAAGATGGGAGATGGAATAAGTGCCTCTCTCTCTCCCACATCTTCCAGCTCACTGAGAACAGATACCATCACTTCATCTGTCTGGTATAAATAAAACTGAACAACACGATGTTGAGATCAATGAAGGAAGAAGTAATCTGGAGAGCTTTCCATGATCCGCACCCCCACCCCCCCACTCCCCCCTCATGTGATGGAAACCAGACTAGGAGTGTTCTATAAAAGCACATTAACCTTTTCTATAAACAATGGCCAAAGTGTGGTGTGATTGTAATCTTTGTGTTCCCAGGTTACTGGTCAGTGCACCACGGGATGGTATTGCAAAGAGCAAGAATGGCGACATATACCGATGTAACGTATCCAATCGAAGGAGCTCAAACTGCATGAAACTAAATTCTGGTAAAATAACATTTAAATCACAATCATTGAGCCCAAAATTATGAGAGAGTGAACATTACTAAGGACACAGTCAGTGACGCAGGATGCTGAGGAAAGTTACTGAATGACAATGTGAGGGAGCTGGGTTAATATCAGTTGAAATTTGTCAATAACATGGGGTACTGTGACTGTCCTGGGAGTGTTTGATGGGGACAGTGTAGAGTGAGCTTTACTCTGTATCTAACCCCGTGCTGTACCTGTACTGGGAGTGTTTGATGGGGACAGTGTGGAGGGACCTTTACTGTGTATCTAACCCCGTGCTGTACCTGTCCTGGGAGTGTTTGATGGGGACAGTGTGGAGGGAGCTTTACTCTGTATCTAACCCCATGTTCTACCTGTCCTGGGAGTGTTTGATGGGGAGAGTGTAGAGGGAGCTTTACTCTGTATCTAACCCTGTGCTGTACCTGCCCTGGGAGTTTTTGATGGGGACAGTGTAGATGGAGCTTTACTCTGTATCTAACCCCGTGCTGTACCTATCCTGGGAGTGTTTGATGGGGACAATGTAGAGGGAGCTTTACTCTGTATCTAACCCTGTGTTGTACCTGTCCTGGGAATGTTTGATGGGGACAGTGTAGATGGAGCTTTACTCTGTATCTAACCCTGTGCTGTACCTGTCCTGGGAGTGTTTGATGGGGACAGTGTAGAGGGAGCTTTACTCTGTATCTAACCCCGTGCTGTACCTGTCCTGAGAGTGTTTGATGGGGACAGTGTAGAGGGAGCTTTACTCTGTATCTAACCCCGTGTTGTACCTGTCCTGGGATTGTTTGACGGGGACAGTGTAAAGGGAGCTTTACTCTGTAAATAACCCCGTGCTGTACCTGTCCTGGGAGTGTTTGACTGGGACAGTGTAGAGGGAGCTTTACTCTGTATCTAACCCCGTGCTGTACCTGCCCTGGGAGTGTTTGACTGGGATAGTGTAGAGGGAGCTTTACTCTGTAAATAACCCCGAGCTGTACCTGTCCTGGGAATATTTGATGGGGACAGTATCTAACTGTATCTGTATCTAACCCTGTGGCATGTGGGAAATTGTTCCCCAGCATAGATATTCAAAACAGTCAAGAGGAAGATTTTAGGTGAAGTTAAGATTGTTGAAGGTAATACTTAGTTGTGAGGTGTAATTTCTAGTGTTGTGCTTGGGTTTACTGAGGATGGATATATATAGAGTAGGATGCTGCAATTATTCCCCATTCAATGATATGTGTCTCTTTTTTTTGTTTAAACTCCCGTAGGGGAGGCAGCTCTGAAAAACATCTCTGAAGATATGAAGAATATGCACTTCGGTATGACACTGAATCGGAACTCCCAGGGGTTCCTGGTAAGTACGTTCACTGGTCTATGGTTGCATTCTTTGGGATGCAAGGGTTCAACTCTAGCCCAGGCTAGTGGGATAATAGTCCACTGGCTCTAATGATATTAAAGTAAAGCCCGATTCTTGGTCTCGCAACACTAAGCTGTCCAGCAGCACGTTTTGATATCTTTCCCCCAATTCCTGAAGTAATTTATGTCTATTGTAAATAAGAGCAGCCTCAACACAGACCGTTGTGAAATGCTACTGATCCTCTTTCTCAGTCTGAGGAACTTCTTTCTTCCTCTGCCACCCATTCCCCCCCGCACCCTCCCCGCTTTGCCCCCACTTCCTTTTCCTCCAACCTGATTTCACCCCACCCCCCTTTCCCCCCACCCCCTATCCCCTCTTCCCCTTTTCCCCCACCCACCTTTACCCCAGCCCCACATGTGGGGACATGTTTATATCATGTGTAAAATTTTTGTTTTTGTATTTAAAATTCTGCAGCTCCCTGAGGCAGCTCTGTGTCTTCAGAGAGCTTTCAGAGTGTGCTTCCCCCCACCCCCACCCACATGGCACAGGCTTCAGTGCTCGCGCTCCTCCAGCCCCCACCCCAGCAGCGCTGAGTGTCTCAGCCTGCCTATCGCACTGGCTGCCCGTTCATTGGACAGCCAGTGTGAAATCGCAGCCGGGGCCTGATTGTGGTCAGGTTCGTGGCTGTCCCCGGGCCACGCTCGCCCAACAAGGGGAAAATCCTGCCCCAGGATGGCAGGATTGCCCTACGAGGAGAGATTGAGGAGACTGGGCCTGTGTTCTCTAGAGTTTTGAGGATCAAGGGGTGATCTCATTGAATTCTTACAGGGCTTGACAGGGTGGATGCAGGAAGGATGTTTCCCCTGCCTGGGGAGGGGGGAGTTGGTGGAGCCTACAACCATGGAACCCAGTCTCAGAATAAGGGGTAGGCCCTTTAGGACTGAGGTGAGGAGGAATTTCTTCACTCAGAGGGTGATGAATCTTCGGAATTCTCTACTCCAGAGAGCTGTGGCGGCTCAGTCATTGAGTGTGTTCAGTACAGAGATTAATAGATTTCTAGATAGTAAAGATATCGAGGGAAACGGGGATAGTGCAGGAAGATGGCGTTGAGATAGAAGATCAGCCAAGATCTAGTTGAATGGCGGAGAAGACTCGAGGGGCCAAATGGCCTCCTCTTGCTCTTATTTCTTATGTTTCCCCTGTGTGGCCACACTGGCTGTAATTTGTCACCATTTCCTGGGCCAGTCACGTACCTGCGAGGGCGCGGCCAGTGGCCGTGCCAGTGGGGGGCACGAGGAGGTCAACCCCAGTCCTGCTGGCAGTCGGCCCTGTTGCCAAAATTTACCAACATTCTTTGCCAGGATGTTGTTTAGTTTTCGGATTGACTGCAGTGCCGATTGGCCACTCCCACTGTTTCCTGAACTGTTTGCTATGTTTGTCTCACTGGCAGTGTATAAAACAGGAACAGAGAGGCCAAAGTGGGAATGGGAGCGGGATGAATGGGATGCAGTGACAAGCCACAGAGAGCTTGGGCTGCACTTGGGGTCAACTGCCAAACCTGTGCTTGCTCATCCTCTCTGCAGATACATGTCTCTCTTCCACCTCATTTGTAGTATTACATAGTTCATTAGTATTTACAGCACAGAAACAGGCCAGTTGGTCCAACTGGTCAATGCTCCATCAGCCTCTTCCCACTCCCACCCCTCGTCATCTCACTCCATCAACATATCCTCTATCCCTTTCTCCCCCCCTGCTGTTTTAGCTTCCTCCTGAATGCATCTACATTGATTGCCTCAACTATCCCACGTGGTACTGAATTCCACATTCTTAGCACTATCTGGGGAAGGAACTTTCTCCTGAATTTCCTGTTAGATTTGTTTGTTACCATCTCATAATTATGGCCTCTAGTTCCGGTCTTACCCAGTAGTGGAAACATTTTCTCTATGTCAACCCTATAAATAATAATTTTGAAGACCTCGATCAAGTCATTCCTCAACCTAATCTTTCCAGAGATACCCGATGGGTATAACTCCTTAGTTCTTGTATCATTCTAGTAAATCTGTTTCACACCCTCTCCAGTGCCACTGCATCCTTTTTATAATATGGAGACAGGAAGTGGTCTCAGTAAATGTCAAGTACGTTCCGCCTCTCATTGCAGGTGTGTGCTCCCCTCTGGTCCCAGCAGTGCGGAAGTTCCATCTACAACACAGGAATCTGTACAAACATCAGCTCCGACTTCCAGCCTTCGGGAATCATTGCACCTACCGCACAAGGTATGAACAGTGTCGTTAGGGTGTCCCTGGGAAGAGGCAGCTAGCCTTGCACTACCTCTCAGAAATGATCTTTTCCTAACTCCACCAAGGTACCGTTTTCACTCATGGTTCCCCTGAAAACACCAAATGTACCTGCTCAGTATTTCAGTTTCCTTTGTTCAAAAATGAGTACAGACGTTGTAAAATTGCATTGGAAGTGCTGCTGGCCTCGTTGGTACAAAGGAGCAGGAGGGGTTATTATTTCATGGGCTCCCCCACCCCCCTGGTGCCTTGGCCAGCTTTCCCCTCTTGATGCTGGAGCCTAGGTGGTGTGTAAGTTTCACAAGCCACCATCACTATCACCGTGAGATGTGGCTGAGTGGGGAGAACTCTTACTTCCGAGGCGGTGGGTTGAAGGTTCAAATCCCAATCCAGGTTCTACTGTACTTCATCCAGGCCCGCACCTCAAGCATAACACTGTCAACAGGCTACCTTTTGGATGAGATGTAACACTGAGGCCTTATCTGCCCTCTGAGCTGGATGTAAAAGATCCAGCGGCACGATTTCGAAGATAAGCAGGAAAGTTCTCCCCTGTGTTCTGGCCACCAGATAGCCCTCAGCCAACATGACGAAAATAAGAGGAGGTCTGGTCATGATCACAGTGTTTGTGAAAGCTTGCTGTTCGCAAATTGGCTGCTGCAGGGTTTCCTACAAACAGTAACGATACTTCAGCAAACTATTCCATTAGCTGAGGCCATGAAAGGCACTACTATAGATTAATACAGCCCTTTATTACACCAGTGATAACACAGACCACAGTCTGATTTCGTGATGCTTTGAGATATCAGTGTTATGATGGCAGAACTGGACTGTTGAGCTCAGGGAGAGGGTCTGAATATCAAGCCCTAGGGATCTTGGTACACCCAATCCTACTTTCTATGTTAACTGTATATTGACATCTCTGTAATACTCTCTGCCTCTTTTACAGATTGTGGTGTCTCCATGGACATTGTGATCCTGTTGGATGGATCAAACAGTATCTACCCTTGGCACGAGGTACAGAAGTTCCTCAGCAATGTCCTCAACAAATTCCACATTGGCCCCAAGCAGATACAGGCAAGTCCACAACGTCATCATCACATTGTCTCACTGGAAAAGGAAGAGTCAGAAATTCTGTAAATTTCATGCTGTTATCCTTCCTGCACAGAATCAGCATGTTTTAATCACTACTACCAGTTTTCATTGGGAATTGGTGTGAAGAGAACAGTGAATGTTAAAACTTCTCAACACATATTGCACGACAGAGGAATTAAACAACGCACCACAGCCCAGTGTTTACCCCCACTCCCACTTACCACACCCAGTGTTTACCCCCACTCCCACTTACCACACCCAGTGTTTACCCCCACTCCCACTTACCACACCCAGTGTTTACCCCCACTCCCACTTACCACACCCAGTGTTTACCCCCACTCCCACTTACCACACCCAGTGTTTAACCCCACTCCCACTTACCACACCCAGTGTTTAACCCCACTCCCACTTACCACACCCAGTGTTTAACCCCACTCCCACTTACCCCACCTTGTGTTTAACCCCACTCTCACTCATCCCACCTCCAGTGTTTAACCCCACTCTCACTCACCCCACCTCCATTGTTTAACCCCACTCTCACTCACCCTACCTCCTGGGTTTAACCCCACTCTCACTCACCCTACCTCCTGGGTTTAACCCTACTCTCACTCTCCCCACCTCCAGTGTTTAACTCCACTCTCACTCACCCCACCTCCAGTGTTTAACCCTATTCTCAATCACTCCACCCCCAGTGTTTAACCCCACTCTCACTCACTCCACCTCCAGTGTTTAACCCCAGTCACCCCACCTCCAGTGTTTAACCCCACTCTCACTCACCCCACCTCCAGTGTTTAACCCCAGCCACCCTACCTCCAGTGTTTAACCCCAGTCACCCTACCTCCAGTGTTTAACCCCAGTCACCCTACCTCCAGCGTTTAACCCCACTCTCAATCACCCCACCTCCAGTGTTTAACTCCACTCTCACTCACCCTACCTCCAGTGTTTAACCCCACTCTCACTCACCCCACCTCCAGTGTTTAACCCCACTCTCACTCACCCCACCTCCAGTGTTTAATCCCACTCTCACTCACCCCGCCTCCAGTGTTTAACCCCAGTCACCCCACCACCAGTGTTTAACCCTACCCTCACTCACCCCACCTCCAGTGTTTAACCCCACTCTCACTCACCCCACCTCCAGTGTTTAACCCCACTCTCACTCACCCCCACCTCCAGTGTTTAACCCCACTCTCACTCGCCCCCACCTCCAGTGTTTAACCCCACTCTCACTCACCCCACCTCCAGTGTTTAACCCCACTCTCACTCACCCCCACCTCCAGTGTTTAACCCTACTCTCACTCACCCCACCTCCAGTGTTTAACCCCACTCTCACTAACCCCACCTCCAGTGTTTAACCCCACTCATCCCACCTCCAGTACTTAATCCCACTCACCGCAACTCCAGTGTTTAACCCCACTCACTCCACCTCCAGTGTTTAACCCCACTCTCAATCACCCCACCTCCAGTGTTTAACCCCACTGTCCCTCGCCCCCACCTCCAGTGTTTAACCCCACTCTCAATCATCCCACCTCCAGTGTTTAACCCCACTCTCAATCACCCCACTCTCACTCTCCCCACCTCCAGTGTTTAACCCCACTCTCACTCACCCCACTTCCAGTGTTTAACCCCAATCACTCCACCTCCAGTGTTTAACCCCATTCTAACTCATTCCACCTCCAGTGTTTAACCCCACTCTCACTCACCCCACCTCCAGTGGTTAACCCCACTCTCACTCACCCCACCTCCAGTGTTTAACTCCACTCTCACTCTCCCCACCTCCAGTGTTTAACCCCACTCTCACTCACCCCACCTCCAGTGGTTAACCCCACTCTCACTCACCCCACCTCCAGTGTTTAACCCCACTCTCACTCACCCCACCTCCAGTGTTTAACCCCACTCACTCACCCCACCTCCAGTGTTTAACCCCACTCTCACTCACCCCACCTCCAGTGTTTAACCCCATTCTCACTAACCCCACCTCCAGTGTTTAACCCCACTCTCACTCACCCCACCTCCAGTGTTTAACCCCACTCTCACTCACCCCCACCTCCAGTGTTTAACCCCACTCTCACTCACCCCCACCTCCAGTGTTTAACCCCACTCTCACTCACCCCACCTCCAGTGTTTAACCCCACTATCACTCACCCCACCTCCAGTGGTTAACCCCACTCTCACTAACCCCACCTCCAGTGTTTAACCCCACTCTCACTCACCCCACCTCCAGTGTTTAACCCCACTCTCACTCACCCCACCTCCAGTGTTTAACCCCACTCTCACTCACCCCACCTCCAGTGTTTAACCCCACTCTCACTCACTCCACCTCCAGTGTTTAACCCCACTCTCACTCACCCCACCTCCAGTGTTTAACCCCACTCTCACTCACCCCCACCTCCTGGGCTTAACCACTCACGCTCACTCTACCTGCTTTGTTTAACCCCATCCTCACTTACCTCCCCTGCTGTGTTTAATTCCATGTTTACTCGCCCCACCTCACCTCATTCACGCTCTACCTTTGAACCTGGCTTTCATGCTCGCAAATCTGTCACGTATTTGAATTTTCCTTAACGTGTTGAGTGAGTTTCTATCCTAACATAGTCCTTGTTGCAGGGCTCTGCTGTTTGGGTTGCTATCTGAGCATAGATGGGCAGGACAGCGCCGACCCTCAGGTCTATACCACTTGATATGAATCGTTCCAGCGCTGGAGTGTAACACGTATGAGTGCTGACTGTGGAGAGGTGACAGCCAAGCTGACAGCAGGGCAGTGACCTTATCACACAACCTCTAATTTAAACTCATCCATATAATTTCCAAAACCCCAAAGTATTTCCTCTCCACTCCCATTTTTATATATATATATATGCATGTTTTTGCGAATCAAATTAAAGTACAGGTCCACAGTAAATTTAACACGTTAGCTGGAGAGGGAGTGACCTCTGACCTGCGCAGGAACTGTGGGGCCTCACCCCAGGGCCAGACCATCATCAAGAACACAGCTATCTCTTTGTGTAAGGTTTGCTGAGGAAGGGGTGATCTGATCAAAAGCCATTGCATCTTATTGCTGTTTGTTGGAACGTGCTGTGTGTGAAGGTCAGTTACCAAATAAGCTGCATAACAGCTGTCACTGCACTGCAAAAGACAGTTGATGTATGAGGCTCTATTTCCCAGAGGTATTTGAGGAAGGCTTAGCAGGTAACACTTATTTCAGAATGAGAAGGTCATAGGCTAGAGCCCCAATCCAGAAACATGAGCAGTTAATCCAGACTGACATTTCCAATGCAGCTCTGAGGGAGCGCTGCACTGTCGGAGGGTCAGTACTGAGGGAGCGCTGCACTGTCGGAGGGTCAGTGCTGAGGGAGGGCCGCACTGTCGGAGGGTCAGTACTGAGGGAGCGCCGCACTGTCGGAGGGTCAGTACTGAGGGAGCGCCGCACTGTCGGAGGGTCAGTACTGAGGGAGCGCCGCACTGTCGGAGGGTCAGTACTGAGGGAGGGCCGCACTGTCGGAGGGTCATTACTGAGGGAGTGCCGCTCTGTCGGAGGGTCAGTACCAAGGGAGCGCCGCACTGTCGGAGGGTCAGTACCGAGGGAGCACCGCGCTGTCGAAGGGTCAGTACTGAGGGAGCGCCACACTGTCGGAGGGTCAGTACTGAGGGAGTGCCGCACTGTCGGAGGGTCAGTACTGAGGGAGTGCCGCACTGTCGGACGGTCAGTACTGAGGGAGTGCCGCACTGTCGGAGGGTCAGTACTGAGGGAGCGCCGCACTGTCGGAGGGTCAGTACTGAGGGAGTGCCGCACTGCCGGAGGGTCAGTACTGTGGGACTACCGCACTGTCAGGGGTGCTGTCTTTCGGTTGAGGCATTAAGCTGTTGCCCTGTCTGTCCCATCAGGTGAATGCAGAAAATCCTCTGGCACTATCCAAAGAAACCTGCCAATTTGCTTGTTGCCCTGCTCCATATTTACCTATCAATCGAAATCAATTGTTAAGAAGGAGCGGCTGCGCATTATCCCAGTGCTCTGTGTGGGATCGTGCTTTGTGTGATTTGCTGCTGCAGTTCCAACATTGCAACATCAGATACACCTTAAAGTACTCCACTGGTCTTAAAACCTTTTGTAGCGTCCTGAGCTTGTGAAATGTGCTCAAGGTATGGAGGTTATCTTCCTTCCCTTCTCACTCCAGGCGAGAGTTTGCTGGGCCCTGGGAATACAGAGAAGGGGATATTGGAAGGGGTGACCAAAAGCTTGGTAAAAGAATTGGATTTTTAGGAGAGACTTTGAGGAGGAGAGCGAGGTGGAAATGTTTGAGGAAGGAGTTGCAGAGCTTTGAGAGGAGAACTGGAGGAGGTCACAGAGATAAGGAGGAGTGATAGACAGGTTGCAGGTATGGCTGCCGTGTATCCGCTAATCTTTCTGGGGTGTGCAACTGATTCATTTAAGCCCTTGGGCCCTTTAAATGATTTGGCCTGGCTGCGTGGGTGTGGTATCTGTAAATGGGACAATTGATGTGCAGCCTGCGCTGTGAGTTCAGCAGGAACTTTGGGTGGCTGTGAAGTAGAAGTCTGGTTTAGCTCGGATTCGTCACGTTGTAGTCACTAAGGCTGTGGTTATTTCTCTCGTTGCGAGGAACACAGCGTGAAGAGTTGTGCAGTGTTCCTGCAGAGGCTGAAGGAGATGTTTAGCCACGGTTGTGTGACCTCATTCTTAAGCAGCGTTTCCCATTATTTCGTTTCATGCCCTCAGATCGGAGTCCTGCAGTACGCGGAGACAGTGGTTCACGAGTTCAGTCTCAGCGAACACAAGACTGCACGGGAGGTGGTGGAGGCTGCCAGGAATATCAGTCGTCAGGGCGGCCGGGAGACCAAGACGGCGATGGCAGTCAGAGCGGCGTGGTAAATGTCAGCTTTGTGCATTGCTCGGTTGCTGAATCTCCTGGCGTGCCTGGAGAGTCAGTGCACGGAACCAGAGCTTGCACAGGACCTGATCCCAGAGACCCACTCTCTCCTCTGCCACTCGCACAGACAATGGGCCACAGATTTGTCCACACACCAGAATAGGTGCCTGACCTCAGGGAGAGTCAACATCAACAGGAGGAGGGGAGGGAAATGATGGGGCAGAAACACCAGACTCACAAACATTATTAACGCAGAGGCACTAAAGCAGAAATTTCAATTTATATTTCATAGAATAAAGTTCCGACTCATTTTCTGGGGGGGAGGGTGTGTGTGTGGGGGGGGAGGGTGTGTGTGTAGTGGGGGAGGGGGTGTGTGTGTGTGGGGGGAGGGTGTGTGTGTGTGGGGGGAGGGTGTGTGTGTGTGGGGGGGGAGGGTGTGTGTGTGGGGGGGGAGGGTGTGTGTGGTGGGGGAGGGGGTGTGTGTGTGGGGGGGGAGGGTGTGTGTGTGTGGGGGGGGAGGGTGTGTGTGTGTGGTGGGGGAGGGTGTGTGTGGGGGGGGTGGAGGAGGGTGTGTATGTTGGGGGGAGGGTGTGTGTGTGGGGTGGGGGAGGGTGTGTGTGTGGGGGGGCAGGGTGTGTGTGTGTGTGTGGAGGGGAGGGTGTGTGTGTGTGTGGGGGGAGGGTGTGTGTGTGTGTGGGGCGGGTGTGTGTGTTGGGGGGGGAGGGTGTGTGTGTGTTGGGGGGGGAGGGTGTGTGTGTGGGGGGTGGGTGTGTGTGTGGGGGGTGGGGGAGGGTGTGTGTGTTGGGGGAGAGGGTGTGTGTGTGTGGGGGGGAGGGTGCGTGTGTGGGGGGGGGGTGCGTGTGTGGGGGGGAGGGTGCGTGTGTGGTGGGGGGAGGGTGTGTGTGTGTGGGGGGAGGGTGTGTGTGTGGGGGGGGAGGGTGTGTGTGTGGGGGGGAGGGTATGTGTGAGGGGTAGGGGGTGTGTGTGTGTGGGGGGAGGGTGTGTGTGGGGGGGAGGGTGTGTGTGTGGGGTGGGGGAGGGTGTGTGGGGGAGGGTGTGTGTGTGTGTGGGGAGGAAGGGTGTGTGTGTTGGGGGGAGGGGGTGTGTGTGTGGGGGGGGAGGGTGTGTGTGTGTGGGGAGGGGAGGGTGTGTGTGTGTGGGGGGGGGGAGGGTATGTGTGTGGGGGGGTGGAGGGTGTGTGTGGGGGGGAGGGGGTGTGTGTATGTGGGGGGGGAGGATGTGTGTGTGTGTGGGGGGAGGGTGTGTGTGTGTGGGGGGGAGGGTGTGTGTGGGGGGGTAGGGTATGTGTGTGTGGCGGGGGGGGGGAGCGTGTGTTTGGGGAGGGATGTGTTTCAGGGGGAGTGTGTGTTGTGATCAGGTTGGTCAGGGCCCAGGACCCTGTTGAGTTGCTGTGGTTACAGCCACTCCATTGATCTGCCGATCGGATCCAATTATGGCTGCTCCACAGCTCAGGCACTTTCTGTTCTCTGAGTGTAAGTGGCCTCCTTGGCATTCACCAGGCTCTGACCCTCTGTGCTCTGTTAATTTACAGTCACAGCAAACTGCTTGGTGGTGACCCTAACTGCAGAGTTGGAGGTCTCACAGAAAGAGTTTATTCATCAGCTCAGGCAACACAACAAGCACCCAAAACATTTCACACAAAACCTTCCTCTTAGCCACACGACTCCGCACTTCAGGATAAAAATAGGACAATGGCCTCATGTGTTGATACTGTCATTCTGCTCATAGATGCCCAGTGTCACTGTTCCACTTTCTTCATCTACTTGATATTTTTGTGAATTTGATGCTGAATAAAGTAAGGAATCTTTGTTCTGGAGAATGGAACATTTTATAAACACATTTTCAGCATCAAACACACGCTTAGATACAGAGCAAAAACGCCCTCTCTGCTGTCCCATCAAATACTCCCAGGACAGGTACAGCACGGGGTTAGATACAGAGTAAAGCTCCCTCTACACCGTCCCCATCAAACACTCCCAGGACAGGTACAGCACGGGGTTAGATACAGAGTAAAGCTCCCTCTACACTGTCCCCATCAAACACTCCCAGGACAGGTACAGCACGGAGTTAGATACAGAGTAAAGCTCCCTCTACACCATCCCCATCAAACACTCCCAGGACAGGTACAGCACGGGGTTAGATACAGAGTAAAGCTCCCTCTACACTGTCCCCATCAAACACTCCCAGGGCAGGTACAGCACGGGGTTAGATACAGAGTAAAGCTCCCTCTACACTGTCCCCATCAAACACTCCCAGGACAGGTACAGCACGGGGTTAGATACAGAGTAAAGCTCCCTCTACACTGTCCCCATCAAACACTCCCAGGACAGGTACAGCACGGGGTTAGATACAGAGTAAAGCTCCCTCCACACTGTCCCCATCAAACACTCCCAGGACAGGTACAGCACGGGGTTAGATACAAAGTAAAGCTCCCTCTACACTGTCCCCATCAAACACTCCCAGGACAGGTACAGCACGGGGTTAGATACAGAGTAAAGCTCCCTCTACACTGTCCCCATCAAACACTCCCAAGGCAGGTACAGCGCAGGTCACAGTGATGGGTGTCAGTGTGTTGCAGAAGTTCTGAACTGAGTGTGAGGTATTATACCTTCGGCTGTATTGAGCTTTGTGACTCTTGCAGTATAATTTGTTGACTCTGCTATTTGTATCTCCAGCTCCGAGGCCTTCAGTCCAGAACGTGGTGGACGGGATGGAGCCACCAAAGTTATGGTTGTTGTGACAGACGGAGAATCTCATGATGGGCTGGAGCTACGCGACGCACTTGCCGAGTGTGAAAAGCGTAACATCAGTCGCTATGCCATCGCAGTGAGTCATTTCGCAGAGTTACACATTGCTCAGCAAAGAGACAGGTCATTCAGCCCAAGTGACTCATGCTTGTGTTTATACCCCAAACTGATTTCTCCCACCCTCCTTCGTCTCATTTCATTTACATATTCTCCTAGTTCTTTCTCACCCACATGTTTATCTAGCTTCCTTTATACAATTCACCTCAACCGCTCCAAACGGTAGAGAGTTCCACATACTCACCACTCTCTGGGTGAAGAAGTTGCTGCTGAATTCCCTATCGGATTTAGTGACTATGTTATATATATATGGCCCCTCATTTTGGTCTCCCTCTCAAGTGAAAAGAGGTTCTCTACATTTACCCCCTCGACCCCATCGTAATTTTAAAAGATGCGGGAAAAAACGGTGAACGAAATCTCGACTGCTTATGAGGACGCTGATATTAATCGACATGAGCTATTTTGTCGTTCGGCTGTGCAATGGTTGCTTGCCATTTTGCACCTTACAACACTTCTGAACAGCTAGCGCCTAATTGTGGCCCACATTAGGAGGTTCAAGTCACTGTGTAACCCAGTGTTCCTCCTGCAGGTTCTGGGCCATTACATCCGGAGACGCAAAGACACGGAGACCTTTATAAAAGAGATCAAATTTATCGCCAGCGACCCAGATGAGAAACATTTCTTCAATGTAAGCGATGAGGCAGCGCTGAATGATATTGTGGATGCTTTGGGAGACAGAATATTTGGGCTAGAAGGTAAAGACCATGTTATACATTTTAAAATTATTTTTCCCTTCCACTCACTGCCCCAAGTTCTTTTAAGCATATTATCCTGTTCTGTGCTGATCTTGTAATAGACATTGCTGGATGGGAAGGATTACTGAGTGAAAATGAGAAGGGAGCTGGATTAACATCAACAAAGATACTGTTGGTAGCACAGGTTGCTGGGGGGAGAGGGGTTACTGAGTGACAGTGTGAGGGAGCTGGATTAACATCAGTAGAGATACAGTCAGTAACACAGGGCGCTGGGGAGAGGGGGGTTACTGAGTGACGGTGCGAGAGAGCTGGATTAACATCAGTAGAGATACAGTCAGTAACACAGGGTGCTGGGGGGAGAGGGGTTACTGAGTGACAGTGTGAGGGAGCTGGATTAACATCAGTAGAGATACAGTCAGTAACACGGTGCTGGGGGGAGAGGGTTACTGAGTGACGGTGCAAGAGAGCTGGATTAACATCAATAGAGATACAGTCAGTAACACAGGGCGCTGGGGGGAGAGGGGTTACTGAGTGACAGTGTGAGGGAATGGGATTAACATCAGTAGAGATACAGTCAGTAACACAGGGCGCTGGGGGGAGAGGGGTTACTGAGTGACAGTGTGAGGGAATGGGATTAACATCAGTAGAGATACAGTCAGTAACACAGGGTGCTGGGGGGAGAGGGTTACTGAGTGACAGTGTGAGGTAGCTGGATTAACATCAATAGGGATACAGTCAGTAACACAGGGTGCTGGGGGGAGAGGAGTTACTGAGTGACAGTGTGAGGGAGCTGGATTAACATCAGTAGAGATACAGTCAGTAACAGGTTGCTGGGGGGAGAGGGGTTACTGAGTGACAGTGTGAGGGAGCTGGATTAACATCAGTAGAGATACAGTCAGTAACACAGGTTGCTGGGGGGAGAGGGTTACTGAGTGACAGTGTGAGGTAGCTGGATTAACATCAGTAGAGATACAGTCAGTAACACAGGGTGCTGGGGGGAGAGGGGTTACTGAGTGACAGTGTGAGGGAGCTGGATTAACATCAGTAGAGATACAGTCAGTAACACAGGTTGCTGGGGAGAGAGGGGTTACTGAGTGACAGTGTGAGGGAATGGGATTAACATCAGTAGAGATACAGTCAGTAACACAGGGCGCTGGGAGGAGAGGGGTTACTGAGTGACAGTGTGAGGGAGCTGGATTAACATCAGTAGAGATACAGTCAGTAACACAGGTTGCTGGGGAGAGAGGGGTTACTGAGTGACAGTGTGAGGGAATGGGATTAACATCAGTAGAGATACAGTCAGTAACACAGGGCGCTGGGAGGAGAGGGGTTACTGAGTGACAGTGTGAGGGAGCTGGATTAACATCAGTAGAGATACAGTCAGTAACACAGGGTGCTGAGGGGAGAGGGTTACTGAGTGACAGTGTGAGGGAGCTGGATTAACATCAGTAGAGATACAGTCAGTAACACTGGGTGCTGGGGGGAGAGGGGTTACTGAGTGACAGTGTGAGGGAGCTGGATTAACATCAGTGGAGATGCAGTCAGTAACACTGTGTGCTGCGAGGTGAAGGGTTACGGAGTAAGAATGTTGAGAGAGCTGGATTAACATCAATAGAAATAATCTGTTTTGGAGGAGAAGTTTCAGTCTTTAAACCTCTGAAAGTGACTCAATATTGATCTTTGCAGATTGACCTGAATTTACATCTCTGGGTCAGATTGGATGTGAATCCTTTTATTGCTGATCAGTGACTGACACTAATCAATCTCCGGTTTCTCTCTTGAATGTCTTTCCAGGAACAATTCAGCAAAATGAAAGCTCGTTTGAGCTGGAAATGTCACAGGCCGGATTTTCTGCCCATGTTTTGGAGGTAAGGAGTGAGCGTGGCCTTATTCTGCAGTGGTACTGTTTGTGATGATTAGGGAATGGAGACATACCAGACTTCAGTGCCTGCTTGTGTGCAAGGAAGAGCTTTTATTTTTACTCATTTACGGGATTTGGCTGTCACTGGCTGGGCCCAGCATTTATTGCCCATTCCTCGTTGCCCTTGAGAAGGTGGTGGTGAGCTCCCTTCTTGAACCCCTGCAGTCCATGTGGTGTAGGTACACCCACAGTGCTGTTAAGGAGGGAGTTCCAGGATTTTGACCCAGCGACAGTGAAGGCTGATATATTTCCAAGTCAGGATGGTGAGTGACTTGGAGGGGAACTTGCAGGTGGTGGTGTTCCCATCTATCTGCTGCCCTTGTCCTTCTAGATGGTCATGGTCGTGGGTTTGGAAGGTGCTGTCAATGGAGCCTTGGTGAATTCCTGTAGTACATCTTGTAGATGGTACACACACTGCTGCTACTGTGCGTCGGTGGTGGAGGGAGTGAATGTTTGTGGATGGAGTGCCAATCAAGTGGACTGCTTTGTCCTAGACGGTGTCAAGCTTATTGAGCATTGTGGGAGCGGCACTAACTATTCCATTACACTCCTGACTTGTGCCTTGTAGATGGTGGACAGGCTTTGGGGAGTCAGGAGGTGAGTTACTCATCACATGATTCCCAGCCTCTGACCTGCTCTTGTAGCCACAGTATTTATATGGCTAGTCCAGTTCAGTTTCTGGTCAATGGTAACCTCCAGAATGTTAATAGTGATGGTAATGCCATTGAATGTCAGGGGCCAATGGTGAGATTCTCTCTTGTTGGAGATGGTCATTGCCTGACACTTGTGTGGTGTGAATGTTACTTGTCACTTGTCAGCCCAAGCCTGGATATTGTCCAGGTCTTGCTGCATTTGGACATGGACTGCTTAAGTATCTGAGGTGCTGAACATTGTGCAATCATCAGCGAACATCCCCACTTCTGACCTTATGATGGAAGGAAGGTCATTGATGAAGCAGCTGAAGATGGTTGGGCTGAGGACACTACCCTGAGGAACTCCTGCAGTGATGTCCTGGAACTGAGATGACTGACCCCCAACAACCACAACCATCTTCCTTTGTGCTAGGATTGCTGTGGTGTGATAGACCAGTGACAGAATGAAGTCTAAGATTCCTAGGGTAGGAGAATGCACAGCAAGAATCCAGCATCTCGTGGCTGAAGGGTCTGGAATTAAATGTCATTGACTAGGGGGGTCAGCTATTTCAGACAATGAGGAGAAATTTCTTCACTCAGAGGGTTGTGAATCTTTGCAATAGTTTAGCTCGGAGGGTTGTGGATGCTCTGTTGTTGAGTATATTCTCGGCTGAGATTGATGGATTTTTTTTTTGGGCACTTGGGAATCAAAGAATACCGAGATGGGGCAGAAACGTGGAGTTGATGTTGGAGATCAGACATGATGCTAGTGAACGGTAGAGCAGGCTCAAGGGGCTGTATGGCCTCCTCTTGGTCCTATTTGTTATGTCCTTCTGTTCCTTATTGCAATGCTGATCTATTTGTTTAAACTTGGTATCTTGGGAATGACCCTGGAGCTATAGGATTAATCAGAGTTCCCCCTCCTGATTGCCAGTGGCCAGTGAAATGTACAGACGGATAAGATCAGAGGATTGGCCCCCGAACAGCTGAAGCCTTGAAACCACGGAGCCTGGTTTTGTAGCCCAGTGTCAGCTTTGCTTAGTGAAGACACCCTGAGATGACAGGTTACACGCCAGGATTTGATGCCAGAATCTAGGCCGCTACTTCACGGCAGTAATGAGGACATACTGAAGCTATAACCCGAGGCCCCGATTTGCTTGGTGCAAAAAGATTCTGCACTATTTGAAGAAGAAAATGGGAGTTCTGAAGCTTCCCTGGCTAGTATTTATCTCATAAAACCCCTCTGCTAATTATATTTTATCTCTTTAATTTGCTGGAGCTTGCTGTGCGCAAGTTGGCTGCCAAATATCCCCCCCCACAATAACAGTAACTGTACTTCAAAAAGTAATTCATTGGCTGTGAAGCACTTTGAGATTTCCCAATGATGCAAAAGGTGTTATAACAATATACATCCTCTCTTTAGCACTGTTAAATCATGCAATCTTGCACTTGGTGTTCATCCAGTGAGGTTTACCTCACAGGAACTGTTTAAAAATCAGTGTAAGACACTTTACTGAAGTTCATTGTTGCAATAACAAAATAAAAATAAGGTGAGGTAAGTGCATTCAGTTAACTTCCTCCTGAAAAGATGGGAGGGAAGCAGGGATAAAGACAGAAATTGCCGGAAAAACTCAGAGCTCTGAAGAAGAGTCAGACGGACTCCAAATGTTAACTCGGTTTCCCTCTCCACAAATGCTGCCAAACCAGCTGAGTTTTTCCAGCATTTTCTGTTTTTATTTCAGATTTCCAGCATCCGCAGTATTTTGATTTTATTAATTGGAGGGAAGTGGGGGCTAATTTCCCTCTGTCTGGGGTGGGGCTTATTGACCACCAGGGCTATTGGGGCTCCAGGTTTATGGAATGACATGTTTAACAGACTCTGGGTTTATCGGGAATGTGGGTTTAACAGACTCTGGGTTTATTGGGAATGTGGGTTTAACAGACTCTGGGTTTATCGGCAATGTGGGTTTAACAGACTCGGGGTTTATCGGGAATGTGGGTTTAACAGACTCTGGGTTTATCGGGAATGTGTGTTTGCTATGACCAGGATTACCCATGAAAAGAATGGTCAACAAAACTGGACCAGCCCATTGAACTCAGTCAGTGAGTGCATGCATCCTGAGACCTTTCATCCTGTTTAAGGCTCTATGTAAATATAAGTTGTTCTTGTCTCCTGGGAAGGGTAAGAAACATTGTGGTCCAGTTGAGAACGAGGACCAGAGAAAAGTCACACATATTGCTGATGGCATCGTTTTCTCACCTGTTGAGTATGATTGTTGTGAGGGTGCAGAAAACTTTCTTACACTGATACTCAAGGACTGTGGGCAGGAGCTGAGGGAGCCGGGTTCTGGCTGAGATTCGAGGCTGGTGTTGTGGGAATGGGGGGTTGCAAGTTGGAGTGGGGGTTGTAATTAGGAACTCGGGAGTGGAGGGTGAGAGTGGGTGTAGGAATGGGGGCTCACGCTGTGAGTTGAGGATGGCAGTGTGAGTTAGGGTGGGATTGGCAGGGGTTTGGGATGGGAGCTCAGGGATTGGAGGTGGGAGCACAAGTGGGACCTCGGGTTGTGATGTGGGGTAGGATTGGGAGCTCAGGGTGTGCGAGTGGGTGAGAGGCTTAGCTGACAGGTTCCTTGCTTGAAATGTAGATGTCGCCTCTTTTGAATCTGTGGCTTCACTTTGCTGCCAACTTTCCAACATTCCTTAAACCCCTACAACTTCCAAGATAAACACGGGCTCCTTATAAAAACAATACCGTCCAAGCTCATTCTTCCAGTCTGAGTTAGACTGCTCCATATCGAGACTCCCACAAGGAGTTTGCAAATTTTCTGGGAATTCTCTGGGCCAATGCTTCTGTGCACCAGTTCTGGCTGCCTATTGTAACCCATAACCTATTTTTTAAAAACTCTTTGTTTTGGGTGATTCTGGCTTAACTGCACTTGTCGAGCAAACAGGGATAAAAATAGAAGCCTTGGCTATCTTTGCTTCTGAATAAGTTAAATTCAGCTGCAGTAAAGTTTCATTGAGAGCTAAATAAGCTGTGATTGTCAGCTGTCAGACAATAAAGGGACATTGCTTTTACACTGTGGTGTCCCCAGGGGCATGGTCAGGGCTCTTTTGGGTTTGCCCTCTCCCATCTTCAAAGCCTCCATGTGCAGCACTGATTCTTGCTAGGGTTCTACAGGCACTGAGTGTTTCTCCCCCATCCCCTGCCAGCTCACACAGAAGGTCACTCCTTGTGTATGAGCCTGGACAGTCGGCTTTAGGTTCACAATAGCCTCACCTGACACCCACGGTGCCCAGGACAGGCACTGGATAGGGATAGGGAACAGGGAAAACTGGCTGATTTTATTTACACTCTGTAGCCCAAGGATACAGAGACAAATGGAAATGTCCCTGGCAGATGTTTTTTTACATGCAATAATATCAGCAGAGAAGTGTTTGTTCGGCCTTGTTGGGACAATGGTTTGAGATGGTGCCGGCCAGTCGAGTTTTTAAGTAGACGTTTCCTTTGCTGCTGCATCTTACCTCCTGACTGTGTCCTTTTCCCCATTACCCCTGTGCTTGCTGACCTACAGTGGCTCCCAGTCCAGCAAAGTCCCCAATTTAAACTCTTGTGTTTTAAATGAATCCATGGCCTCGCTCCACCCTATCTCCAGCGTTATAATTCCCAGAGTTCCTCCAGCTCCGGCCCCTTGTTGTATCCTCGCTCTCCTTTGTGCCACCATTGGCAGTGGTGCCCTTAGTCTAGGCCCTACGCTCTGGAATTTTCTCCATAAACATCCACACCTGTCTACCTCTCGCTCTTCCATCACAATCCTTAAAGCCCACCTCTTTCATCGAGCTTTTCATTACCCTTTGTAATATCTTCTTTGGTTCAGAGTCCATTTTGTGTCTGATTACACTGTGGGTGAAGTGCCTTGGGGCATTCTCCGAGGTGAAGCGTGGTTGTAGATACAATTTGTTGTTGTCTCCCCTCCGCGGTAACTTAGAGACGTGGTTACATCCTGAAGAGGTGATCAGTGTTTTCAGGAATGCTTGGTTTGTGTGATCGCTGATTGGCAGGAACACAGAGGGAAAGCCGGGAAGAGTAAGGAGGTTATGCTAAACCTTTAAAAACCACCTGTTAGTCCATAGCTGGGGTATTGTGACCAATTTTGGACAACAATCTTTATGAAGGATTCAATACCTGGGAGAGATGTAGATGTAGAGATTTACAGGAAAAGTATTAGGGATGAGGAACTTCAGTTGTTTGGAGAGATTGGAGAAACCTGGCTTGCTCTCCTTAGAGAGGAGAAGGTTAAAACGAGATTGAATAGAGGTGTTCAAAATTATGCAGTGCTTTGAAGGAGTAAGTATGGAGAAATAGTTTCCACTGGCTGGAGGGTCATTAACCAGAGGAGGCAGATTTAACAAAGCATGCAAAAGAACCAGGAATGGTATGAGGAATAAAAGCAAAATACTGCGGATGCTGGAAATCTAGAACAAAAACAAAAAATACCTGGAAAAACTCAGCAGGTCTGACAGCATCTGCGGAGAGGGACACAGTTGACATTTCAGGTCCGAATGACCCTTCATCAGAACAGAAAAAGTGCTTTTCACACAAAGATTTATGATGATCTGGAATGCACCAGCCTGAAAGGGGTAGACCCAGATTCAATAGTTACATTCGAAAGGGGAATTGGATAAGTGCTATAGGGAAGGACAGGGGAGGGAGACTAATTGAACCTCTCTGTGAATGAGCTGGCATGATGAATTCTATGATTCTATAAAAACTGACCACTGGCCTGTAAATTCTACCTTCACTGTGAAAGTGAAAACTCAAATTATCTTTGTAACGGATGCATGGGAATGTTGTTTATTACTCCAGAGTTTGTCTCCCTTTACTCTAATCAAACTACCGCTTGTATCAGCGGGGGTGACAGTGAGATGCTTGCAGGACCTGGAACATGGGAGTCACAGCCAGGTTCCTGAGGTTCCTGGAAATGGTGCTGCAGGTCAGTGTCGCCCTCAGCAGGAACACTGCAGCACTGCAGCTGCTCAATTCCAAAAGCATTTTGGAAGTTGTTTAGAATTGAACAGGAAGCCCATTGCGTCCAACAAGTCCACCCACCTGCCTCAACAGCCCTTTTCTCTGCTGAATTGTGCGCACTTGTCTCTAGAATCCATTTACACTGCCCACTTCAGTGGCTACCAAGGTGGTTTCCTCCATAACTCTGTTACCCTTTGAAAAGATGGAAGGAAGACTTGTATTTATGAAGTGCCTTTCATGATCTCAGGACACCCCAAAGTGCTTTACAGTCAAATAAATTCTCTTTGAAGTGTAGTTACTGCTGTTATGTCAGAAACAACTAGTTTTGTGCAAAGCAAGCTCAAACAAAAACAACACGACAATGATCTTTTATTTGTGATCTTATTTGAAGGATAAATATTGTCCAAGACACTGGGGAGAACACTTCTGTTTTTCTTCAAAGTAGTGCAATGGGATCAATAACACACGCCTAGAGAGCTGATGGAGTGTCGCTTAGACATTGTATCTGGCAGCACCTCCAACGGTGCAGCACTCCCTCAGTAATTCACCCTCAGGCTCCAGCACTTTCTCAGCACTGACCCTCCAACAGTGCAGTGCTGTCTCAGTACTGACTTCCTGACCGTTTGACTTTCCCTCAGTACAGACCCTCCGACACTGCAAACTTCCTTTAGTACTGACACTGACAGTGCGGCGCTCCCTCAGTACTGACCTTCCGACAGTGTAGCATTTCCTCAGTACTGTCCCTCCAACAGTGCAGCACTCCCTCAGTACTGACCCTCCGACAGTGCAGCACTCCCTCAGTACTGACCCTCCGACAGTGCGGCACTCCCTCAGTACTGACCCTCCGACAGTGCGGCGCTCCCTCAGTACTGACCCTCTGACAGTGCGGCACTCCCTCAGTACTGACCCTCTGATAGTGCGGCACTCCCTCAGCACTGACCCTCCGACAGTGCGGCGCTCCCTCAGCACTGACCCTCCGACAGTGCGGCACTCCCTCAGCACTGACCCACCGACAGTGCGGCGCTCCCTCAGTATTGACCCTCCAACAGTGCGGCACTTCCTCAGTACTGATCCTCCGACAGTGTGGCGCTCCCTCGGTACTGACCCTCCGACAGTGCGGCGCTCCCTCGGTACTGACCCTCCGACAGTGCGGCACTCCCTCAGTACTGATCCGTTGACACTGCAGCATGCCCTAAATGCTGACCCTCTGACAGCGCACTATTCCCTCAGTACCCCCCCCCCCAACCATGTTCCTTCACTTTGTCTCTCTGACAACGCAGTGCTCCCTCTGTACTGGCGTTGGCACGTCCACTTAGATTATTAGCCACGTTTCTGGAATGTGACTTGAATCCACACACTTCCAACCCAAAACCAGAAACGTTGGCTGGGAAAGTCCTGGGTCTGAATTTCCTGGGGACTGTGTGCCTAGAAGCAGAATGCTATCTCTGCAGCCACTGATGGCCCAGCTCCTCCTCTCTGTGGAAGTTTCAGGCGAGGTGAAGGTGAGAGTATCCACCGATCACTCCCTTGCCTTTGCATTCCTTGGGCACGTACCCCAGGAACAATCAGCCTCGCCGCCTGCTCCTTTATCAGCTTCTAAAAAAAAAGCAAACAGCCACAAGCTCATTTCTTTAACATATGCACATATGGGGTCATTTTGCTCCAAAAAAGAGTCATATTATATTTGAAACGTTAACTCTGGCTCTCTCGCTACAGAGGCTGCTGGACCAGCTGAGTTTCTCTAGCACTTTATGTTTTTATTGGGGCTAATTTTGACTTTGGGCAATGGTACAAAGCACGTAATGTTCGATCAGCTGCCTGTTATATAATTTGCTGCTGAACTGAAGCGAATATCAGGAGCAATGTATAACAGGCAGCTGATCGAAAATACCTGACTTTTGCTATTGTAGAAAATGAAAGCTACCCCCATTTTCTGCAAACAGAGACGAGCAGTCCTATTCTGTGTGCGCGCGCGCGTGTGTGTGTGAGATAATTTCTGTCGTGCAGGGTGGACACTGCCCCTCCCCACCCCTCACCACAGGCTGCCACTCTCTCTACGTTTAAAGAAAAGGAAATCAGACACAGCTGTTTTTCCTCCTGCACGTGCTCTAGGATGGGGTCCTGCTCGGAGCGGTCGGAGCATATGACTGGAATGGAGCAGTCGTGAAAGAAAGTGCCCAGGGCAAAGTCATTACATCAAGAGAAGCCCTGAACCAAGAGTTTCCCAAAGCTTTGAAGAACCATGCAGCCTATCTCGGTATGTGTTGTGTAGTCACTGTGCTGTGGAATTTTGCCAATCGTTGTCTGCTTCCTAATTATTATTACACTGAAACTCGTCTCCGTTTTAACTCTAGTTATGTGCTGTGTGTCATGAGGTTATTTAAATCCTTGTTTCCATTCCACAGGATGTTCCTTCCCCTCCTCCTATAACAGATAGTCAGTCACGACACAGAGGCAGGCCATTCAGCCCATCGAGCTCATGCTGGCATCTGGGGCCCTGAAGCCATCTGGGTGTTCTTCTTTTTACTGGTCTCTGTATAACGTCAGTGTGAGACAGAGTTTTAGGACCCTGTTTTGTGTGAATGGTAAACCTCTGGCAGAGCTAGCCCCTGGTAATCTCACATGTCCCAGCGACTCAGGGACGATGAGTGGGGGGGTCAAGTTTTGCAGGTAGAACTCCTTTTCCTAATCTGTCAGTTCTACTGGTATGTCAGATGCTTGGCTGGTAGCACACTTGGTTGCAAAGTGTTAAGTGTAGCAAAGTAGCATTGTTTAACTGGCTGCAGCACTAGGTTTTTTGCCATCCTTCTCCCCCTTCCCCTCCCTCCTTCAATGTTTTTTTTTCCACTTCATGAATGCAGGAACTGTAAACTAGCTCCTAAATGGAAAGGAGTAGTACTGTAAGGTGAGGATGGGAGGCCCGAAATGTCTGTGGGCTGCAGTCAGTGTTCAGAACAAAGTGCTGCAGTAGTTTCCCGATCTGCTGGACCTAGGGCTGAGCCTGAGCCTGATGTGTGTGTTCTCCCTATTCCAGGCTACACTGTGTCGTCTGTGAGGCAGAGGAATGGTCACCGTGTCTATGTCGCAGGGGCTCCACGATTCAAACACAAAGGCAAGGTTATTCTCTTCAATCTGGACCAAGGCGGAAATCTGACCATTCATCAGTCCCTGATCGGAGAACAGGTGGGGGTGCGCACTCTCACTCACATTCACACTCACGCTTGATCACTGCAGCTTTCTGACTGTCACTGATACGAGAACAAGTGAGGGCAAAGCTAGCTTTCCATCTTCCAGGGATCAGGCCTGTGTCTGGTCTGTACAACCCAAACAGGCTGACTCTCTATGCTCAAGAGAACACTAGCCTAGACTACGCAACCTTGTAATTTAACCTTATAAACCCAGTCCAGTACATCGTTCCTGCGGTGTAGTGCCCAAAACTAAATGCAGTACTCCATACGAGATCTGAGCAAGGCTCTTACAACTGAAGCATCACTTCCTCCCTGTCGTATTCCAATGTTCCATTAGCCTTGGTAGATTCTCTCTTTCTTAACCTAGGGAAACTGTAGGCAGTTGTCGCCAAGGCTGCCAAGGGGGTAGATCCTGGTGCTGTGTGATGTACATTGAGTCACTTACACACGCACTCAGACCCCGCTATGCTCAATGTGCACTTTGTAACTCAGGTTGTCTGGAAGTTCTTGGCCTTTCAGGAATATACATGTGGATACTTGGCAGTTGCTCAGTGTGGGCATTTTCAGTCAAGACACATTAGAAATTCTAATCTTTATGACTGAATCCCTGAAGGGCTGCACTCAGGGAGGGGAGGGGGGGAGGTTGTGGTGGGGCGGCGCAGCGGCAGGTCTGATTACCAGGGTGAAGTGACCAAGCTCGCTGTGTTACAGATCGGATCCTATTTTGGAAGTGAGGTTTGCCCTGTGGATGTGGACGGTGACAGGGTGACAGATGTACTGTTGGTCGCAGCGCCAATGTATCTGGGAGCCGGCAGCAAGGAGACTGGGAAAGTTTATATTTACAGAGTGCGGGAGGTAAGCAGAGAGCAGAAGCTTTTGATCTTGTATCAGGTTGTATCCCACAGTACACGTGTCTATACACATACACACACACACACACACACACACATACATACATATGAGCACGTATACCTTTTGTTAAAAATGAAGTTGGGGGGACTGAATAGTGAAATTTCACCACTGTAATTTGAGTTCGAATCAAGCCCAGGCTAATGAAAGTCTCCTCCATGTGCTAGCTCCTGGAGCCCTGTGCAAAATAACTTTAGGATATCATCTACAAAGATAAAAACAAAAAGCTAAAAGCTACTGCGGATGCTGGAAATCCAAAACAAAATAAAAACAGAATTACCTGGAAAAACTCAGCAAGTCTGGCAGCATCGGCGGAGAAGAAATCAGTCAACGTTTCGAGCCCTCATGGCTCTTCGGCAGAACTGAAGCATAGTTTCAACAAGGGAGAAATATAAATTGGTTTAAGGTGGGTGGGGGGGGAAGAGACACATTGAGGGTGTGGTGTGAGCAGATAATCAAAAGATGTCAGAGACAAAAGGGTCAAAGAGGTGTTGAAGGTGGTGGTCTTTGTCTGAGAAAAGTGCTAATTAAGAATGGAAAACAGGATATTCAAAGTACAGCTCTAGTGGGGGTGGGGTGGAAAGACTAAAGGTTTTAGTTTTAGATTTAAAAATAATGGAAATAGGTGGGGAAAGAAGAATCTATATAAATTATTTAAAAAAAAGGCGGGTGGGGGGGGAAAAGAAACGGGGTGGGGATGGGGGGAGGGGGAGTTTAAGATCTAAAGTTGTTGAATTCAATATTCAGCCCAGAAGGCTGTAAAGTGCCTAGTCGGAAGATGAGGTGCTGTTCCTCCAGTTTGCGTTGGGCTTCACTGGAACAATGCAGCAAGCCAAGGACAGACATGTGGGCAAGAGAACAGGGTGGAGTGTTAAAATGGCAAGCGACAGGGAGGTTTGGGTCTTTCTTGCGGACAGACCGCAGGTGTTCCGCAAAACGGTCGCCCAGTTTGCGTTTGGTCTCTCCAATGTAGAGGAGACCGCATTGGGAGCAACGAATGCAGTAGACTAAGTTAGGGGAAATGCAAGTGAAATGCTGCTTCACTTGAAAGGAGTGTTTGGGCCCTTGGACGGTGAGGAGAGAGGAAGTGAAGGGGCAGGTGTTGCATCTTCTGCGTGGGCATGGGGAGGTGCCATAAGTGGGGGTTGAGGAGTAGGGGGTGATGGAGGAGTGGACCAGGGTGTCCCGGAGGGAACGATCCCTACGGAATGCCGTCAAGGGGGGTGAAGGGAAGATGTGTTTGGTGGTGGCATCATGCTGGAGTTGGCGGAAATGGCGGAGGATGATCCTTTGAATGCGGAGGCTGGTGGGGTGATAAGTGAGGACAAGGGGGACCCTATCATGTTTCTGGGAAGGAGGAGAAGGCGTGAGGGAGGATGCGCGGGATATGGGCCGGACACGGTTGAGGGCCCTGTCAACGACCGTGGATGGAAAACCTCGGTTAAGGAAGAAGGAGGACATGTCAGAGGAGCTGTTTTTGAAGGTAGCGTCATCAGAACAGATGCGACGGAGGCGAAGGAACTGAGAGAATGGGATGGAGTCTTTACAGGAAGCGGGGTGTGAGGAGCTGTAGTCGAGGTAGCTGTGGGAGTCGGTAGGCTTGTAATGGATATTGGTGGACAGTCTATCATCAGAAATTGAGACAGAGAGGTCAAGGAAGGGAAGAGAAGTGTCAGAGATGGACCATGTGAAGATGATGGAGGGGTGGAGATTGGAAGCAAAATTAATAAATTTTTCCAGGTCCCGACAAGAGCATGAAGCAGCACCGAAGTAATCATCGATGTACCGGAGAAAGAGTTGTGGGAGGGGGCCGGAGTAGGACTGGAACAAGGAATGTTCTACATACCCCATAAAGAGACAGGCATAGCTGGGGCCCATGCGGGTACCCATAGCCACACCTTTTATTTGGAGGAAGTGAGAGGAGTTAAAGGAGAAATTGTTCAGTGTGAGAACAAGTTCAGCCAGACGGAGGAGAGTAGTGGTGGATGGGGATTGTTGGGGCCTCTGTTCAAGGAAGAAGCTAAGGGCCCTCAGACCATCCTGGTGGGGGATGGAGGTGTAGAGGGATTGGACATCCATGGTGAAGAGGAAGCGGTTGGGGCCAGGGAACTGGAAATTGTTGATGTGACGTAAGGTGTCAGAGGAATCACGGATGTAGGTGGGAAGGGACTGGACAAGGGGAGAGAGAAGGGAGTCAAGATAACGAGAAATGAGTTCCGTGGGGCAGGAACAGGCTGACACGATCGGTCTGCCAGGACAGTTCTGTTTGTGGATTTTAGGTAGGAGGTAGAAGCGGGCCGTCCGAGGTTGGGCGACTATCAAGTTGGAAGCTGTGGGAGGAAGATCTCCAGAGGAGATGAGGTCAGTGACAGTCCTGGAAACAATGGCTTGATGTTCTGTGGTGGGGTCATGGTCCAGGGAGAGGTAGGAGGAAACGTCTGCGAGTTGACGCTCAGCCTCCGCGAGGTAGAGGTCAATGCGCCACATTAGCCGTCTCAATTTCTCTGCTCCTCTCACCCATTCTAATCTGTCTCTCTCTGAACTCACTGCACTCCGTTCTCTCCGGTCCAACCCCAACATTGTCATCAAACCCGCTGACAAGGGTGGTACTGTTGTTGTCTGGCGCATTGACCTCTACCTCGCGGAGGCTGAGCGTCAACTCGCAGACGTTTCCTCCTACCTCTCCCTGGACCATGACCCCACCACTGAACATCAAGCCATTGTTTCCAGGACTGTCACTGACCTCATCTCCTCTGGAGATCTTCCTCCCACAGCTTCCAACTTGATAGTCGCCCAACCTCGGACAGCCCGCTTCTACCTCCTACCCAAAATCCACAAACAGAACTGTCCTGGCAGACCGATCGTGTCAGCCTGTTCCTGCCCCACGGAACTCATTTCTCGTTATCTTGACTCCCTTCTCTCTCCCCTTGTCCAGTCCCTTCCCACCTACATCCGTGATTCCTCTGACACCTTACGTCACATCAACAATTTCCAGTTCCCTGGCCCCAACCGCTTCCTCTTCACCATGGATGTCCAATCCCTCTACACCTCCATCCCCCACCAGGATGGTCTGAGGGCCCTTAGCTTCTTCCTTGAACAGAGGCCCCAACAATCCCCATCCACCACTACTCTCCTCCGTCTGGCTGAACTTGTTCTCACACTGAACAATTTCTCCTTTAACTCCTCTCACTTCCTCCAAATAAAAGGTGTGGCTATGGGTACCCGCATGGGCCCCAGCTATGCCTGTCTCTTTATGGGGTATGTGGAACATTCCTTGTTCCAGTCCTACTCCGGCCCCCTCCCACAACTCTTTCTCCGGTACATCGATGATTACTTCGGTGCTGCTTCATGCTCTTGTCGGGACCTGGAAAAATTTATTAATTTTGCTTCCAATCTCCACCCCTCCATCATCTTCACATGGTCCATCTCTGACACTTCTCTTCCCTTCCTTGACCTCTCTGTCTCAATTTCTGATGATAGACTGTCCACCAATATCCATTACAAGCCTACCGACTCCCACAGCTACCTCGACTACAGCTCCTCACACCCCGCTTCCTGTAAAGACTCCATCCCATTCTCTCAGTTCCTTCGCCTCCGTCGCATCTGTTCTGATGACGCTACCTTCAAAAACAGCTCCTCTGACATGTCCTCCTTCTTCCTTAACCGAGGTTTTCCATCCACGGTCGTTGACAGGGCCCTCAACCGTGTCCGGCCCATATCCCGCGCATCCTCCCTCACGCCTTCTCCTCCTTCCCAGAAACATGATAGGGTCCCCCTTGTCCTCACTTATCACCCCACCAGCCTCCGCATTCAAAGGATCATCCTCCGCCATTTCCGCCAACTCCAGCATGATGCCACCACCAAACACATCTTCCCTTCACCCCCCTTGACGGCATTCCGTAGGGATCGTTCCCTCCGGGACACCCTGGTCCACTCCTCCATCACCCCCTACTCCTCAACCCCCACTTATGGCACCTCCCCATGCCCACGCAGAAGATGCAACACCTGCCCCTTCACTTCCTCTCTCCTCACCGTCCAAGGGCCCAAACACTCCTTTCAAGTGAAGCAGCATTTCACTTGCATTTCCCCTAACTTAGTCTACTGCATTCGTTGCTCCCAATGCGGTCTCCTCTACATTGGAGAGACCAAACGCAAACTGGGCGACCGTTTTGCGGAACACCTGCGGTCTGTCCGCAAGAAAGACCCAAACCTCCCTGTCGCTTGCCATTTTAACACTCCACCCTGTTCTCTTGCCCACATGTCTGTCCTTGGCTTGCTGCATTGTTCCAGTGAAGCCCAACGCAAACTGGAGGAACAGCACCTCATCTTCCGACTAGGCACTTTACAGCCTTCTGGGCTGAATATTGAATTCAACAACTTTAGATCTTAAACTCCCCCTCCCCCCATCCCCACCCCGTTTCTTTTCCCCCCCCACCCGCCTTTTTTTTAAATAATTTATATAGATTCTTCTTTCCCCACCTATTTCCATTATTTTTAAATCTAAAACTAAAACCTTTAGTCTTTCCACCCCACCCCCACTAGAGCTGTACTTTGAATATCCTGTTTTCCATTCTTAATTAGCACTTTTCTCAGACAAAGACCACCACCTTCAACACCTCTTTGACCCTTTTGTCTCTGACATCTTTTGATTATCTGCTCACACCACACCCTCAATGTGTCTCTTCCCCCCCCACCCACCTTAAACCAATTTATATTTCTCCCTTGTTGAAACTATGCTTCAGTTCTGCCGAAGAGCCATGAGGGCTCGAAACGTTGACTGATTTCTTCTCCGCCGATGCTGCCAGACTTGCTGAGTTTTTCCAGGTAATTCTGTTTTTATTTTGTTTAGGATATCATCTTCCCATTTTCTAATGGGCACATGCAAGCAGATTTCTTCCCGTAGTTACTGTCGCCACATGTAATCTTTCATCAATAACTGGCACGTGATTCAAGACTGAGCTATGAACAATCTTTAATATATTGATTAATTAACGGTATTATTCATGTACAACTGTTCTACAGTTTCACATTAAATGACAGGCAATTAACACAAATAGGTTTCCTGCAGATTCAAAATGACTAAACTGGCCTCCATCACTGGGCTGTGGATTTCCCAATATCCCAAGAATTCTAACCTAGCAGGCTGCATGCACACATCTCTTCCTTATCTCCTGGTTATTATTTGTCCCACTAAAGTACAAGATGAGTTGTTTACATAGAGTCCTAATCTCCTTGACCTCCATCTCTGTCTTACAGGCTGTTATTGCCTTCAGAAATGTGTACACTCTGGTCTTCTCTGTAGGTGCCTAGTTCTTGAACTGGTTCACAAACAAAGTCTGTAAGCTCAGCTGGTATGTCAAGAGCCAGCTCATCGCCAGGGAGTTTTAACTTGTCATATAGACACAAATCTGATGGAAAAATGATCAGTTAGTAATGGTGAATATTCCAGCAGTGTGAATATAAGATGAAAACGCCACTGACCTTTCCCCTTGTACCATTTCCCTGGCAGTTTTCCCTCTCGTTCAGTGATACTCTACGTGTCCGTACCAAACCACAGGATTCTCGGTTTGGGTTCACCCTCATTGCGGTCCCTGACCTTAATTACGATAGGTTTAATGATGTGGTTGTTGGAGCCCCCTTGGAGGACGGTCACCGGGGTGCGGTGTACATCTACCATGGACATCAAGACACCATCCTCCCGACTTACAAGCAGGTCAGTGTACAGGAACTGGAGAAGCTGGAATTGTTCTCCCTGGGGCAAATAAGGTTAAAGGGGGATTTAGTAGAGCTGTTCAAACGATAAAGGGCTTTGATAGAGTAAATTTTAGCCAAACTGTTTCACTGTGGCAGAAGTGTTGATAATCAGAGACCACAGGTTTAAGATATAATTGACATAAGAGCTGAGGAGAATTCTTCACGCAGTGAGCTGTTGAAATCTGGAATGCACTGCCTGAAAGGGCAGTGGAAGCGATTCAATAGTCATTTTCAAAAGGGGAATTGGATAAATACTTGAAAAGGGAAAAGTTGCAGGTCTGTGGAGAAAGAGCAGGGTGGGGTGGGGTGGGGTGGAGTGGGATTATTTGGACAGATCTTTCAAAGAGCTGGCTCAGTCACAATGGGCCAAATAGCTTCTTCTGTGTTTTCTGGCTGTGAGCTTGTGTTGGAAAGAGGTTTGCAGGTAGCATATGCCATCTTAGAATGTACTGCAAGTGAATGCATAAGCCTGCTGCATGGTGCGTGGTGTTTACAGAAGGAGAAACACGGGAGCTAATCGTGTCCCACGCGATGGTTACAGTGGCCTTTTGTTCTCCCAGAGAATAGCCGCGTCGGCTGTGGACCCAGGACTTCGGTATTTTGGGCGCAGTGCAGACGGCCAGATGGATGTGGACGGGGACGGACTGATCGATGTGGCGGTGGGAGCTTTCGGCAAGGCCGTGGTCTTCGGGTCAGTTACAGAAACGGCTCCAGGCTGAGCTTTATGTTCCGCTTTGGAATCAGGCATCCCCCCAAGTCTGCCTGGTGTGTTTTGAGCTTTATTTAAAATCGGCTACCCTATTAGGTCAGGGTGTTGGCACCCTGCCGGGCGTGGTACTGACCAGTGCAGATTGAGAAGACCCCAATTCAGAGTCTGAAAGCCAAGAACTGCGGATGCTGGAAATCCAAAACAAAAACAGAAACAGAAATACCTGGAAAAACTCAGCAGGTCTGGCAGCATCGGCGGAGAAGAGCGCGCTCTTCTCCGCCGATGCTGCCAGACCTGCTGAGTTTTTCCAGGTATTTCTGTTTCTGTTTTTGTTTCCAATTCAGCGTCTGATCTGTGTTGCTCCAGCTGATTTCATTCGGGTGCTATGTGACAGAGATACCCTCTGGGTTAGCCGGGGCGGGGGAATGATCAACCCAGGATTCTTGCCGCTCATCATCCTTCAGGGACAGTTATCAGCCTTGGCCTAAAAGGTTCCTGCCTGACTCAGAGAGGTTGTGGGTTCAAATTCTACTCTGGAGACTTGAGCAAGATCCAGACGGGCACTTCAACTATTAGGAAGAAAAGAAGGGGAGTTTGCCCCCCTTTTAAATCGTGTGCCAAGATGCAAGGATGCGCTTAACCTCTCCTCTTTCACATTTCGGAGTTAAACCTGGTTTCCAAAAATAGGCCGACAACTCAAAATCATTACCAGTGCAGAGCTGTAAATTAACCAGACACCATAAGACCATAAGACATAGGAGCAGAAATTAGGCCATTCGGCCCATCGAGTCTGCTTCGCCATTCAATCATGGCTGATAAGTTTCTCAACCCCATTCTCCCGCCTTCTCCCCGTAACCTTTGATCCCCTTACCAATCAAGAACCTGTCTTAAATCTCGGTCTTAAATACACTCAATGACCTGGCCTCCAATGCCTTCTGTGGCAATGAATTCCATAGATTCACCACGCGCTGGCTAAAGAAGTTTCACCTCATCTCTGTTCTAAAAGATCTTCCCTTTACTCTGAGGTTGTGCCCTCGGGTCCTAGTCTCTCCTACTAATGGAAACATCTTCCCCACGTCCACTCTATCCAGGCCTTTCAGTATTCTGTAAGTTTCAATCAGATCCCCCCTCATCCTTCTAAACTCCATCGAGTATAGACCCAGAGTCCTCAAACATTCCTCATATGTTAAGCCCTTCATTCCTGGGATCGTTCTCATGAACCTCCTCTGGACCCTCTCCAAGGCCAGAACATCCTTCCTGATATACGGGGCCCAAAATTGCTCACAATATTCTAAATGTGGTCTGACCAGAGCCTTATAAAGCCTCAGCAGCACATCCCTGCTTTTATATTCTAGTCCTCTCGAAATAAATGCCAACATTGCATTTGCCTTCCTAACTACTGACTCAACCTGCAAGTTAACCTTAAGAGAATCCTGGACTCGGACTCCCAAGTCCCTTTGCACTCCAGATTTCTGAATTCTCTCCCCATTTAGAAAATAGTCTATGCCTCTATTCTTCCTACCAAAGTGCATGACCTCACACTTCCCTACGTTGTATTCCATCTGCCGCTTCTTTGCCCATTCTCCTAACCTGTCCAAATCCTTCTGCAGCCTCCCCGCCTCCTCAATACTACCTGTCCCTCCACCTATCTTTGTATCATCTGCAAACTTAGCCAGGATGCCCTCGGTTCCTTAATCTAGATCATTAATGTATAAAGTGAAAAGTTGTGGTCCCAACACTGACCCCTGCGGAACTCCACTAGTCACCGGCCGCCATCCTGAGAAGGACCCCCTTATCCCCACTCTCTGCCTCCTGCCAGATAGCCAATCTTCTACCCATGCTAGTACCTTGCCTCTAACACCATGGGCTCTTATCTTTCTGAGCAGCCTCCTGTGCGGCACCTTGTCAAAGGCCTTCTGGAAGTCCAAGTAGATAACATCCATTGGCTCTCCTTTGTCTAACCTACTCGTTACCTCCTCAAAGAATTCTAACAGATTTGTTAGGCATGACCTCCGCTTGATGAAACCATGCTGACTTTGCCCTATTTTACCATGCACTTCCAAGTATTCTGAAATCTCATCCTTAATAATGGACTCTAAAATCTTACCAACGACCGAGGTCAGGCTAATCGGCCTGAAGTCCACTCCATTGCCAAAAATGTCCCTAACCTGTGAACTTTAGCTGTTACAATCTGAATCAGCACTACATCAACTATAATCTGTTCTGCATCTGTAATGGTACCAGCAGCTGGTGATCAGTAGTGTGAATGTTCAATGCTTATACTAATGGTGCTGCTTGAATAGTTTTTGCATTATTGTGCAGTTATTGTGAGCTGCTTCTCCGTAGCGTTTTGTAACTGGGTCATTACCTGTGCATCCTCAGGGACTTCAGTGGAACCTGTCTGGCTCCAAATGCAGCGGGAGCCCTCTTTAATTATTTGTAAGATTCAATCAGGGTATGTTATGATATTAAATATGGAGAGCACCTCTGGTCCAGGAGAGAAAAGTACACACATCACAAAAGGGAAGAAACCTGTTACAATTCCCATCTTTCTCTACCTCACGTACATGCCTGCTCTGTGCAACACAACTATGACTGGCTCCTGTTCTCTTTTCCACCGCATAGTCTTACATGTCTCGCTCATCCTTTTCCATTCATTCTCTCTCTCATGTGTTTTCTCTTGTGTAGCACAGTAGATCTAGACCTTACTTTCTTTCTTGTTCTTCTCTCTCTGCCATCTGCTCCCTCTCTTCCCTGCACACTCTCTCTCTCTGCCACATATTCCCTCCCTCCCTCTGCCGCACGCTCCCTCCCTCCCTCTCTCTCTCCACCACATACTCTCTCTTTGACTTACTTCCCCGGCCCCACCACCTCATGTTCTCACATGTTGCCTGTCTGCCTCTAGGATACTCCGTGTGGTCCAGGTGAATGTCTCAGTTGAGTTCAGTCCAGCCTCCATCAATATGCTACAGCGAAACTGCCAGAGAAATGGCAAAGATGTCACCTGTGTTACTGCCACAGTCTGTTTCATGGCAAGGGCTAAATCACCTGGACTAAGCAACAGCACTCTGGGTAAGTGTCCTTTACACAGGGTGGTCTCTCCTCCAGCACACAACAAGGAAACTGGCACAGACACAGAAATAAAATACTGTGAATGCTGGAAATCTGAAATAAAAACAGAACATGCTGAAAAGACTCAGCAGACCAGGCAGCATCTGTGGAGAGAGGAATCGAGTTAACGTTTCAGGGCGAAGACCTTTCATCAGGTAGCTGGCCGCTTGAATGGTGGGTCTTTCAAACATGGAATCGCCTATTAACTTCCCTTTAAACAGGGAGTTTCAGCATCAGCCTCTGTTCCTCTGGAACTGTCCATAAACTATTCTCCCCATTCCATTTCCGTTCGTCCAGCTGTAACTCACTCCTGGCTGTGTGTTATTCTATGTGGAACTCCTCGATTGAATTCCAGCCTGTAACACCTGTATAAAATTTTGAATGGTTCAACACAATACCGGTACAGTTCTGTTTTGTATTAACAGATGGAACCAATCAGTAATATCTAACAGATCAGGAACTATTTTATTTGGAAGTGCAAGTAAGGGGGCTTGAGTCAGAGTACAGAACACACGCTTAGAAAGTACAAGAGAAAGACTCGGACAGTCAGGAAATAACGGTCAGTGAGGCCCAGCACGTTTAGCATATGAATTGGAGAAAGAGGGGAACGCTGAATGAGGTGAAGAGCTCCACAAGTTTGAGGACCTGGGAAAGGATGAAGAGATGTGCTGAGTCTTCACTTTAGTGTAGGGAGGTGGGGAGTTGGACAGCACCTGAGATGATAAGTTTGTGTATGTACAGACCAGAGACATTGTATACATAACACGAAACACCAGCAACTGTGTGTGTGTCTGCTGCTGTGGAAACTGTTTCTTACCTTGTCTTCACTCCCATGCCTTGTTGGTGCTGATTTGTTAAGAAGAACAGTGACATTATCAGAAGCCTTTGTAGCTCTGTTTGATGTTCCAAACCTCTGTCGGTATGTTGCAGATCTGCATTATAACGTTTTGTTGGATGAAAAGAAATTTGCTCCCAGGGCCCTGTTTGATGGAGATGACCAGAGGGAGACACAGAATGTTACCCGTATCCTGATCGATGGCCGGAAATGTCACAAGCTTCAATTCCACGTCATTGTAAGTACTGAGAATGAAGCAACGTGTGGCTCATCCACCTCACTGTAGAAATGGCACTGGGCGTAAAGGCAATATATATATATAATATATTCTATATACAGTGTATGTAACTGAGTGATAGTTTGTTCAGAGCAATCCCTGTGCATCCAGTATATGTGCTGCATTTGTTACAGGTTAACACCACACGATATGAAACTGCTCCTGTGCCTATCCTGGAAATGTTTGAAAGGCAGTTGTTAAAGACTTTGCTGTGCTCCTGATCTGGGTTTGCTTGTTGCCGACACTGATTGCCTGATGTGGAAAGTAGTCCTCCCCTAGCACTGACATCGCTTACCCCCCGTTGAGCATTCACAAAGTTTCTGTGACAAGTCTGCCCCAGGACAGATGTCTACATGTGTAAAATGAGTGACTGTATCTGCTGTCAGATACAGACACTTACCCTGCCTGATGTGTACACTGAGACGTTTCATGGTCCTGGATCTAACACCATTTTATTACTCTGGTACAGGATACAGCTGACTACATTCGGCCCATTGGGTTCCTGCTGCTGTTTAGTCTGGATGAACAGCCATTGGGGCCAGTTCTGGATGATGGTTGCATGACCACAGTTAGAAGCTGGGTAAGTCTCTGCTCAGCTGTCTCACTAACCTGGACAGGTGCTAACTGTTGTTCTGCTGACACATTTTTATATTCATCTTCACACTTTCAGATTCCCTTTTTTAAAGACTGTGGGGATGATGATGAATGTTTGACGGATCTCACACTTCAGGCACACCTGGATATTTCTGGATCTAGGCAAGAAAATAAGATTTATCATTGTCGTCAATTTTAACTGTAAATTGTTGGTGCTGGAATCATGAGGTTAAAGACCATGACGCTGTATAGAACGGTTAAGCAGCGCAGCAAGTAGACAACTCCGGCCTTCCTTTCCTGATGATTGGGGGTGCTGGTTTTATCAATATCAGCTGCCCACCAATACCTCCCCTGAATGGCTAACCATCATGCGTGGTGAGCTGTGACAGGGAATCTCAATGAGGCGTTCAGCCAAAATTGGGGCATTGCAGCCGAGCAGGATCCTGCTGTCACCTCCTGTCCTGAACAACCTACTTCCCAGCAGGGCTTCCTGGAGAATGATCGGGAGCAGCCAACCAGGACTGACGTGAAACCTCCCAAGCCGACAGGTACTGAGCCTACCTGCAGACCCTGGCTGAGGGGAGACTTTGCACAGACCCTGGGAATCAAACCCCAAAACCTTAAAAATCAAGGATAAGTACTGCGGGATGCCAGAGATCTGAAGTAAAAACAGAAAGTGCTGGAAAAACTCAGCAGGTCTGGGAGCATCTGTGCCGAGCGTTATGTTTCTGTCTTGTACAGATGCTGCCAGACCTGCTGAGTTTTCCCAGCACTTTGTGTGTTTTTATTCCTAAACATTTGTTTGTCTGTATTTACCCATTGACCTATGAAGCTTTTTGTTTAGTTCATGTATTTTTGTTATATTTTTAATGAATTGTGATCATTATTTCAGACAGAGTCCTTACATTGTGAGGAACAGTCGGCAGCGGGTGTCAGCGACAGTGAAACTGGAAAACAGGAGGGAAAATGCCTATAACACCAGCCTCAACGTTACCTTTTCCAAAAACCTGCTCTTCACCAGTCTCCTTGTGAGGGTAAAAAAAGGACTTTATTTTCTTGCTCTGACTCCCTTTTTGGCAGAGGGGGTGGGTGGGTGGGGGGGGTTGATGTCATGTGCATCATTAGCTGTGAGTTTAGCAGATTAGTCAGGCATGTGCTGTCATCTACAGGACATTTACCATCAACCATACCCCACTAATGGAGAGCTTACTGACTCTCATTGAAGGGGAGTCCAATTCACAGCCATCGGGCCACATGCAGCTGCGAACCTCCAGTAGACAGTGCGCAGAGCCTAGGCAACTCTTGATTTAAGATATTTCCTATCATGTTTATTCTGTTTCAAATCCATGACCCTGAAGGTATGGAAAAAGCCACTCTTACTGCTTAAGCCTTGAATCTAAGGTGCACAGTTTATCCTCATCCTCCTTGGCAGCCTTAAACTGTCCACAGCACTCAACACGACATCCTCTTCTAATGTCCTCTGTTTGTGTTCCACCTTCAGGGGTCATCATCAACTGCTTCCACTTCTACCTGTCCCATTGGAGCCAGCATCTCTCCAGCAGTGACTACTTCCTTGCACTCAAACAAGGGCGGTACGCTTTGAAAATAAATACCATAGGAGCAGCTGCTACCTAAATGCTACTGGTGGCCAGCTCTGCCTTTCTACCTACATCCTGATTCCACCAAAACCCTTGTCATGTTAGACTGCCTATCTGACATCAACTCATGGATAAGACAGAGTTTTATTGCGTTCAACACCAGGAAAACCAAAATCACCTTATTTGGCTCCAGACAAAAACAGTAACCTTGCTCCTGATTTTTGAACCTCTTCAGTGGATGTAGGACAAGCCAACATACAGCCTCCGTCCTGTCCCATCCTCAGCCACACTGCTACGTTAGAGCAATGTCATTTCACCATCGTCACCCTTCACCCTATTCCACCCCGCCACCCATACTTCTGTTACCTTAGGATGTGACATCTGGAATCCCTTTGTAACAAGCCTACTGACACCTCACAACACATTCTGATCTGTGAATGTTTGGGACAGTGCAGAGGGAACTTTACTCTGTATCTAACATCGTGCTGTTCCTGCCCTGGGAGTGTTTGATGGGGACAGTGCAGAGGGAGCTTTACTCTGTATCTAACATCATGCTGTTCCTGCCCTGGGAGTGTTTGATGGGGACAGTGTAGAGGGAGCTTTACTCTGTATCTAACCCCCGCTGTACCTGTCCTGGGAATGTTTGATGGGGACAGTGTAGAGGGAGCTTTACTCTGTATCTAACCCCTTGCTGTACCTGTCCTGGGAGTGTTTGATGGGGACAGTGTAGAGGGAGCTTTACTCTGTATCTAACCCCTTGCTGTACCTGTCCTGGGAGTGTTTGATGGGACAGTGTAGAGGGAGCTTTACTCTGTATCTAACCCCGTGCTGTACCTGTCCTGGGAGTGTTTGATGGGGACAGTGTAGAGGGAGCTTTACTCTGTATCTAACCCCGTGCTGTACCTGCACTGGGAGTGTTTGATGGGGACAATGTTGAGCCTTACTCTGTTTCTAGCCTGTCGTGGAAGTATTTGCTGGAGGCCTATCCCGTGTGGTATGTTAATTTTATGATCTTTACTTTTCTCAGGGTGACACACAGAATAAGGTTGAATGTCTGGTGTATTCAGCACACCACAGAATCTGCAACGTGAGTTTTCCAGTCTTCAGATCATTGATGCAGGTATGTTCTTCAGGACAGACAACACAAGCTGTGCTTGTCAGGTTATCTGGAGAAGAGTTAACGTTCCCCCCTTCCATTAGTCACTTGCTGTTCCATGTTCCTCTTGGCCTCCACTGCAGACTGTTAGTTCTGAGGCATTGACTGAGCTGGAACTCAGTGCTGGTCTCTTTCCTCTTCTTGCTTGCTGGCAAATGATTGCTACCTAGAGTTCAGTTTGGCACATTCTCCATACGTTCACAATAGTCAGTAAGTGTCTTAAATCCAGTACAGTCAGTGATCCTAGTTTGAATTCTCCTGATTAGGCCTAATCTCAGAGAGGATGCTACTGGTCAATTGACCTGCCTTGATCCAAGGGCAAAAATTCAGCCAGCATTCCCATTTGTGATCAATGTCGAGTGACCCCTGCTGGCAAGTACATTCACATGGGATTGGATGAGAAAAGGGTTGCACTGTGCTGCCGTGCTGCCTGCCACAGTTGAGTAGCCTGTGTGTAAGATTTATTAGGCTCATGCAAGAAGGATGTTTACTAAAACAGGTTACCTGAATTCCATTGGAATCTAGGAACTGCAGTCCAGCAAGGGACCAAGCCCCCTTAGGTCAGGATTAGAAGCAACTAAAGATATTGATAAGGAAATGAAGGTAACTGCAGTCAGAAGAGAAATGCTTGTGTTTCTTTGAATTTTCCATTTTTAAGATGCAGTTTCATGTAGAGAACAGCGCTTCCTGTCTGACCTAGGAAACAAATTGTTTTATTCTCCCCACAGGTGTCCTTCCGGGTGGAGTTTGAGTTCCATTGTTCACTCCTTCTGGACGAAGTGGAGCTATACCTCCACGTTACCAGGTCAGAGAGCACAGAGCCCATCTCACTTCATTGCTTTCTTCCACTACCTCTCACATAAAGCTTCGGGTCTACTTCTGCAGGTTGCGACTGGTGAGGGAAGCAGGATTAGATGGTTTCGAGGCAGCACCTGAAGGCTGGATGCATACACAAGGCATTGAGCTCACCCAAAGCTCTGCTTCCTGTATCCTAATTCACAGCAAGTCCTGTTCATCCATCACCCCTGTGCTCGCTGTTTGGTCCCCTGTCCAACAACACCCCCATTTTAAATCTCACACCCTTCCATAGCCTTGGCCTTCCACAGAGTTGCCAGACGTGGTTCAGTGGGTCACCCTCTCGCCTCTTGAGCCACAAGGTTGTGGGTTCAAATGCCTGTTCAGGACTTAAGCACAAGGATGTAGGCTGACACTCCGTTGCAGTACTGAGGGAAATCTGCACTGTCTTTCAGATGTGATGTTAAACCGAGACCCCATCTGCCCTCTCTGCTGAACATAAAAGATTCCCTGACACTATTTCAAAGATCTGGGACCAATAGTTAACGCTCACTAAACATCACAAAAACACATTGTCTTAACACATCGCTGTTTGTGGGAGCTTCCACAAAATCCCACCAAGTTTCCTAAATTTCAACAATGATTACACTTCCAAAGGATTTGATTGGCGGTAAAGCCCTTTGGAATGTCCGGTGGTGTAAAAGACACTATGGAAACGCAAGTCTTTCTTTTCCCATTTCTGTAACCTCCTCCAACCCCACAACTCTCGGATATCTCTGCCCCCCCTCCAACTCTGCCCTCTTCCAAATCCCTGATTTTAATCACTTCGCTATTGACAGTTGTGTCAACTGCACAAAATATGTTTAATTGGTTAAAATGATCCATTTCTTTCATCCCTTCAGAGACCAATAAGATTTTAAACTTATATTTACAAGTAGAAAAGCAGCATAGACATAAACTTACTTTCGAGTTGATCCAATCCAGTGTAGAATATCTTTCAAGTTCCAAAGGGAAACATTGGCCATTCCATTAGGACCATTTTTATTGTGTTGCATGTATTAATTATATGTATATGTACACCATTCGCTTGAGAACACCAAAATAAAATCATTCATGATGGCCCAGAGTAAAAGAAAATATTTCAGTCCCCCCACCCAATATGATTATCAGATGGTTTCCACTGCTCCACCACCCCACCCCGCCCCACCCCACCCCACAGTATCAAAACATTTCACCTGCAAAATGTGATGTGGGGTCACAGCCCGTTCTTTACCAACTCCAGCTGCCAAGGACCGAAGCTCCATCCCTAAATTCCTCTGCCCCTCTCCTCCATTAAGATTTTCCTTAAAACCTACCTCATTGACCATGCTTTTGGTCAGGAGTACAAATGGGGCTTGGTGCCAAATCCTTTGTCAGATTATGTTCCCCTGAAGTACCTTGTGAGGTTTTACTGTGTTAACGGCGCGATATAAATGCACCTTCCTGTCGCTGATTGAGTTCTGAAAGCAGCTATGCTGAATTATGGCTCAGCATTTTGATCAACAACTTCACACAGGTTTCTTTGAGGGTCATGGATTGGTTATCTGTATTGTTACTTTGTTCCATTCCCTCTCTTCTTTCTTCCTCTCCTACAGCAACTGCTTGAGGCTGTCACAAGAACACAGGAAATAGGAGCAGGAGTAGACCTTATGGCCTGTTCAGCCTTCTCTGCCGTTCAATACAATCATGGTCTATCTTGGGCATCGACTCCATTTACCCGCTCGCTCCACATATCCCTTAATTCCCTGAGAGACCAAAAGCCTGTCTATCCCAGCCTTAAATGTATTCAATGATGGAACATCCACAACCCTCTGGGGTAGAGAATTCCAAAGTTTCACCAGCCCTTTGAGTGAAGAAATTTTCTCCTCATCTCAGTCCTAAGTGATGGGCTCCTTATCCTGAGATTCCCCAAGCAGCAGAAACAATCTCTCTGATCTTACACAGTCTTGGAGGTTTCAATGAGATCACCACTCATTCTTCTAAACTCCAGAGAATATAGGCCCAGCCTGTCGTCATATGACAACCACCTCATCCCAGGGTCCAATCTGGTGAAGCTTTGCTATACCACCTCCAGTGCAAGAATATCTTTTCTTCAGTCTGACTGCAAGGAAATGTTGACTGAGTCAGTGTGACTTCCTTCTTTGCTCATTACCTTCTGTAACCTTTTGATGGAAGCTCTTGGTTATCACATTCCGCCCACCCTCTCACTTGCTTCGAGGAGCATTGCAGGGTACGAGGGGAAGGGGCCATACATTGGGTTTGACCTGGAGGTGTGGCTGTCCTCCAATGTTATTGAAATCTTTTCCCTTTTGCAGTGACAGCACTGAGATGAATGAAACCCTTCATGATAACACAGTCTACATCTGGGCGGCAGTGCGGTATGAGTCAGATCTTCTCCTCACCAGGTAAGTGGTACCAATTCTGCAGTCTCATCATGCTGGTACATCAGTAACACGCGACTGTTAAACAGATTTCAAATCCCGAAAATTACAAACAAAAACTGGAAGTTCAGAACGTGTAGGACAGCGATATCAGAACTCGAGAAACTTCCAGCTGCCTCGCTGACTGACCTGATGTGTACTTCCAGCATTTTATGTTTGAATTAAAAATGAGGTGAAAGCAGCTTTGATGGTGACCATCTCCACTTTGTACGCCATTCTATTTCTCTATTTGATGTGCGTGGGCTTGTGTTGCCTCCCCTCCTCTTTGTTCTGTTCCTTTGTAAACATTGTTGATCTATAATATCTGACAGCCCTAAAGAAAGCTTCAGACTCGAATCATTTCCTTTGTTCTCTCCACAGTAGCTGCCTGACCTGCTGAGGGTTTTCAGATTTCCAACCAATGCAGTATTTTGCTGAACTAAAAGCTAAACACCGCACGCGGCTCTGAAGACGGGTCATACAGACTCAAAAGCGTTAACTCTGTTTTTTCTTTCCACAGACGCTGTCAGGCCTGCTGAGTTTTTCTGTTTTCCTGGCAGCATTTTGCTTTTTGTTTATGCTGGAGGATAATCAATTATCACTGTGTTCCTTCACTCCTGGTTCGAAACGAGCTTTAGTGGACGTGATGAAATCCTCCGCCCTCTGCGGTTTGCACAGGTCCCGCGTGAAATGAGCCCGAGGCTGCCCCAGCTCAGTGACGACTCACATCACACAGCAGACTCTCAATCACCCAGGCCCCAGAATAGCGAGTGTGAGAGAGAAAATAAAGCCAGCTGCTGCCGCAAAGGGAGCTCTGCTGGGGCTGGGACGTGTGTACAGTGTAGTAGGCTCAGTGTCATGGGAAATTTACTCTGCATTCAAATCCGCACAGCTTCACGAGCAAGCTGCCTGCTCTGGAGAAATAAAGACGGGAAGAAAGATTTGCAAAATTAGGGCCTTTCATTAGAAGAGAGGATGTTACTGGGAGATTTGATAAAATTGTTTAATATTATGAAGGGAAGGGACAGAGTAGATAGATAGAGGGTAGTGAAGGGGTCTGGAATGAGGGATGTAAGATTAAACTGGAGATTTAGGAGAGAGCACCTTTCACACAGATTGGATCTGTGTAACATCCCATCAGCTTAGTGACTGAAGGGGCTCCGTCAGCATTTAAGAATAGATTAGATATGGGCTTGAAGGAGGGGGGGGATAAAGGGATATGGGAATAGGAGAGGGATTCGGATCCTGCCTGTGTGGAGGATAAACACCAAAATGGACCAGTCAGGCTGCATAGCCTGTATCAGTGTAATTCTAATCTGCCTGTGCATGAGTTCAGGAGCAGAAAATTCAAGATGTTTTTACTTGTGCCACTGTTCCTAAGAATATAATTACTGATATTACAAAGATGGCTGTGCCAATGCCATTGTTAAAACGAGCTGCTTTTTCCTGGCAGTGAATCCAGTCTCCAGCGCTATGAGATGCAGCCAGCGACCGAGTCAGTGCTTGAAGAAATTCATCCCGAGTTCAAGTACATCTTTAAGGTAGAGATGACTAGAGAATGAAGCTATTACTGCCTGAACCCTTGGCCTTAGTGAATGGTGATGGTTAAACTAACCTTTGTGGCGTTTCAAGTTGCTTCTGTTATCGGTGACTGAATATGTGTGTGTGGTAACGTTCCCTGGTATGGTTCAAGGTATGCTGCAAGCAGAGGAGTGAGAGGGCTTGGGTTCCCTCCTGTACCCCCCCAGCCTTGTCTCCTCTCTTCTCCATCTGCCAACACTCTGGGAATCGGAGACCAGGACCCACCATCCATCGCTGTAACCACAAGTGTGATTGCTCTATGTGTGTGTGTGTGTGTGTGTGGACAACCAAAGCTACGCAGATCCCTAATCCTTAGCTGAGTGGGTAAATGCTGACCCTGTCTGGTGCTGAGCCTTGTCCTCTAGGAATGTCCTGGTTTGTGCTCTGTCAGCCACCCCAGCCAGGTACCAGTTGAGGACAGAGGACACTTCAGTTGACCTTACAGTTTCTACATTAGGGAGGGTAACTCAGCTAGGGTTGCTGCTGCTGATCATGACCCAGTTCTTTTGTGAACATAGGAACAGGAGACCATTCAGCCCCTCGAACTTGTTCCACCATTCAGTTAACCGATGGTTGCTCTGTATCTGAATTTACCCACTTTGATTCTATAATCCCTTAACACCCTTGCCCAATAAAACTCCATCAATCACAGTTTTGAAATTTTCAATTAACCTGATAGCTTTTTATGGAGCCAGTGCAGCACAGAAGGAGGCCATTTGTGTGGTTGGAAGTTCCAGATAGCCATTATTCTTATGGGCAAATAGCTAGCTGACACTTGTAGCTGAAGCAATTAAGGTATAGGAAAGGGGGGAAATGTACCCCAGCAAAGGTCGGTGCCTGGAAAAGAGGGAAGAACATTGTGAGTATTGGTGGGGAGGAGTATAACGGTCACCGCAGCGACTATGTGTTTGCTGTGTTTCTCTTTCATTGGTTCCTGAGCCCAGGGATGTCTTTCCCCCCCACCCCCGAGTCCTGTCCTGGGTGTTGTTGATCCTGGATGAAGACCTGAAATATTGACACATATTGGAACATGTGTCACTCTGCAGCATAGTTGGCATATTGTGGGAGTTACACAAAGCTACAACTTAAATTTGCTTTCTTTCCTTTGAAATAGTACCTTAGTGAGTTGCTGCTGCAGTGCCAGGATGTTTGAAGGGGCTCTCAAAAAACATAGCAAGGTGTATGTGGTGGTCTGGAATTGCCAAGTGGGTGTGCAGTCTTCATTGCATCTTATTTGTGTCTTTAGATCAAAAACCTTGGCTGTTTTCCTGCTGAGGATCTGGAAGCTAAAATCTACATTCCGACCATGACCAGCGGATACTATCACATTTCTGCAGTGACCACTGCCTTTACCGAGCCTGTAAGTACATAGCCAGTACCAGGCTCAACCACTGAGCTCCCCTATAACCTTCCTCCGCCTCTTCAATGGTAGACACATTGGTTCATTATTCACAGAAAAGTAGCCAGGTTTGTAGGTTAGAGTTAGAGGGGGAGGAATGAGAAATATGATATATGTGAAATAAAAGTGAGTCACCCACTGATGCCTGTTGGACGAGTGCAGCATCCAGTGTGTCTTTCTGTCTATTGCCCTCTCTATCTCACTCCCTCTGTCCATTACGCTCTATCTCACTCCCTCTGTCCATTATGCTCTATCTCACTCCCTCTGTCCATTACGCTCTATCTCACTCCCTCTGTCCATTACCCCCTATCTCACTCCCTCTGTCCATTACCCTCTATCTCACTCCCTCTGTCCATTATGCTCTATCTCACTCCCTCTGTCCATTACGCTCTATCTCACTCCCTCTGTCCATTACCCCCTATCTCACTCCCTCTGTCCATTACCCTCTATCTCACTCCCTCTGTCCATTACCCTCTCTCTATCTCACTCTCCCTGTCCATTACCCTCTTTGTATCTCACCCCCTCTGTCCATTACCCTCTCTCTATCTTACTCCCTCTGTCCATTCATTACCCTCTCTCTGCCTCAATAGACAGCAGTAAACACAGAGTGGGAAGGTCCCATGCAACATTCCTATTCTGTACTGAGTTAACTAGTGTCATGGAGGGCAGCAGTTGAGCTGTTGCAATTTGCCTCAGTTGGCCTGTGCTCAGAGACTTGATTCCTGCACAGTGATGCCAGTTAGAAAGTAGATATTGTGTGAAGATCAGGATTAGCTGTGACGCGCCCTCAAATAGTCCATTACCTCTGATAACTGATCACTTCATGAGGTACAGGAGATCAGGCAGTGCCTTCCGCAGATGGGTAATGTTTTTAGCTGTTCATTGTTCCTCTTAGCACATTGTGCTTGTGACTTTAGATCCTGGCTTTTTTTCCCAGGTAAGGTTGTGTGGGAGTTGGTGGGTTGCACTGCACGTGGTCTCCTCCTGTTCTCAGTAGCTCTGTTTTTTCACAGGTCACTGGGATAAATTGCTCCATGGATAATGCTACAGATCCACTGAGGGAAAACCAAGACGTAGCCACACACTTACTTCCCAGAGATCTCCGACATGTGGACCGCCTGGTAATTAAGCAAAATAGTCAGCAGTCGGCCGATTGGTAGCACAGAAATTGGGTATTGCTGAAAAAAAAGACATCTTTGCCAAAGCTTTTCATCTTGCACTCATCAGAATACAAATCCATGGGAGACATCAAATTTATACTGTATGAGAAGAGAGCGTGGATTGGTTGGCAAGGGGACTCTGATAGAGGTGTTGCCATGGAGAATGCACTAGTTGATGGTGACTGACAGTTAACTGCCAAACATGGTTTAACATTTAAACCAGGCAGCTTGACTCTGATTGGTAAGGCATTGCCCTGAAGAATGCCACTTGCTGGTTCATTCTCAAGAGAGAGGGTAATTCATGGATAGAGGCAGTGAGATAGAGAGAGGGTAATGAATGGACAGAGGGAGTAAGATAGATAGGGGGTAATGGACAGAGGGGGTGAGATACAAAGAGGGTAATGGACAGGGAGAGTGAGATAGAGGGTAATGGACTGAGGGAGTGAGAAAGAGAGGGTAATGGATAGAAGGAGTGAGATAGAGGGTAATGGACAGAGGGAGTGAGATAGAGGGTAATGGACAGAGGGAGTGAGATAGAGAGGGCAATAGATAGAAAGTGAGATGGAGAGAGGATAATGAACAGAGGGAGTGAGATAGAGAGAGGGTAATGGACAGAGGGAGTGAGATAGAGAGAGAGCAATGGACAGATAGTGAGATAGAGAGAGGGTAATGGATTGAGAAAGAGAGAGGGCAGAAAGTGAGATAGAGAAAGTGTAATGGACAGAGGGAGAGAGATAGAGAGAGGGTAATGGACAGAGAGTGAGATAGAGAGAGGGTAGTGGACAGAGAGTGAGATAGAGAGAGGGTAATGGACAGAGGGAGAGAGATAGAGAGAGGGTAATGGACAGAGAGTGAGATAGAGAGAGGGTAATGGAGAGAGGGAGTGAGATAGAGAGAGGGACTGTTATTGCTGATTTCCATTTAATAAGCCCCTAACGTATCTAAAATTTGCCATGCACTACAGTCTCTTACTCTGGCTGTAAATGCTCTGCTATAAATGCCGCTGAGCTGTACAGACAACAGGTCCCGGTGTGATCCCTGCTCCGTGTTGTGTTTACTGATCTCAGTCAATGCAGCAATAATAGAACAACAATTGGATTCAGTAGTCTGAAAATCAGCGAGTGGGCCTGCCTTGATTGCTACATGTGAGGTATTTAGTATGGGCAGGACTCAACCTGACTGTGATGACATGTAGACTGAAGACATCTGAGATTGACCTTTGGCTATTGATCAGTACCTCAGAGCTTTCAGGAGGGGAGGAGGAAACCTGGAGTTGCCCCAATTCTGAGTGGAGTGTCTGAGGTCAAATTCCTCAGGGGTTGGTAAAAGCAAAATACTGCAGATACTGGAAATCTGAAATAAAAACAGAAAATGCTGGAAAGACTCAGCAGGTCTGACAGCTTCTGTGGAGAGAGAAGCAGAGATAATGCTTCACGTCTGTATGACTCTTCTTCAGAAGGGTCATACGGCCTGTGAAACGTTAACTCTGTTTCTCACTCCACAGAATCTGTCAGACCTGCTGAGTTTTTCCAGGTATTTCTGTTCCGAGTTTTTCCAGTGTTGTCTGTTTTAATTTCCTCAGTTGGTGCCGTGCAACCTGCTGGTAGGAGTCATGGTTTGTGGTGGGAGTTCACTGAAACGGGGAAGCAGTTAATTATCATCAGTGAAGGTCAGATTGCTTCTTTCCGTGTGTTCATTCTAACAGGACTGCAGTAACTCCCGGTGCAGCACATTCACCTGCCACATGAAGACACTAGGCAGGAATGAGGAGATGGCATTTCATGTTGGCTACACGCTGAATGGCAAATTCTTCAGGACGGTGAGTTTGAGGTTATTTGTAACTCCCCACTTTGGCAGCCAGTGTCAATCAATGCCTCGGTGCGATATTGTTGGACAGTGTGTAGCCCTTGACTTTTTCTCACCCTGCACCCAGTGATATTTCACAGGGTCAGTTCTAGATTTGAAGAGCAGGGAAAGTATATCAGGGTTCAGCAGCATTCTTGGAAAGTAATAAGTCTCCAGTCAACCCCAAACCTCCACACACACTAACCCCAGCCCTCCCCATTGCTCAGTTTGGTCCAGCAGCAGCACTTGTCTTGGTACAAAGAGTGAGTTCCTTATGTAACATATCACTGGAATCCATCAAACTGTGTTTTCTGAATAAGGACTTATTGTGCCCGGAAAGAGAGATATCAGTGATGACTGTGGGTGCAGCGTAACGCTCAGCTCAGTAGTCTGCTGATCTTCAAACATAAACTGTATGGGAGGCCAGTCCTTGATCGCCAGAGTCTCCATGCTTTGCCCCTGTACAGATGTGTTGTAGGTCAGACAGGTTATGCCCAGTTTTCTCTGTAACAGTAGTGTTTGATTGCACAGCTGCCAGTGAAAGCTTGCTGTAACCTCTGCATTTCAACGAGCCCGAAACACGTGTGTTTTTTGATCTGTTTTTAAACAAGCCCTATTGTACGTTCAGACCCCTGATCCAGTTTGGGACTGTGGGCTGCCAGTTGGCTTTAGGTTGTGCTGAAACTATCAAACCCTATTTCCACAGGCAAGGTTCAAATCCCTGAAGATCGTGACCACCTTCACTCTGGATGTGCGGACGCCTCAGGTCCTGACTGTTACAGAGACGGCTCGGTATCGAGAGGTAAGCAGCATTTCCTGTTAATTTGCACTGGAATAAAAAGGGAGGGAATTATATTCTGACAGCTAAAGTTATTTGTTAAAATCCAGAGTCTGAAGAACTCTGAATGTACAGGCAGACAGGAGGTCAAATGTCAAGGTTCAGATTGCTAGAGTGTAGGAATCACACTTTTCCCACATCTGATACCCAGGACAGGTACAGCACGGGGTTAGATACAGAACAAAGCTCCCTCTACACTGTCCCCATCAAACACTCCCAGGGAAGGTACAGCACGGGGTTAGATACAGAACAAAGCTCCCTCTACACTGTCCCCATCAAACACTCCCAGGACAGGTACAGCATGGGGTTAGATACAGAGTAAAGCTCCCTCTACACTGTCCCCATCAAACTCTCTGAGTTCGAGTAGGAGTTTGTAGAATTAAACTGGTCTGCTTGCTGATGTGTCTAATTTCATGTCCAGGTGACTTTAGAGCTGATCAAACCAGTGGTGATTGCCGTCTCTCTGTGGATTATCATCGGAAGCACGCTTGGGGGTCTCCTGCTGTTGGCTCTCATTGTTTTTATTTTGTGGAAGGTAAATGTCTGGTGTTTCTTTATAGGCTCAGTGCCCATTGTTAATACTGAAATCTGAGATTAAAAGAGACTGAGAGTAATCAAGTTGTTGAAGGTATGTCAAAGTACAGAGAGTTCTGAGAGAGATCAGAGACAGGATTTTGCTGAGAAGGCTGATCTGTCCTAGAAATCCAATATATGAATTAGGAGAAATTCCTCTCCTGTTCCCTGAGGCAATCAAGTAATCCTCAGGGGTCTGTGATAATTCCTCCTAATGCCAGCTAAGTCACAATTAACTCTAAGTGGAAATGTGTTCACCCACAACTCATCAGACTCCATTCTCAATGACCATGGGCATCCACACTCACCGTCCTTTATCTAACCTCACTCTTTACACGCACACCACCATTTTGTCCCATCTTCATCCATCTTAAGTGACACGTCTAACCTTCTTCATTTTTAGAAAACTTCAATCATATCTTCTCTGATCCTCTGCTCACCAGCTGTAACTCCTGGTAACAGCTCACCAGCACTGTACATCAGTTTAGCCACTTCTTCAGTATCTTCTCCAGGACCTCAGTAACACCAGGTATGGGAGGCAATACAGGATGCATTGGTTTAAGTGTTGCTGACCCAAGGCTTTATGTAGCTAAATCTATTTCCTCTTGCGTCGTATTATCAAAAGGCAACAGGCTTGTTGGCCTGCATATATTTCCCTAACTCTGAAATGGTGATAAAACTCCTATCTGCAAGATCAAGGAATGGAATGAGTGAACAGGCCAAAGAGAAAAAAAAACTTGTTGCATTAATATTAAAAAACTGTTTCCCCTACAGTGTGGATTCTTTAAGAGGAAACGAAAGGAGGAAGAAAATGAGGACAAGGAGGATGATGAGAAGAAAGAGTGAGGCTGAGGCTGCTCCAGTGCAGCTCCCAGTATGCTCAGTGTCAGGAATCTCTGACATGCCCACGCCGTCCCATCGAACACAGACTGACCGCTGTGCACTTCCTTGAAGCTTTTTTCAATTTGCAAGTACCCTTCAAAGGGGCCGTGTCACCTTGTCCAAAACTCTTGGGACCAATCCAGGGTGGGGTGCCAGGAAACTATTTGTGTTCCAATGGTTGTGACTTACGAGACACAAGCTGTACGGTGGATTTTATTGCATCGTTCAAAGGTTGTTCCTGTTAAATGCGTTGTGTAGATTCAGCAACGTGGGGTGTCCATTCCTATTGTCAAGCAACACAGCCCCTTTCAGCCCGTCATACCCTGCTAACCCCACCCCACTGAGGCTGCTTACTACATACAGCCACTACCTATTCTGCACTGTTGCCACCTTGAGGTGTGGGGCTTGTGCCGGAAATGATATCTTTGGTTGTAATTAAATGAGTTGAAGGTGAAATATCTGCTCACCTTTATGCTGCCAACTGAGCGAGTCAGAGATCAAACACACAAGGGGAAATGTGTAAGAACGTAACTGCCAGCAACTGGACACCCAGACACTGGTGTGGACCAGATAACCCAAAAACGTACATTCACCTTTATTCTACTGTTTTTTTTTCCTTTCCCCAGTCCATGCTGTTAACTGTCAAAGGACCAGGGAGAACCGGTGTTCAGATCCAGCTCACCCACGTGATGACAATCTTTGATTTGCAACAGCCCCCTGCATTTCAAACCCGTGGGACAAACATTCACGAGATGAGAGTACACAGCGTTTGTTCCAAGTATCGATTAGTCGAGGTTGGGTTTGAACGCAGACCTGTCACACCTGGATCAGGACAGATTGTATCACTCAGACTGTTTTCCCCCCACCTCCCTAGCTCGTGTGTGAGAATGGACTGCTCCAAATCATCTCTCATTTTGATTTGAAGCCAAGTAAAAGCTGAGGGAAAGGGCTGCCTGGGTCCCCCAAGGCAGCCCAGCCATCTTGCTTACCCCTCTCCAATTCCAGCTTCTCACTGACACTGAAGTCACTCAGCCTAAGGAACAAATATTTACGTGCACTTTATTTAAAGCTTTCATTTTTTTTGGAAATAAACATTTAAAGAAATAAAACCTGATTTATAGTTTTTGTCTCATTATTGTGCATACAAAATTCGAATTTACTCTTTTTACATTCAGTAGTATTTTAGATTAAGGAATGAGACAGATGGGGGCAGCAATATTCCCGCTCTCTGAGCTATTAGCTGAGCCATATAGACCAGATGTCTGCTGAGTTAGCTTCACTAACTGGTAGAAATTAGCCCCAGCCCCTGCTCTTGATTACTGCTGACTGACTCCTGCTGGGAATCATATGGGTAACAGGCAGTGAAGGGAAAAAATTAATTCCTGATATAAGATTATTGCTGCTCCCGGGCTCAGCCATAGGAAGGACATTCTGTCTGCATTGACGTATATTTTCATTTCCACTTTCCCTATTGTATGTTGACAGGATGACATCTTACGCACCAACATTAGCAGCTGTGAAGGTGACAGCAAAATGCTGTGGTGAAACATCAACTTCTTTCACTGGGATAGTTTCTGTTCATGACTGCACCACTTGGACAGGGTAGGAAGGGCAGCAAGACTGAAAACTTGGCAGAAAAAGATAACTATGTCAGAGCCACTCTAGCACAGTTGGACAGGCAGCAAGGGAATCAACAGCGTGAAGAGAAGACACAGGTAAAAAGTAGGATCTATATTGGTTGATAACTTTACTGTTTAGGACACTCTTGGATTAGTTTGGGAAGAGTGGAAGTTACTTATGAAAATCCCAGCTATTAGTACCCAGATGGCATGTTATCTACTGCAAGAAACAGAAACCTTTAAGCACAGGGCAGAGGGAGCTTTATTCTGCATCTAACCAGTATTGTACCTGCCCTAGGAGTGTTTGATGGGAGCTCTACTTTGTGTTTAATGTTGTATCTGTTTTAACAACGGTCGCTGGGGGATGATCTTCTGGGGGTGAGGTGATTTTCCAGGTTCCACCTTGTCACAGCTCACCAAGTAATGGTGCTTTGCTTAATGGAATTCTCTTGTGACCACTGTGGAAATGTTAGTTTGCAGACCAGCATGGGGCTGGGCAGTTGCTAGTTATGTTTTTTTTTAAAAGTTATTTGCTTTTTGTGGAGTCTTACCTTGTTTTAATTCATTTATGGGATATGGATGTTGTTGGCTAGGCCAGCATTTATTGCCCATCCCTAATTGCCTTTGAGAAAGGCACAAAGGAAGATGGCTGTGGTTGCTGCCCGCTCCAGGCCATCCCAAATGGAGTTCCTCAGGGTACTGTCCTCGGCTCAACCACCTCCCCTGCATAAAGTCAGAGATAGGGATGTTCACGAATGATTGCACAACGTTCAGCACCATTTGTAAATCCTCGGATACTGAAATAGTCCATACCCACATGCAGTGGAATCTGGACAACATTCAGGCTTAGGCTGATAAATGGCAAGTAACATTCACACAAGTGCCAAGCAATGACCATCTCCAACAAGAGAATATCTAACCATCTCCCCTTGACATTACCATCATTAAATTCCCCCCACCATCAACATCGTAGGGGATCACCATTAAGCAGAAACTGGCTGGGAATGCTGTGGCAAGTAACTCACCACCTGGCTGTCTTGAAGCCTTTCCACCATCTACACAGCACAAGTCAGGAGTGATGGAATAGTCTCTACTTCCCTGGATGAGGGCAGCCGTAACAATACTCAAGAAGTTTGATGCCATCCAGGATAAAGCAGCCCAGTGTTTTTGGCAGCCCATCCACCACCTTAGTCATTCACTCCCTCCATCACTGTGCACCGTGTCTTATCTGCCATATCTACTACAGGATGCAGCAACTCTCAAACATGCAACTTCCTTCACCTGGAAGGGCAAGGACAGGAGATGGATGGGAACACCATCACCTCCAGGTCATGCACCATCACAACTTGGCATATGTTCATTGTCACTGGGTCTAAATCCTGGAACTCCATTCCTAATAGCACATAGGAGCACAGTCACCACACAGAGTGCAGTAGTTCAAGGCAGCAAGGGAGATTTCGGATGGTGAGCAGGAGCCAGGAAGACAAAGGAGGGTGAGCATGCACAGAAACCCTGACCAATTGTCCCTTCCTTAAGCCCAGAGGAACTGAGGCCGACACAACTGCTAGTTTGACTGGACTCTGCTAAATCAGCACAGGCCAAGCTAGAACCTGGGTCCTTCCTGCTCTGTGGCTTACTATTGTAGAAAGCTGCAAAAGACACAGTGCAGACGGGCTGGACAAGTGGAAACCATCTCTCAATTTTCTTTTGGTTTATTTACAAAATAAAAACCTTTAAACCAATGACAGAGCAGAGTTAAACATTTACAACTACAAAAAAACATAATGCAATACCAGATGAGTGTCTTCTAGTGAGCAGTACTGTTTCATTCTTAATTAATTTTATTTGAAGAGTTTGACAGTGGTTCTTAATGCAGAATTTGGCTCCTGTTTCATTTTTAACTGCATCACCAATTAACACACTCATACAATGCCTTGGGTGGGGTAGTATAGTGAACGTGAAAGGCAGTCTATCTAAAATAAAAGATGTGATCCTTAATGAAGGTAATAATACAGTAGACACTGGGTTTCCAGATGCACCAGGCAAAGGGAGCAATTTGTTCCTGTCTGCTATTGTATGACTTGTGTGTGCCTCCATTTTATCTCCTGTGCATACTCGGTATGACAGGTACATTGTACAGTCACTACAGTAAACAAGCTAGCACCAGGGCAAGGACCTGCAGTTAAAGCCAGGGGTTGGAGCCAGAGCATATTCTTTGGATACATTTTGGACAGGAGCAATACCTGCAAAACTAAGCTGGCATGTGGACCTAGATTAAACAGCTCTTTCATAGAGCTGGCACAGGTTTCACAGGCTGAATGGCCTCCTTCTGTCCTGAAAGATTTTGTGCACATTTACAAAGTTCACATTGTACTAGGTTTCTTTCTCTCCTTGCTGCAAGTTTCAGGGATGAAGCACAAGGGACAATGTTACACGTTGGTGTGTGGCCCTTTGCTATACAGAGTTCAGAGTCAGTGCTGCAGTGACATGTCTCTGTCCTTAGTGAGTAACCAAGTGTACTGCTCCCCTCATGGCTGGAAAGTGGTACTGCACAATCACAGGTCACTCCACAGGCCCAAGTCCCAGACCAGAGATCATTTAAACTGTCATACATTTTTATCCCATGCAAACCAATATCTTCCACTGCACAAATTCAGAGTTAAAACCAAATGGGCAATTCTGCGTTTTAGGATTAAACTGATGGCTGTACTAAGTTCCACACTGGTTACTGCTGAAAGTAGATCACACTGTCAAGATTTTAATTAAACTTCATGCATCACTATTTACAAACCCATCCAAATTGTAGCCAATTTTAGTATTTGTGAAAGAACTGATTACATAAATAAATGACAAAGATGTTTGTGAAATTGCCCAGTGCTATTTTCACGGTGACAGTGTGTCATTTTTCAAGCACTTCCCTTCCCCAATCACCGCTCCCTTTGCCACTTGCTCCTTTGTAACCAACATAGTAGCTCAGGACCTACCAGTGTGAAATATCAGCAACTCCTTGTGTCTCATACACAAGAGGCTCTGACCTCTATCTCTCCCTCCGGGTCTGAATGCTGCCCTTCAGAATACCGTACTGTGAAACACTGCTCTCCTCGCTCCAAATGAACATACCCTCTGGATGATGTTGTAGGTTGAAGAGGTAACAGAAAAAGGAATTCTCCTTCATGAATACTGTCAGAATGTGATTAAAAATGAAGATTTCCTGCTCATTAGGATTTATGAGCTTCGGCAGTTAATCCAAGGATGGTTTGACCCTGATTTGTCAAGCACATCCTGCTCAACACAAACAGGTGCTCTTTGGAGATATGAAAAGGTTTTCCAAAATTCACCAAATCCAATTCAATACAGCAATATAAGCCATGGAAGTTGAATCTCCTGCTGACACTTGCTATTGAACTGAGGAGTTGTGACCGTGGCCAAGTAGCTGAGATCTCTTGGAGTTTATAGATCCATCCCCCAGCAAGAATCAGTGCCTGTGGAGACGAAGTGAGGGAGAAGAGTAGGAGGAAGGAGATACTAAATATAGAAAACTCTGCTCCCCAGTTTCCAGTTGTCCCTGGTTTCTGACCGTGCTATAATATCACTGCCCACTAGGGGATGCAGTAAAGCAACAGAGGAAAGCTGTCGCTGAGATCAGTGCTTCCAGCCTAGGCCAGGGCAAGAGGAAACATACCGCCCCTGTCATTGTTTACTCGTTCTTCCATTGTTTTCCCTTCCTGTGACCTGCCGTTTTTTTTCTGCACTATGCCACTTGTTAGAGGATGTCTTAACTACATGGGTTTTTAAAGGCTGCCTGAAGTGGCTAGGATACCTGGCTGTAAATGCAAGGTGCTAATGGGGGCTAGAGAGTGAAAGCCGTTTGCAGACATCCTCCATGAGACAGTTCTTAGAACCAATCCCAGATGATAAGACTGGGGAAGATTTTGAGAACTAGCTCAATGCGGAGTGCTGGGTAAGGGCCGTCTGGGGGAGTAGCCACTTTCAACTGCATTGGGTGTAATTACCCTTGGAACTCATCAGCACTCAGTTTAAAATCTGAAAGTGGAATCCTAGGTTGAGGGGCTGAATGATGCAGATCAGGAATTACATCTGGAGCCTGCAGGAGGAAAACCTTTACAGTCACACCGTGTATTGGGTATTATGCGATTGGTTAGCTAGCAAAGCCTCGAGGAGGGAGGGAAGCAGGCAGAGTCTCTGCTCCTGAGTGCTACTCAGTGACACCCTGCTGGAAAGTGCACAAGTGTGGATGTCAGGACCAATGACGAATACTCCCACAGCTAAACATTCTGCTAATATATGCTCTCTTGGCTCACCCTTGATGAATAACCACTCTGCAAGGTGTCAAGGGTGGGTAGCACTTGTGGACCCATATCCTCACTTTCAGTTGGGGGCATAAAATGGGGATGCACAGCGAAGGGAATCCAAACAGATTTTGCCCCGAGGCCATTGACTGGAAAGGTCTATTCTAATCCAGACCCCCAGATTTTTAAACACCTATTTCTGGGGTATGAGAATGACAATCAGTCAGTTTATATTTGGCACAATGGTTCAAGGGCTTTAATAGTTTCTTTTTGTGTCTTTGTGAGAGTCTGTCTGGTACTGTAATATTTCAGCGCTGACTCTCTCTCTTCTCCACCACCACTGCCACCCCGTCAGTCTCTCGATAGTCAAGGCCTTCCTGGGACAAAACCAGCAGCATTCCCATTTATTTTCACAGATCCACCCGTCATTTCACCGGGATTGTCTAATCTTTCACCCACAACCTCCCTCATGCCCTCTCACTACAAAAAATATCTTACGAGCTTTGAAAAGTGGAATTTTCCACTGGTGAAATTAAAATCAATTTGCCATGGCGTTTTGAACGAAGCGAGGTTCGAACAAACTGAGCATAAAACTATTATTTTTGTGCAACCATTGAAAAGCGAATCGATCCCACATTGTTAAACACATAATTCACAGAATGAAAGATAGGCCCCCTGTAAATGCCATCAGTTTAGGTGCAGCCACTCAGCTGTGGCATGTGCCCACTTCTTTCTTTAATATATATAATTTACAATAGAAGTAACAATATTACTGATCGAGTTATGCAGGGGTTGGGGTGCAAAGTACTTCCTGCAGAGTCCTTTAGTATGTCCAGGGGTCCCGCTGCCGGTTTTCACTGCCGGATAGCTCCTCTGAAGTTTGCCGATGACCCATGGTGACCTCTCCATTCAAGCTCTTGCGACACACGGGACAGGTGTCGTGCTGGAACAGAACAGGGTGCTTGAGAATTAAATACTGCAAATCCCAGAGTAATCAGACTGCTGTCACAAAATAGATCATGGATAGTTCACTCTGTGCATTATTAATGCAGACTCTAGCAGTGTTACCGTTTAATCATCTCACCACAGTACAGCAAACTCGCATGCAGAAAATCTTCAAGTAATCTATCCAATGGTTGGCATTTTAAAACAGATCCAATTACAGATAGGGGCTGATCGAGGTGCAGTAGAGCGACGAAGGATGGGAGGATTCCCAACTGAGATGTAGGGGCACAGACTCCCCTGCTAGACTGTAAGGTTACTGTGGTATTTCCATTCTCTGCACTGAGTCCCACTGCTTCACAAACACATTTTCTACTTGGGAAACCTGCACTAGAGAAGCCAACACACCAACAGCGAGCAAGTGTGGTATTTTACTAAAACTATTGTTGGACAAAAAGACTCACCAGTTCTAACCAGGGTACGATGCAGTCGCTGTGGAAGAAGTGATTGCAGGGCAGCTGTCGAACTTGTTCCCCAAGGAGATAATCCTCTTTACACACCGGACATTCTAAACCTGAATCTACAGCAACACAAGGCAGAGGTTTACATAAACACATAAGCAACAATTCTGCTTTATTTCTTAATGTACAAAGTCCTACAACTCCCCATTATCACCTCCCCTAACTATTTGTTACCCCATCCTCATGTCAAACACCAGTCCCAGTGCAGAGGGTCCAATCTGTCCAACAGATGTATCTGCAATGTCCCTCTGTAGATCATTGTGTTCCTTTGCTCACTGCCTCACTCAGTGACTCTCGTTAACTCCTTCTACCATCTCTCCCCCAACATCTCTCACTCGTGCCTCCCCACTATCCTAAGATCTGGACCGAGGTACAGGAGCATTAGCAATTACAAAAAATAGACTTTGCTGTTCAATGTTTTACCAATTCCTAGTGTTGAGACACCGAGTTTCCCAAAGTGCTTTCCCTCAGTGACAGGCTTCAATTCTCCGCTGATTCATACCCTGTAACTCAGTGTCAGTCAGTAAATAAATGAAACCTTTCAATTTCTGGAATCAGTTTAACATCTGCCTCCCCCTTTCTCATTAATACCCCACACCCTGGAACAGTCTGGAAATACAGACAGTTATAGTAGAACTCGTTACAGATTGGGAATCAATGGCACGCACCGATCTGCTCCTGTGTGACGTGCACTGTCGGGAGGGCTGTGATTTTGTCTTTATCTGCCGGGGGAGGTCCTGTGTTTTCTAGTTGTCCCAGAAGCTGTGGAAGGGAAGCAGTGATTTGAGATCAATGATATGGCTGGTTGTAATCAGCCTTTAACCTGCTAGGGACTTTGCAATTTTCTCCTCTCCATCAGGCCGTAACTCTTGCTAACAATTCTACAAGTGCCCTCTGTGGGGAAGGGGGGAAGGAGGGAAGCAGGGAGTTTAACTAGGGGGTGAGAGCATTACAAAAAATACTCACCATTTTTGAGCATGTGCACACACACACACACACACACACACTTTCCAGCAAGGGTCAGCAGACAGCAATGCTGAGACCTCTTGGAATGTCCCAAAAGCAAGCCAACTACCTCAGTGCTGACTGGCAAATGAAGCTCGGGCATGTGTTGCTCCTGATGGTGCCATATCGCAAAGAGCAACGTGTCACTCACAGATCCATCAGAGAGCGTACATCGCTCTTACGTTTTACCTGTAGCCCACACCCCAACCAACCGGCCAGGCTAGTAATCACCTCCCAGCTTCTGCACACGAGGGCGGGATGCGGGGCAAAAGACATAAGACCACCCTGATTTCCAGTGTCTGTGTTACTGAGATCAGTACGAAAGTCACAGGCACAAACATGCCTGTATCCTCCTGCGATGTCTCAGTGTGATGTCTAGCAGAGCACCATGAAACTAGTGTGAGTTATACTGTGCCCACCCATATTACTCAGCACTGGAGAATGAAGATCACTGGCCAGTCAGAGAATAGAAATTGAGCAGCTCAACTACAGGCAAACAAAATGGAAGGGACACAGAATCTGTGAGAGCTCAGCACAGACATGGTGGCCAAGAGAGCAGTAAAAGCACACTGGATACAGAGGAAAGAAAACAGAAAAAGAGTAACAAGCAAAAAAAGAAGTAAGTAATTAGATGGAATGGGAGAGAAAGCGAATGACATGAAGACAAAGGGTGCCTGTGACACAGGTAAAAAAGGAGAGGGGGAAGGAGGGATAGTAATTGTAAAAATCCAGTTCAAAGTGACAATGTGTTTTATCTTTAAATCACTGTTTGTTAAAGACTTAGTTGCCTCTTTAAAACAACTCAAACTCAAGCGCAGGAAACCTAAAACACTTCAACAAGCAATGGGACTGAAGTGACAGCCTTTTCTCACCTGTGTAATAACGGCGTCCAGTCCGCTCTGTCCCCAGGCATAATCGGCAGGGTTTGAGTGCAGCATCCCGCTCCTCAGGAAGGAGAAGAGATTGAGAACACTTCACCATCACAGGGTTACTCCATGAATAAATCAGCAAAATTCACAAATTTCTGTTTATTACCCCAAATACAATGCATTCCCAGGGTAGCAACAGCACAGAGTTGATTCAGTGTAAAGCTCCTTCTACACTGTCCCCATCAAACACTCCCAGGACAGGTACAGCACGGGGTTAGATACAGAGTAAAGCTCCCTCTACACTGTCCCCATCAAACACTCCCAGGACAGGTACAGCACGGGGTTAAATACAGAGTAAAGCTCCCTCTAAACCGTCCCCATCAAACACTCCCAGGACAGGTACAGCACGGGGTTAAATACAGAGTAAAGCTCCCTCTACACTGTCCCCGTCAAACACTCCCAGGACACGGGATTAGATACAGAGTAAAGTTCCCTCTGCACTGTCCCAAGGGGGTTTTTGGGGGGGTGGGGGGGGGAGAGAGAGATTGGGAAATGAAAGGTGCAGAGTATGTTGCACTTACCAGGAGAATGTCTGCGGAGAGCCTGAGATTCCAGCATTGAAGAGTCCTGCAAACAGCTGCTGGATTATTCTGTAAATACACAAAAGACAAGAAATGAGCAACAGCCAGTCATGCAGACAGTGTCCAGGAAACCATTTGGGGATCAAGAGGTCACCTGGGATACACATGGAGTTTCAATTGTTTCATTTATTCATGGGATGTGAGAGTTGGTGGCTCGGTCTTCTTCAGAGCTAAGGAGAAGTAGAAATGTGATGAAATTTATACTGTTTAAGGGGGGGGGAGCAGGTGAAGCTGGATAGAAGGCCAGTGATAGGTGGGGGCGAAGGAGAGATTGAGAAAAGATGTCCTGGACAAAAAGATAAAGGGAATGTTAATAGTTGTGCATGACATCTTTGTCAATCTCTCCTTACCCCCACCTATCACTGGCCTTCTATCCAGCTTCGCCTGCTCCCCCCCCCTTAAACAGTATAAATTTCATCACATTTCTACTTCTCCTTAGCTCTGAAGAAGGGTCATACAGACTCGAAATGTTAACTCTGTTTCTCTCTCCACAGATGCTGTCAGACCTGCTGAGTTTTTCCAGCATTTTCTGTTTTTATTTATTACCCGTCCCTAATTGCCCCTTGAGAAGGTGGTGGTGAGCTGCCATCTCGAACCGCTGCAGTCCCTGTGGTGTAGGTACACCCACAGTCCTGTTTGAAAGGGAGTTCCAGGATTTTGACCCAGTGACAGTGAAGGAACAGCGATACAGTTCCAAGTCAGGATGATGTGTAGCTTGGAGGGGAACTTCCAGGTGGCGGTGTTCCCGTGTATCTGCTGCCCTTGTCCTACTAGGTGGTAGAGGTTTTGGATTTGGAAGGTGCTGTCGAAGGAGCCTTGGTGAGTTTCCACAGTGCACCTTGTAGATGGTACACACTGCTGCTACTGTGTGTCAGTGGTGGAGGAAGTGAATGTTTAAAGTGGTCAATGGGTGCCAATCAAGTGGGCTGCTTTGTCCTGGATGGTGTTGAGCTTCTCAAGTGCTGTTGGAGCTGCAGTCATCCAGGAAAGTGCAGAGTATTTAGTCACACTCCCAGCTTGTGCCTTGTAGATGGTGGACAGGCTATGGGGAGTCAGGTGGTGAGTTACTAGTTGCAGAATTCCTAGCCTCTGACCTGCTCTTGTATCCACAGTATTTATATGGCTGGTCCAGTTCAGTTTCTGGTCAATGGTAACCCTGAGGATGTAGATAGTGAGGGATTCAGTGATGGTAATACCATTGAACGTCATGGGGAGATGGTTAGATTCTCTCTTGTTGTAGATAATCATTGCCTGGCACTGGTGTGACGCAAACTCATTCTTGCTACTTATCAGCCCCAGCCTGAATGTTACATATGAACATACAAATTAGGATCAGGAGTAGGCCACTCAGCCCCTCGAGCCTGCTCTGCCATTCAACAAGTTCATGGATGATCTCATTTTAAACTCAACTTCACATTCCTGCATACCCCTGATGACCTTTCACTCCCTTGCTTATCAAGAATCTATCCACCTCTGCCTTAAAGTTGTTCAAAGACTCTGCCTCAGCCACTTGTTGAGGAAGAGAACTCTCACAGCCCTCAGAGAAAAAACGTTGTTCATGCCTTGCTGTATGCAAGCACCTCAGTACTCTGGAGGACACCGGGTTCTGTATCTAGCATATGAAATAGGAGCAGAAATAGGCCATTCAGCCCCTCGAGCCTGCTCCACTATTCAGTAAGATCATGGCTGATCTGTGTGTTTCAAATTCCACATTCCCATCTACCCCTGATAACCTTTGATTCCCTTGCCTAAACAAGAATCTATCTACCTCCACCTTACAAATATTCAATGACCCCGTCTCTTCCACCTTCTGAGGCAGAAAGTTCCAAAGTCGCACAACCCTCTGAGAGAAAAAAAAATCCTCATCTCTGTCCTAAAAGGGTGACCCCTAATTTTAAAACTGTGGCCCCCTAGTTCTGGACTCGCCCACAAGAGGAAACATCCTTTCCATGTCCACCTTGTCAATACCGTTCAGGATCTTATATACTTCAATCAAGTCACCCCCTCACTCTTCTGACCTCCAGTGGAAACAAGCCCAGTCTGTCCAACCTTTCCTCATCAGACAACCCACTCATTCCAGGTATCACTCTAGTAAACCTCCTCTGAAATGCCTCCCAACGCATTTACATCCTTCCTTAAATATGGAGACCAAAACTGCACATAGTATTCAAGATGCGGTCTCACCATTGCCCTGTATAACTGAAGCATAACATCCTTACTTTTATGTTCAATGCCTCTTGTAACAAAGGATAACATTCCATTAGCCGCCTTAATTACTTGCTGTACCTGCATACTAACTTTTTGTGACTCACGCAGTAGAACACCTAGATCCCTCTGCACCTCAGAATTCTGCAGCTGTTCTGTTTAATTAATACTCTGCTTTTTTATTCTTCCTGCCAAAGTGAACAACTTCACATTTTCCCACATTATACTCCAGCTGCCATGTTTTTGCCCGCTCACTGAACCTATTTATATCCTTCTGCAACCTCATGTCCTCTTCACAACATACATTCCTACCTATCTTTGTGCCATCTACAAATTTAGCTACCATGTCTTCGCTCCCCTTATCTAAGTCATTGATATAAATTGTAAAAGTTCAGGACCCAACACAGACCCCTACGGAACTCCGTTCGTCATAATCTGCCAATCAGAAAGAGACCCATTTATGCACACTGTCTGCTTTCTGCCAGCCAGCCAATCTTCTATACATGCTAATATGTCACTCCCTACACCTTGAGCTTTTATTTTCTGCAATAACCTTTGATGTGGCACCTTATCAAATGCCTTCTGGAAATCCAAGTACAGTACATCTAAAGGTTCCCCTTCATCCACAGCACATGTTACTCCTTCAAAGAACTCCAATAAATTGGTTAAACATGATTTCCCTTTCACAAAACCATGCTGGCTCTTCCTGACTACCTTGAGTTTCTCCAAGTACCCAGCTATAACCTCCTTAATGATCAATTCTAACACTTTACCCACGACAGATGTCAAGCTAACTGGCCTATAGTTTCCTGTTTTCTGCCTCCGTCCCTTCTTGAACAGAGGGGTTATATTTGCTACTTTCTAGGCTGATGGAACCTCTCCAGAATCTGGTGAATTTTGGAAAATTAACACCAACACATCTACTATTTCATCAGCCACCTCTTTTAAGACCCTAGGATGAAGTCCGTCAGGACCCGGAGACTTGTCAGCCCGCAGCTCCATCAGTTTGCTCAGTACCGCTTCCCTAGTGATTGTAATTTCACCAAGTTCCTCTCTCCCTTCCACTTCCTGATTTACAGCTTCACTGGAATGTTTTTTGTATCTTTTATAGTGAACACAGAAGCAAGATATCTGTTCATTTCATCTGCCATTTCCTTATTATCGACTATTAACTCCCCATTGTCACTCTCTAGAGGACCAACAGTCACTTTACTTACTCTTTTCCTTTTCAAATAACTGTAGAAACTCTTGGTATCCGTTTTTACATTTCTAGCTAGCTTCCTCTCATACTCATTTCTTTCTCCTGATTAAGCTTTTAGTCATTCTCTGCTGTTCTTTATATTCTGACCAATCATCTGTCCTGCCACTCATCTTTGCGTAGTTATATGCTTTTTCCTTAAGTCTGACGCTTTCCTTAACTTCTTTAGTTAACCACGGATGGTGGGTCCTCCCCTTAGAGTTTTTCTTTTTAGTAGGAATATACTTATTCTGAGTATTCTGAAATATCCCCTTAAATGTCTGCCACTGCTTCTCTATTGATCTATCCCCTAGCCTAGTATCCCAGTTCACTTCAGCTCGCTCAGCTTTCATGCCCATATACTTTCCCTTATTTAATCTTAAAATACTAATCTTAGATTCACTCTTCTCCCTTTCAAACTGGATGTAAAATTCAATCACATGTGTGGTCACTGCTACCTAGGGGTGCCTTTACTCCGAGGTCATTAATTAATCCTGTCACATTACACAACGCCAAGTCTAATATAACCTGCTCTTTGATTGGTTCCACAACGAGCTACTCTTAGAAACTATCTACCTTGGAAGCATCCAAGCTACTACGGCCAATCTGATTTTTCCAATTTATATGTAGATTAAAATCACCCTTGATTATCGCTGTCCCTTTATTACAAGCACCCAATATTTCTTCTTGTATACTTTGTCCTATATTGTGGTTACTGTTAGGGAGCCTGTAGACCACTCTCACTAGTAACTTCTTTCCACTGTTATTCCTCATCTTCACCTGAACTGATTCTATGTCCTGATCTCCTGAACCTATTGCATCAATGCCATGCTTGATTAACAGTGCTACTTCTCCACCTTTACCTAGCTTTCTGTTCTTCTTGAATGTCATATACCCCTCAGTCTTCAGGACCCAATCTTTGTCAACCTGCAGCTACATCTCTGTAATGGCTATCAGATCATATTTATTTACTTCAACGTGCGCTATCAATTCATTTACTTTGTTAGGAATGCTACGCACGTTCAGATACAGAGCCTTTAGTTTTATCTTTTTGTTATTTTTGTAACATCTAGTCTTGACCACTAGTGTATTCCTATGTTTTTCTCTCTCTCTTTCTCTTCCTGCCATTCTCTGACCCTCATTTCCCATTTTACTATTTTGCTCTCCTGCCTTGACTCTACCCCTTGATTTGCTATATCTACCCAAGCTTTATCCCTCACCCCCCTTGTTTAGTTTAAAGCCTTCTCTACTTTCTTAGTTCCGTGGCTTGCTATGGTTCAGGTGTTGACTGACCCAACATTACAGCCCCCACTTTCCCAAGTACTGATGCCAGTGCCCCACGAACTGGAGCCCACTTTTCCCACACTGGGCTTTGAGCCACACATTCATTTCTCTAATTTTATTCGCCCTTTGCCAATTTGCATGTGGCCTTTGAGGTTATGCTTCTTAATTTGGTGTCTAGCTCCTCATACTGACTACCCAGAGCCTCCTTCCTCGTCCTGCTTATGTCAATGGTACCTACATGGACCACAACAAGTAGATCCTCCCCCTCCCACTGTAAGTTCCTCTTGAGCCTTGAGCAAATGTCCTGAACCCTGGCACTGGGCTGGCAACACAGCCTCTCACTCATTGCTGCAGAGAACAGTGTCAATCCCCCACACTATACTGTCCCCTACTACCATTACATTCCTGTTTGCTCCCCCCACTTGAATGGCTTCCTGTACCACAGAACCAGCCTGCAGCCCCCACTCTCAAGCAAACAAGCTGAAAGAACCTCAAACCTTTGGAAATTGCAGAGGCTGACACTTCTGCCTTCTGGGTCCCCTTACCTGCCTCACTCACAGTCATACCCTCCTGTCCCTGACCACTTTCCAAATCGTAAGACCCTCTCCTAAGGGGTGTGACCATGTCCTGGTACAAAGCGTCCAGGTAACTTTCCCCCTTCCTGATATGTCGCAGTGTCTGCAGCTCGGCCTCCAGCTCAATAACTCTGAGCTGAACTGCAGACACTTACTGAAGACATATTTGCCCTGACTAGTGTCACACTGATCATCTAGCTTCTTCCCTGTAGTAGAGCAAGAACTTGTTCCTAGAGGGTGAACAAGTTAGAAAAAGCATGGGAGCACCTCCCTCCCCTCCTCACCGAGCTCCCTGAACTCACCAAACTCCCAGCACTCCGTTGACGTGGCACTCTAGTGCTAGGTCGCACTGAAATCGTTTCAGCAGTACCTCCCTCCCTAATTCATATTCTCTGTGAGTAATTGCTGTCCCCAATGTAGCATGGAGTTATTTCCAAGTAAATCTCAAGTATAACCGGGCAGCAGTAGTTGCTACAGTTAGTTCGGAGGCCTGAGTTAGGGCAGCAGGGAAAAATATTCAGCCAGGAATCCTGCTCCTCATTACAATCGAGACCATTGCTGATGTTAACCAAGAACAGGACTGGTCTTAGCTGCGATGCCTGTTGCCCAGGGCCACACGTGAAGTGAGTATGGGGGGCAATGAATCACAGATCCTGCACCAAGCAAGAGTCAGCACCTGCAAGAGATATTAGGAAATAGAATAGAAGACTAAATGCACAGAACAAATAGCAAAAGCTGATTACTTCTACCAAGCACTGGCCCTCCAGTTCTAACAGCACAACGCAGGTAGAGGTTTGGTAACTAACCTACCCTTCAATGGCTGGAGACCTCTCAGGGCGCGACGTTCCCCGAGATCGGTATCTTCTAGCCATCGGTAACCTCGTGTGCCGGCTGGGACCCCAGATGTCATTCTGCTGGCTTCCTCGCTCTGTCTCTCCACTATCGTGATCTAGAGAGGTCCCACTACGCAAGGGTCTCCCATCAACGAACAGGAAGGTCTGGTCCAGGTTTAGGAAGGTGCGATCCCATAGCTGCACAACAGAAACAGAGTTGTAACACCATCTGGGGCTGGGTGGAGACTGCAGCAGAGACTGGACAGCAGCTTCAGTAAGGGGCTGGCTGTCAGCTCCAGCACGGGGCAGTTCCAGCAGGCTGCTGGAGGGGTAAATGCATCACTCACCAGCTGGGCAACAGTTAGACCATCAGAATATATCTCAGCACCCCAGAGTTAGGAATCAGCCAGGGCTCCCGCTCCTGGTCATTGAGCAGTGGTCCTTGCTGGAACCTGGCGAAGATGGAGGAATCGGACTGGGCTGTGATGTCCACCACGATGCAATAACCTGTTGGCACTCACTTATACAGGATGATCGGGTGTGAGCACAAGACTTGACAGGAAGATCCTCCTTCTGTTGTATTAAAGAATTATTATGTGTCCAACACAGGCTGGATGCACAGTACAAAGGGTTTTTAAAGAATTTGCTCTTTAATGGATGTGTGCATTGCTGTTAAAGCCAACATTTGTTGCGCATCCCTAATTGCCCTTGAAATGAGTGGCTTGCTAGGCCATTTCAGAGGGCAATTAAGAGTCAAACACATTGCTGTGGGGTTGGAGTCACGTGTAGGCCAGACCGGGTAAGAATGGCAGATTTCCTTTCCTAAAGGGCATTCGAGAATCAGATGGGTTTTTACAACAATCGACCATCGTTTCATGGTCACCATTTATTCGGACTAGATTTCAATTCCAGATTCAGTCATTGTACCATGTTCATATTTCTCAGCCGCCAAATTACCTCTGCAAACTGGGTGGCTGAATCATCATCAAGTCCATTGGTTCCACTGTCCAAGAAGCTGCAGAGACACAAGCACAGTATACAGGGCAAATGATAATCTGTCTTTGCAGATTCATCAGAAGCATTTTCCTTCAACATAAGCACTCTGAGACCCCTTTCACAGGGAGCCTCACTGACCCGGGACTCCTTTCACAGAGTGTTTCGGGAAGGGGTGGAGTCAGGTGAAAGGGCATAGTCTCCTCTTTTGCTCACACACCCTACACCAAAATTTTACATTTTACTTCAAAGCTGCTATCAGTCCTCCTCCAAATATATCCCAAAATCACCTTTCAAATCCTTGCCCCACCATACTCCCCAACCCCCTTAGCCCCAAACCCACCCCAGCACTCCCCTGCTATTCTCTTCCCTCCCTCACATTCCCTCTTATTCTTCACCTCCCCCTTTTTCTTACATCACTTTTCCCTGTCAGCTTTCACATTCTCTTTGCTCCTCTACTTTACCTCTCTCCCTCCTAGCCTCACACACTCCTCTCATCCCCTTTCCACTCTCAATTCCCCCTTTTGCCCACTTCCTCGTCCCTTCCCCCACCCCTCCACTCCTGCCTAATTCCATCGCCGATTCCCCTGCCTAATCACCCTCAGCTCTTCCCCTCACCCTCTCCATTCCTGCCCAATACCCCTCCTCCCCCCCTCTAAGCTAAAATTTTGGGCGGGAGTTCGAAGAAAAAAAAATCAGCATTGGTTTCTGCTACAGGCTACTATCACACCTTCCTAGTGGAAATGCCTGGAACTGTACACAGGACCAGGCCAGTATCAGATGCCTCTCACCACTGAATAATCCAACATTCATCTGCTGGGCATAAAAAGATGAAGTGGAAATACTCTGCTAAACAATCAGCACCACCAATACCCAAGTTACAAATGCTGGTGACAGTCTGCACCGTCAGGAGACCAGCAGCTTAATAATTGACAAAGCTCCACACACCTCGTTTCATCTGTGACCTCCTCTATAAACCCGGATTCACACCGAGGGCAGGTGTATTCCTGGAAGGCAATAAAACACACCCATTACAACCAGCCTGGCAAGGGCAGACCGGAATCATTATCTATAGTTGCTTGGTAGTACAGAACTTGAGTATTGCTGAAAGAAAAAGACACATGCTGTTGAAACTTTTTTGTCTTGTACTCATCAGGACAGATGTAGGAATGCCAAATTTCAAAGGGAACCACAATTTATACTGCATGAGAAAAGGGATGCTGATTGATTGGCAAGTCGGCTCTGATTGATTGAGACATCGCCATGGCAAATGCACCAGGGAGCTATTGTCCCCCATGCTTTTGTTTATTCCAAAAAGGGGCAATGTCTGGACATATTCCTTGTGCTGCAGAGGATAGTTCCTTGCATATGACTATATGTAGCTTCTAGCAAGTGTAAGTGAGCTACATTGTGAGCCCAATTGCTAATCTTAAATTGGTTGTTAGTGTAATTCTTAGCACACTCAGGATTGTTCAGCAAATGCTGTCCAATTGCAGAATCACATATAATGTTAGACATTATGTTCTGAGTTTTACAAGCACAGGTTGGTTGAGTAAGGTCAGTACTCCGCCTATTGTGAACAGCCAAAGGGACGTGCTGTTCAATATGATCCGCCAGTCACTGGTACGTACAGCCTATATGCCTGGCATCACATTGGCACTGAAATTCATTTACCACATTACTCATTTGTGTGGCAGGCAGAATCTCTTTCTGGCTTGTCGGCAGAATCCTGTCAGTGGAAAACACCACTCATGTTGCCACTGCACTGTCGAAGCATGAAAAGGCTTGCTTCACCAGTTGCTGGAATTTACTTCAGATATACTCTCCCTGTGTCAATAGTCTTCCAGAGAGAGTGTACCTGACCCATATCGAGGCAGTGTGTGTGTACCTGACCCATATCGAGGCAGTGTGTGTGTACCTGACCCATATCAAGGCAGTGTGTGTGTACCTGACCTATATCGAGGCAGTGTGTGTGTACCTGACCCATATCGAGGCAATGTGTGTGTACCTGACCCATATCCAGGCAGTGTAAGTGTACCTGACCTATATCCAGGCAGAGAATGTACCAGAATAAAATCCACATAGAATACATCAGAAGAACATCCACAGAGGGAGAATACCAGAACGATATCCACAGTGAGAGAGAGTATATCAGAACAATATCCAATGAGAGAGAGCATACTGAAACAATATCTACAGTGTGTGTGTATTGGAAGAATATCCACACATAGAGGACATGCTGGAACCGTATTCACACAGCCAATGCCTGTGCACCATCTACAAGGCACAAGGCAACTACACTCACAAAGCTCGACACCATCAAGGACAAAGCAGCCTGCTTAATCGGCACCCCATCCCCCACCTTAAACATTCACTCCCTCCACCACCAGCACCCAGTGGCAGCAGTTGGTACCATCTACAAGATGCACAGCAGCAACTCACCACGCCTCCTTCGACAGCACCTTCCAAACTCAGCTAGAAGGACAAGGGCAGCAAACGCATAGGAAAACCACCACCTGCAAGTTCCCCTCTAAGCCACACACCATCATGACTTGAACTATATTGCCGTTCCTTCACTGTTGCTGGCCAAAAACCTGGAATTCTCTTCCTATCAGCACTATATGTGTACTCACGCCACATAGACAGCAACAGTTCAAGACAACAGCTCACCAGCATCTTCTCAAGGACAAACAGAGATGGAATGCTGGTCTTGCCAGCGAGGCTTACATCTCATGAAATTATACAGACTATACCGGAAAATATAGAGAAACAGTATACCAGAAAATATAGAGAGTGTATACCGGAAAATATACAGAGAGAATACACTGGAAAATATACAGAGGATACCGGAAAATATACAGAGGGGATATACCGCGAAATATACAGAATATACAGGAAAAATATGCACAGAGGGAGAGTATACTGGAAGACCATCCACACAAGCAGAATATACCAAAACCATATCAATACAGAGTAAGTGCACCAGACAATATAGAGACAGAGCACACCGCAAGACTATCCGACACAGGGAGAGCGGTGTGCAAGACTACCCCTCACAGGGACAGTACACTGAAGACTGTCCACACAGGGAGGGTACACTGAAGACTGTCCACACAGGGAGGGTACACTGAAGACTGTCCACACAGGGAGGGTACACTGAAGACTGTCCACACAGGGAGGGTACACTGAAGACTGTCCACACAGGGAGAGTACACTGAAGACTGTCCACACAGAGAGAGTACACTGAATACTGTCCACACAGGGAGGGTACACTGAAGACTGTCCACACAGGGAGAGTACACTGAAGACTGTCCACACAGGGAGAGTACACTGAAGACTGTCCACACAGGGAGGATACACTGAAGACTGTCCACACAGGGAGGGTACACTGAAGACTGTCCACACAGAGAGGGTACACTGAAGACTGTCCACACAGTGAGGGTACACTGAAGACTGTCCACACAGAGAGAGTACACTGAAGACTGTCCACACAGGGAGGGTGCACTGAAGACTGTCCACACAGGGAGGGTACACTGAAGACTGTCCACACAGGGAGGGTACACTGAAGACTGTCCACACAGAGAGAGTACACTGAATACTGTCCACACAGAGAGAGTACACTGAATACTGTCCACACAGAGAGAGTACACTGAATACTGTCCACACAGAGAGAGTACATTGAATACTGTCCACACAGAGAGAGTACACTGAATACAGTCCACACAGAGAGAGTACACTGAATACTGTCCACACAGAGAGAGTACACTGAATACTGTCCACACAGAGAGAGTACACTGAATACTGTCCACACAGAGAGAGTACACTGAATACTGTCCACACAGAGAGAGTACACTGAATACTGTCCACACAGGGAGAGTACACTGAAGACTGTCCACACAGGGAGAGTACACTGAAGACTGTCCACACAGAGAGTACACTGAATACTGTCCACACAGGGAGAGTACACTGAAGACTGTCCACACAGGGAGAGTACACTGAATACTGTCCACACAGAGAGAAAGTACACTGGATGACTATCCACAGAGACAGAGTCTACACAGAAGGAAAGTGTACACTGGAACCACATCCACACAGAGAAAGCGTAGACTGGAAGAGTATCCACACAGAGTGTGTATCGTAGAACCACTAAGATCAGCAGAGATACTGTCAGTAACACAGGGTGCTGGGGGAGAGAGGGGTTACTGAGTGACAGTGTGAGGGAGCTGGATTAACGGTCAGTAGAGATACAGTCAGTTACACAGGGTGCATGAGGGAGGAGTTACTGACTGACAGTGTGAGTGAGCTGGGTTAACATCATTAGAGATACAGTCAGTAACACAGGGTGCTGCGGGGGGGTTACTGAGTGACAGTGTGAGGGAGCTGGATTAACATCAGTAGAGATACAGTCAGTAACACAAGGCGCTGGGGGGAGAGGGGTTACTGAGTGAGAGTGTGAGGGAGCTGGATTAACATCAGTAGAGATGCAGTCAGTTACACAGGGTGCATGAGGGAGAGGGGTTACTGACAGTGTGAGTGAGCTGGATTAACATCAGTAGAGATACAGTCAGTTACACAGGGTGTTGGGGGGGAGAGCTGTTACTGAGTGACAGTGTGAGGGAGCTGGATTAACATCAGTAGAGATACAGTCAGTTACACAGGGTGTTGGGGGAGAGAGCTGTTACTGAATGACAGTGTGAGGGAGCTGGATTAACATCAGCAGAGATACAGTCAGTAACACAGGGTGCTGCGGGGGGGTTACTGAGTGACAGTGTGAGGGAGCTGGATTAACATCAGTAGAGATACAGTCAGTAACACAAGGCGCTGGGGGGAGAGGGGTTACTGAGTGAGAGTGTGAGGGAGCTGGATTAACATCAGTAGAGATGCAGTCAGTTACACAGGGTGCATGAGGGAGAGGGGTTACTGACAGTGTGAGTGAGCTGGATTAACATCAGTAGAGATACAGTCAGTTACACAGGGTGTTGGGGGGGAGAGCTGTTACTGAGTGACAGTGTGAGGGAGCTGGATTAACATCAGTAGAGATACAGTCAGTTACACAGGGTGTTGGGGGAGAGAGCTGTTACTGAATGACAGTGTGAGGGAGCTGGATTAACATCAGCAGAGATACAGTCAGTAACACAGGGTGCTGCGGGGGGGTTACTGAGTGAGAGTGTGAGGGAGCTGGATTAACATCAGTAGAGATACAGTCAGTAACACAGGGTGCATGAGGGAGAGGAGTTACTGAGTGACAGTGTGAGGGAGCTGGATTAACATCAGTAGAGATACAGTCAGTAACACTGGGTGCTAGGGCAGAGGGGTTACTGAGTGACAGTGTGAGGGAGCTGGATTAACATCAGTAGAGATACAGTCAGTAACACAGGGTGCTGGGGGGAGAGGGGTTAATGAGTGACAGTGTGAGGGAGCTGGATTAACATCAATAGAGATACAGTCAGTAACACAGGGCGCTGGGTGGGTGGGGGGTGAGGTGTGCATGAGTGAGAATGTGAGGGAATTGGATTAACATCACGAGAGTTAGAAGCCAGGATGGAAAGAGAATAGTCAATTGAAGCATTTGATATTAATTCAGCTCATCAGTATTGTTACATTCAGAAACTGCACTGTCAGTTCCACAAGTTCCTCAGCATCAATGTTTAAGGCAACCTATTTATTTAAAACAGCCTCCACAAAATGGTCACCATCAAAATTTCTCTCAGTTATTCAGGGCACTAGTGAGACGCTCTCTAATATAGGTTCGACTCACAAATCCTATTACAAAGCCACACTCTCAGTGTCACCATCCCACTCGTCCATTCTGAAGGTGAGTGTTTACTGGCCTCAATGGAGGACCGACCCCAATAACACTAAACAGTGGAGACAGGGCTTCAATAAACCTGAACCAGCCTTGAATATATAAGAGGTCTCCATGGTGACCATCGCCAGGGGACGGGAGGGGGTGGTCTCCATGGTGACCATCGCCAGAGGACGGGAGGGGGTGGTCTCCAAGGTGACCATCGCCAGGGGACGGGAGGGGGTGGTCTCCATGGTGACCATCATCGGGGGATGGGAGGGGGTGGTCTCCATTGGGACCATCGCCAGGGGATGGGAGGGGCTGGTCTCCAAGGTGACCATCGCCAGGGGACGGGAGGGGGTGGTCTCCATGGTGACCATCATCGGGGGATGGGAGGGGGTGGTCTCCATTGGGACCATCGCCAGGGGATGGGAGGGGCTGGTCTCCATTGGGACCATCGCCAGGGGATGGGAGGGGCTGGTCTCCATTGGGACCATCGGCAGGGGATGGGAGGGGGTGGTCTCCATTGGGACCATCGCCAGGGGATGGGAGGGGGTGGTCTCCATTGGGACCATCGGCAGGGGATGGGAGGGGGTGGTCTCCATTGGGACCATCGCCAGGGGATGGGAGGGGGTGGTCTCCATGGAGACCATCGCCAGGGGATGGGAGGGGGTGGTCTCCATGGGGACCATCGCCAGGGGATGGGAGGGGGTGGTCTCCATGGGGACCATCGCCAGGGGATGGGAGGGGGTGGTCTCCATGGGGACCATCGCCAGGGGATGGTCTCCATGGGGACCATCGCCAGGGGATGGGAGGGGTGGTCTCCATGGTGACCATCACCAGGGGATGGGAGGGGGTGGTCTCCATGGTGACCATCACCAGGTGATGGGAGGGGGTGGTCTCCATGGTGACCATCACCATGGGATGGGAGGGGGTGGTCTCCATGGTGACCATCACCAGGGGATGGGAGGGGGTGGTCTCCTTGGGGGCCATCACCAGGGGATGGGAGGGGGTGGTCTCCATGGTGACCATCACCAGGGGATGGGAGGAGGTGGTCTCCATGGTGACCATCACCAGGGGATGGGAGGGGGTGGTCTCCATGGTGACCATCACCAGGGGATGGGCTGCTGTCAGTTGATTGTAATGAATGATTTTCATGGCTGCCCATGATTTCCAATGACCCCTGCCCTCCATCACTAATCCCTAACCCAGCTCTGATCTTTAACTGGGTGATATTTACCCCTCTCCAGACCTTCCAAAGTCGGGTTTAAAATCCAAAAATGTTTCTAAACTACACAAATAAAGATAATTCGATAAAACAGCAGTTTTGGGTCTAAAGATGTGTTGGGTGTCGGATAAGGGGAAGAAAGTGTATGTATCGGGCAGAGCCCCCCTTACCGGCAGCTTGGGACAAACCTCCCCCTTGCAGCAGTGGCAGAAGAAGCGAAGCGGAGAGACGGCCGCAGCCTCCGCCATCTTACCCGCTGACGTCACTCGCTATCCCGGCAGCCCACAGGCCGCCTGCCGCGGAACTGGGTCTGCGGGATCGCGATGGCGGCCATGTTTGTGCGGGGCAGGGACCGGAAGTTTCATTGCAAATAGGATCCGGAGGAAAAAAACAGGAGACGGCCGGCGGTGGGGGGGAGAACCCGCACATCCGGAGTGCGAGGGCCTTTACCCCCAGAAGTAGAAAGTGGCCCGAGGACGACAGGAGCCCGTGAGCGGTCAGTGAAGTGAGTGAGAGGCCGAGGCTTCAGGGGAAGGGAGGCCGCGGGGAGGAAACAGCACGGGGTTAGATACAGAGTAAAGCTCCCTCTACACCGTCCCCATCAAACACTCCCAGGACAGGTACAGCACGGGGTTAGATACAGAGTAAAGCTCCCTCTACACCGTCCCCATCAAACACTCCCAGGACAGGTACAGCACGGGGTTAGATACAGAGTAAAGCTCCTTCTACACCGTCCCCATCAAACACTCCCAGGACAGGTACAGCACGGGGTTAGATACAGAGTAAAGCTCCCTCTACACCGTCCCCATCAAACACTCCCAGGACAGGTACAGCACGGGGTTAGATACAGAGTAAAGCTCCCTCTACACCGTCCCCATCAAACACTCCCAGGACAGGTACAGCACGGGGTTAGATACAGAGTAAAGCTCCCTCTACACTGTCCCCATCAAACACTCCCAGGACAGGTACAGCATGTCTGGCATCCGTCTGTCTTGGGAGACGATGGGCTGCTGCAGGTGTCTGTGTCACTTCTGGATTAGACGTTGTTTGTTGTGGCTGTAGAGGCTGATTCACGGGTGGCAGTCTCTTCTGGCACAGACGAGTGGCATGGATGTGAGGTCGATGATTTGTTTTCATTCTGGCGGGTCTCTTTTCCAACTTCTTGTCATTTCTTTTCTCAATTTTTTCCACACTCTTCCAGACTGCTTGTCTCCAGGCAGTCTGGTCAGCAACGAGGACTTCCTATGCATTGACTCCAGTCCTGGCCGTCTTGAGGTCTTACTTACAGACGTCCTTGTATCACAGGTGGAGGCAACCTGTTGGTCCTGTGTGGATAGCCAACTTGCCATAGAGCATGTCTTTGGGGATGTGGTCGTCATTCATTTGGCTCACATGACCCAGCCATCGGAGCCACCACCTCTCGAGAGCAGACATGCTGGGGATCTTTGCACCCTGGTGCACTCCCATACTTGGAAGTCTGACCTGGCAGGAGATGCCCAATATTTGTCTGAGGAAGTGCAGGTGGAAGCTGTTCATCCGCTTATCTCGACTTGCATGAGTTGTCCTTGCTTCCCGGCGGTAAGGGAGGCTGCTGAGAACACAAGCCAGGAACACGGAGCTTTGTATTTTCAGTTAGTTTGCTGATGGTCCATACTCGATATCCCAACTTTGCCAGCTGCAGCCTTTGCCAATCCTGTTGCTAATTTCGGCATCAAGGGCAAGGTGCTGGTAATTGTTGATCCTCCAGCGTCAGCTCGTGATGTTTGAAAGAAGCTGGAATTTCTAGGTCTTGGCCCATAAATTTTGTCTTCCTGAAGTTGCTTGTCAGCCCAAACCACCCCCCCCCCCACCCCCGGCAGGCCCGGAAGAACCGATCTACAAGCTGTTGCAAATGAACTTCATTATGAGGTGCCAGTGCGGTGCATCAGCAAACAGCAACTCACAGACTCGAACATTACAAACACTGATCCTGGCATGCAGTCTTCTCAAGTTGAACAGCTTAGCATCAGCTCTGGCGTGCAGGTCAACACTCTCATTTGAGTACCTGAAAGTGTACAAGCATGGAGAAAGATATACCAAAGAGAGACGATGTAGAACACAACCCAGCACTCCCAGGACAGGGACAGCACGGGGTTAGATACAGAGTAAAGCTCCCTCTACACTGTCCCCATCAAACACTCCCAGGACAGGGACAGCACGGGGTTAGATACAGAGTAAAGCTCCCTCTACACTGTCCCCATCAAACACTCCCAGGATAGGTACAGCACGGGGTTAGATACAGAGTAAAGCTCTCTACACTGTTCCAAAAATATTTCTGAATCTCACTAGCACCTTTTACAATTGTCCTGCTTGTTTTCTCCCGATTATGTTCTAAGTGCCTTTGACTTCAATGTCTTTGTAAAATTAACAGTCTTTCATTGAACCTGTAGGACTGTACCTAATCTGATCAAAGGCAGATCAGGAATGACGCACCTCGAGGCACAGATCTGCTCCCGTCTGCTCCTGGCACACTACGGCCAGATCGTGGCCAAAGTTGGCACCCACCTGATTCGCACGGGATGCCAACCTCTGCGGCTGATGGCCAACGACACCGAGACGCCAATCGATCAGGTATCAGTGTGTGCACATGAATCTCCTGCTGCAGGCTGCTGCTGCTCCTGAGTCCACGATGAGATAGCTGATCGGATTCTCAGTATTCAAGGGAAAATCAGGCACCTTTCCTGCCACAGCTCTCCACAGAGATTTCGGGACAGTTTCTGTGGGGGGGAGCAGTGCCACAGGAAGCAGCGAGTATATTTATAACTTACTTCATTGTCGGACTTGTACTGAATTGTCGCGTGGTCCCAGCTAGGCCTGAACCCCACTGGGAAACTGTGCTGAGGGAAGAGGAGGGGGATTCAGTTGCACAGGGGAGGTTGGGTTTGTGGGGGCCTTGACTCACACTTTGCTATGTTCCAGGTTAAGAAAGCTCTCTGCGTCCTGATCCATCACAACTTTGCCTCCTATCATGTGCACAAGCGGGGTTTTGTGGAATACGAGGTACACTGTGCGCACATCATTCGCATCCTGCGCTACCCACGCTACATCTACTCAGCCAAGACGCTGTACGGAGACACGGGGGAGCTGATCATCGAGGAGCTCCTGCAGAACGGCAAGATGACAATGAGTGGAGTTGTGAAGAAAGTAGCTGACAGGCTGACGGAGACAATGGAGGGTGAGAGTGTAAGAATAAAGAGAGAGGAGGAGGAAGGGGGAGAGGGTGTGAATGGAGAGAGGGAGGAGGAGAGAGGGTGTGAATGGAGAGAGGGAGAGGGTGTGAATGGATGGAGGGAGGGAGGGGGAGAGAGGGTGTGAATGGAGAGAGGGAGAGGGTGTGAATGGAGGGAGGGAGGGGGAGAGAGGGTGTGAATGGAGAGAGGGAGAGGGTGTGAATGGAGAGGGAGAGGGTGTGAATGGAGGGAGGGAAGGGGAGATAGGGTGTGAATGGAGAGAGGGAGAGGGTGTGAATGGAGGGAGGGAGGGTGTGAATGGAGAGAGGGAGGGTGTGAATGGAGGGAGGGAGGGTGTGAATGGAGGGAGGGAGGGTGTGAATGGAGAGAGGGAGAGGGTGTGAATGGAGGGAGGGAGGGTGTGAATGGAGAGAGGGAGGGTGTGAATGGAGAGAGGGAGGGTGTGAATGGAGAGAGGGAGGGAGAGAGGGTGTGAATGGTGTGAGGGAGGAGAGAGGGTGTGAATGGAGAGAGGGAGGGAGAGAGGGTGTGAATGGTGTGAGGGAGGAGAAAGGGTGTGAATGGAGAGAGGGAGAGAGGGAGGGTGTGAATGGAGAGAGGGAGGGAGAGAGGGTGTGAATGGTGTGAGGGAGGAGAGAGGGAGGGAGAGAGGGTGTGAATGGTGTGAGGGAGGAGAAAGGGTGTGAATGGAGAGAGGGAGGGAGAGAGGGTGTGAATGGTGTGAGGGAGGAGAGAGGGTGTGAATGGAGAGAGGGAGTGAATGGAGAAAGGGAGGGAGAGAGGTTGTGAATGGTATGAGGGAGGAGAGAGGGTGTGAATAGAGAGAGGGAGGGTGTGAATGGTGTGAAGGAGGAGAGAGGGTGTGAATGGAGAGAGGGAGGGAGAGAGGGTGTGAATGGAGAGAGGGAGGGAGAGAGGGGAGAGAGTGAATATAAATGGAGAAAGAGAGGGTGTGAATGGAGAGAGGGGGGAGAGGGAGGGTGTGAATGGAGGGGGAGAGGAGGGAGGGAGTGGGGAGGGGAGAGGAGGGAGGGAGTGGGGAGGGGAGAGGAGGGAGGGAGTGGGGAGGGGAGAGGGGGGAGGGGAAGGAAGGGTGTGATAGGGTGTGACTGGTGAGCGGGAGGGAGAGAGAGTGTGAATGGAGAGGGGGAGGTCTTACAGGACAGTCTGCGTAGAGGGGTCAGTGAGGTATTACAGGACGGTCTGTATAGAGGGGTCAGTGAGGTATTACAGGACGGTCTGTTTAGAGGGGTCAGTGATTACAGGACAGTCTGTATAGAGGGGTCAGTGAGGTATTACAGGACGGTCTGTATAGAGGGGTCAGTGAGGTATTACAGGACGGTCTGTATAGAGGGGTCAGTGAGGTATTACAGGACGGTCTGTATAGAGGGGTCAGTGAGGTATTACAGGACGGTCTGTTTAGAGGGGTCAGTGATTACAGGACGGTCTGTATAGAGGGGTCAGTGAGGTATTACAGGACGGTCTGTATAGAGGGGTCAGTGATTACAGGACGGTCTGTATAGAGGGGTCAGTGATTACAGGACGGTCTGTATAGAGGGGTCAGTGATTACAGGACAGTCTGTATAGAGGGGTCAGTGAGGTATTACAGGACGGTCTGTATAGAGGGGTCAGTGATTACAGCACAGTCTGTATAGAGGGGTCAGTGATTACAGGATGGTCTGTATAGAGGGGTCAGTGATTACAGCACGGTCTGTATAGAGGGGTCAGTGATTACAGGATGGTCTGTATAGAGGGGTCAGTGATTACAGGACAGTCTGTATAGAGGGGTCAGTGATTACAGGACGGTCTGTATAGAGGGGTCAGTGATTACAGCACGGTCTGTATAGAGGGGTCAGTGAGGTATTACAGGACGGTCTGTATAGAGGGGTCAGTGATTACAGCACAGTCTGTATAGAGGGGTCAGTGATTACAGGACGGTCTGTATAGAGGGGTCAGTGATTACAGGACAGTCTGTATAGAGGGGTCAGTGAGGTATTACAGGACGGTCTGTATAGAGGGGTCAGTGATTACAGCACGGTCTGTATAGAGGGGTCAGTGATTACAGGACGGTCTGTATAGAGGGGTCAGTGAGGTATTACAGGACGGTCTGTATAGAGGGGTCAGTGAGGTATTACAGGACGGTCTGTATAGAGGGGTCAGTGAGATATTACAGGACGGTCTGTATAGAGGGGTCAGTGAGGTATTACAGGACGGTCTGTATAGAGGGGTCAGTGAGGTATTACAGGACGGTCTGTATAGAGGGGTCAGTGAGGTATTACAGGACGGTCTGTATAGAGGGGTCAGTGAGGTATTACCGGACGGTCTGTATAGAGGGGTCAGTGAGGTATTACAGGACGGTCTGTATAGAGGGGTCAGTGAGGTATTACAGGACGGTCTGTATAGAGGGGTCAGTGAGGTATTACAGGACGGTCTGTATAGAGGGGTCAGTGAGGTATTACAGGACGGTCTGTATAGAGGGGTCAGTGAGGTATTACAGGACGGTCTGTTACATGGCAGTTCTGTTGAATACGGTTTGCTCAGGTTCTTGGCTGTTTCTCCCCACAGACAGTAAGACCAGGGAATACAGTGAGACCTCCAATACCTTTATACGTTTGGTACAGACGCACTTTCTGCAGAAATGTGGGATGGTCTCAGACTCTGTGAATGCTGAAGGACCACGACCTTCTCCTGCTCCCACCCTGGTCACTGATGAGAAGGAGATGTACACAGTGCCCAATCTCAGCGTTGTCGGTAAGCAGTTCTAAGCACGCTGTCTGCTTTCATTAAGGTTACATTTTTTGTCTGAAGCCAGTAAGTTTTTCCTCCTTATGTGAGTGCATCAGAGCCAAACCTGTCTTCACTCAACATCCTTGCAGAGTTTCCAGTGGTAGCCCTGTTTTCCTCACTGCCCCAGAGTACTGCGCTCTCTGAGCCCGGTCACCGCGCTCTCTGAGCCCGGTCGCCGCGCTCTCTGAGCCCGGTCGCCGCGCTCTCTGAGCCCGGTCACTGTGTACCTGGTCACTCTGTGTAATGAGGCTCCCGGGCTCCCCGGCTGTAGTTTGCTCTGTATTCACTCTCCGAGATACAGGCAGCTTCTGTGTAATGAGGCTCCCGGGCTCCCCGGCTGTAGTTTGCTCTGTATTCGCTCTCCGAGCTACAGGCAGCTTCTGAGTAATGAGTCTCCCGGGCTCCCCGGCTGTAGTTTGCTCTGTATTCACTCTCCCTGCTACAGGCAGCTTCTGTGTAATGAGTCTCCCGGGCTCCCCGGCTGTAGTTTGCTCTGTATTCACTCTCCCTGCTACAGGCAGCTTCTGTGTAATGAGTCTCCCGGACTCCCCGGCTGTAGTTTGCTCTGTATTCGCTCTCCGAGCTACAGGCAGCTTCTGTGTAATGAGTCTCCCGGGCTCCCCGGCTGTAGTTTGCTCTGTATTCGCTCTCCGAGCTACAGGCAGCTTCTGTGTAATGAGGCTCCCGGTCTCCCCGGCTGTAGTTTGCTCTGTATTCACTCTCTCTGCTACAGGCAGCTTCTGTGTAATGAGTCTCCCGGACTCCCCGGCTGTAGTTTGCTCTGTATTCGCTCTCCGAGCTACAGGCAGCTTCTGTGTAATGATGTTCCCGGACTCCCCGGCTGTAGTTTGCTCTGTATTCGCTCTCCCTGCTACAGGCAGCTTCTGTGCTTCTATTTTTATGGATGTTCAGTTTCCCTCACTCAGGTCAAGGCAAACGCAGGCGCACATCGGAGGATGGCTGTGAACCCAAATCAAAGCGATCAAAGCAGGATCAGGGGGATCAGGAGGTGAGCTGTCTGTGTGTTTGGACATGGGTAACCTGCTCTGGGATGGGGGACTTCACCCCTGCTCAAAGGCCCAGGTTACTTTCCCAACTTGGACTGGCCACAGCGTCAGGACCAGAGCCACTTGGCATTCTGCAAAATGGCCCCCTCCACCCTCCGCCCCCCTCCACCCTCCGCCCCCTCCACCCTCCGCCCTCCACACCCCCTCCGCCCCCCGCCCCCTCCAACCTCCGCCCTCCACCTCCTCCACCCCCTCCACCCTCCGTCCCCTCTGCCCTCCACCCTCCGTCCCCCTCCACCCTCTGTCCCCTCCGCACCCACCCCCTCCACCCTCAGTGCCCTCCACCCCTCCGCCTTCCACCCCCTCCACCCTCCGTCCCCCTCCACCCTCCGTCCCCTCCGCCCTCCGCCCTCGACCCTCTCCGCCCTCCACCCTCCCCCCTCCGTCCTCCTCCACCCCCTCCGCCCTCCACGCCCTCCGCCCTCCAACCCCTCCGCCCTCCACCCCCTCCGCCCTCCACCCCCTCCACTCTCCGTCCCCTCCACTCTCCGTCCCCTCCACCCTCCGTCCCCCCACCCCCCGCCCCCCTCCACCCTCCACCCTCCGTCCCCTCCACCCTCCGTCCCCTCCGCCCTCCACCCTCCGTCCCCTCCGCCCTCCCCCCATCCGTCCCCTCCACCCTCCGTCCCCTCCGCCCTCCACTCCTCCCCCTCCGTCCTCCTCCACCCCCTCCACCCTCCGTCCTCCTCCATTCTCTCCACCCTCCGTCCCCTCCACCCTCCAACCCCTCTGCCCCTCCACCCCTCCGCCCCCTCCACCCCTCCACCGTCCGCCCCCCCACCCTCCACACCCTCCACCCCATCCGGCCCCTCAACCTCCGCCCTCCACCCTCCACCCCCGCCCTCCACCCTCCGCCCTCTGCCCTCCACCCCCTCCGCCCTAATCTTCCGATTAGGGATTTTACAACCTTCTGGATTAACATTTGAGTTCAACAAATTCAGACCCTGAAACTCACGCCTCCATCTCGACCTCCTTTTTAATCCAATTTTAATTAATTTTTTAATAGTCTTTTATTTATTTGTTTGTTATTTTATCCTTTTTCCCCCAACCTCCCCTCCCCCCACAGGGCCACTTGTTTTTGTTTTGCTTTCAGAGGACGCTGACCCCTGTTCTGCTGTAACACATTCTGCTCTTACCTTTCTGCCACTATCAGCACCTCCTTTAGCCTTTACCGCTACCATTAACACTCCCTCTGCCTTGTGTCCACGACATCTTTGTCAGTCTTTCCTTGGCCCCCACCTATCCCTGACCTTCTCTCCAGCTCCACCTGCTCCACCTCCAGTATAAATTCCATCACATCACGTTTCTACTTCAGCTCTGAAGGAGGGTCACACGGACTCGAAATGTTAACTCTGTTTCTCCCTCCACAGGCGCTGCCAGACCTGCTGAGTCTTTCCAGCATTTTCTGTTTTTATTTCCGATTTCCAGCATCCACAGGATTTTGCTTTTATAAACTAAAGGATACGATTCTGAAGGGGGGTCCAAGGGCAGCGAGACCTGGGTGCATATGTGCATATGTTATTGAAGGTGGCATGCAGTCTCCTAGGCTTCATTATTAGGGGCACAGAAGGCAAGAGCAAGAAGGTTAAGTTGAACATGTATTGGGCACTAGTTCAGCCTCAGCTGGAGTATTGTTTACAGTTCTGGGCACCGCACTTTGGGAAGGATGTGAAAGCATTGGAAAGAGTGTGGAAAAGATTCACGAGAATGGTTCCAGGTAGGAGGGATTTCAGTTATGAAGATAGATTGGAGAAGTTAGGACTGTTTTCCTCGGAGAAGAGAAGGCTGAGAGGAGGATTTGATAGAGGTGTACAAAACCATGAGGGGTCTGGACAGAGTAGATAGGGGGAAATTGATTCCTTGGGCAGAAGGATCGAGAACAAGAAGACACAGATTTCAATTAATTGATTAAAGAAGCAAATGTGATATGAGGAAAAAACATGTTCACACAGAGCGTGGTTAGGGTCTGGAATGCGCTGTCTGTGAGTGTGGTGGAGACAGGGTCAATCGAGTGGTTAGGATCTGGAATGCACTGTCTGAGAGTGTGGTGGAGACAGGGTCAGTCGAGTGGTTAGGATCTGGAATGCGCTGTCCGAGAGTGTGGTGGAGACAGGGTCAATCGAGTGGTTAGGATCTGGAATGCACTGTCTGAGAGTGTGGTGGAGACAGGGTCAATCGAGTGGTTAGGGTCTGGAATGCACTGTCTGAGAGTGTGATGGAGACAGGGTCAATCGAGTGGTTAGGGTCTGGAATGCACTGTCTGAGAGTGTGGTGGAGACAGGGTCAATCGAGTGGTTAGGGTCTGGAATGCACTGTCTGAGAGTGTGATGGAGACAGGGTCAATCGAGTGGTTAGGGTCTGGAATGCACTGCCTGAGAGTGTAGGGGAGACAGGGTCAATCGAGTGGTTAGGGTCTGGAATCCACTGTCTGAGAATGCGGTGGAGACAGGGTCAATCGAGTGGTTAGGGTCTGGAATGCACTGAGAGTGTGGTGGAGACAGGGTCAATCGAGTGGTTAGGATCTGGAATGCACTGTCTGAGAGTGTGGTGGAGACAGGGTCAATCGAGTAGTTAGGATCTGGAATGCACTGTCTGAGAGTGTGGTGGAGACAGGGTCAATCGAGTGGTTAGGGTCTGGAATGCACTGTCTGAGAGTGTGGTGGAGACAGGGTCAATCGAGTGGTTAGGATCTGGAATGCACTGTCTGAGAGTGTGGTGGAGACAGGGTCAATCGAGTGGTTAGGGTCTGGAATGCACTGTCTGAGAGTGTGGAGGAGACAGGGTCAATCGAGTGGTTAGGATCTGGAATGCACTGTCTGAAAGTGTGGTGGAGACAGGGTCAATCGAGTAGTTAGGATCTGGAATGCACTGTCTGAGAGTGTGGTGGAGACAGGGTCAATCGAGTGCTTAGGGTCTGGAATGCACTGCCTGAGAGTGTGGTGGAGACAGGGTCAATCGAGTGGTTAGGGTCTGGAATGCACTGAGAGTGTGGTGGAGACAGGGTCAATCGAGTGGTTAGGATCTGGAATGCACTGCCTGAGAGTGTGGTGGAGACAGGGTCAATCGAGTGGTTAGGATCTGGAATGCACTGCCTGAGAGTGTGGTGGAGACAGGGTCAATCGAGTGGTTAGGGTCTGGAATACACTGTCTGAGAGTGTGATGGAGACACGGTCAATCGAGTGGTTAGGGTCTGGAATGCACTGCCTGAGAGTGTGGTGGAGACAGGGTCAATCGAGTGGTTAGGGTCTGGAATGCACTGTCTGAGAGTGTGGTGGAGACAGGGTCAATCGAGTGGTTAGGATCTGGAATGCACTGTCTGAGAGTGTGGTGGAGACAGGGTCAATCGAGTGGTTAGAGTCTGGAATGCACTGTCTGAGAGTGTGGTGGAGACAGGGTCAATCGAGTGGTTAGGGTCTGGAATGCACTGCCTGAGAGTGTAGGGGAGACAGGGTCAATCGAGTGGTTAGGGTCTGGAATACACTGTCTGAGAATGCGGTGGAGACAGGGTCAATCGAGTGGTTAGGGTCTGGAATGCACTGAGAGTGTGGTGGAGACAGGGTCAATCGAGTGGTTAGGATCTGGAATGCACTGTCTGAGAGTGTGGTGGAGACAGGGTCAATCGAGTGGTTAGGGTCTGGAATGCACTGTCTGAGAGTGTGGTGGAGACAGGGTCAATCGAGTGGTTAGGGTCTGGAATGCACTGTCTGAGAGTGTGGTGGAGACAGGGTCAATCGAGTGGTTAGGGTCTGGAATGCACTGAGAGTGTGGTGGAGACAGGGTCAATCGAGTGGTTAGGATCTGGAATGCACTGCCTGAGAGTGTGGTGGAGACAGGGTCAATCGAGTGGTTAGGATCTGGAATGCACTGCCTGAGAGTGTGGTGGAGACAGGGTCAATCGAGTGGTTAGGGTCTGGAATGCACTGTCTGAGAGTGTGGTGGAGACAGGGTCAATCGAGTAGTTAGGATCTGGAATGCACTGTCTGAGAGTGTGGTGGAGACAGGGTCAATCGAGTGGTTAGAGTCTGGAATGCACTGCCTGAGAGTGTGGGGGAGACAGGGTCAATCGAAGCATTCAAAAGGGAATTAGAGTGTTATCTGGGAATGTGCAGGGTTACAGGGAGAAAGTGGGAATGGCACTAAGGGAATTACTCATTCAGTGAGCTGGTGCAGATACGATGGGCTGAATGGCCTCCTTCTGTGCTGTAACAGTTCTGTTTTATTTTTGTTTATCACAGCTTCCTCCTGACGATGGTATTTACTGGCAGGTGAATTTTGAGCGCTTTCACCAGCACTTCAGGGACCAGGTTATTGTGGCTGCAGTTGGAAGCAAAATGGACCAGGTATCTGAGGCCAATTAGCTTAAAGCTCAGGGACTTCCCCTCTGTGTCTGCCTCCCTCCTCCCTTGGGCGATGTTACTTTAAATATCATGTTGTGTGTGTGTGGCAAGGCCAGTGCAGGCTTGGGACGGGTTTGTATGGGAGAAGGACCTGGGTGTTATAGCACAGGGACCTCTGACGAGTCACAGCCAGTGCTGCCAGACTGCAGCAGACGTAAAGAGAGAGTCAGGATGTGCTGCCAGATGAACGCAGACTGAAGTCAATGCACAAGGGCAGGCTTCAGTCTCCGCTCCAGTGCACTTTTGGTCACTTGCGATGGTGGCTGTTGCTGATGCCCCAGAGAAAGATTTATTAGACTTGACTATTCCAACACACTCCTGGCTGGCCTCCCACATTTTACCCTGCATAAGTTGATGTCATCCAAAGCTCCGCAGCCAGTGTCTTAACTGGCGCCACGTCGCATTCCCCTATCACTGCTGTGCTCACTGACCTATACTGGCTCCCGGTCAAGCAACATTTTGATTTTAAAATTCTCATCCTTATTTTCAAAGCTCTCCATGGCCTCAGCTCGGCCCATCTCTGTTATCTTCTCAAGCTCCAAAACCCTCCGAGGTCGCGGTGCTCCTCTCGTTCTGACCTCTTGTGCATTCCCAATGATCATCGCTCCACCATTGGCAGCCATGCCTTCAGCAGCCTGGGCCCTAAGCTCTGGAATTCTCTCCCTAAACTCTCTGCCTCCCTCTCCTCCTTCAAGACTCTTCATAAAACTGACCACTTTGAGCTAATGTTGAACGCGATGGTATGGCGGTATTGTCGCTGGACTAGTAATCCAGAGGCCCAGGTTAATGCTCTGAGAACTCGAATCTGAATTGAATTCAATAAAGATCTGGAATTAGAAGCCTAATGATGACCATGAAACCATTGTCGATTGTTGTTAAAAACCCATCTGGTTCATTAATGTCCTTTAGGGAAGGAAATCTGCCATCCTTACCTGGTCTGGTCTACATGTGACTCCAGACCCACAGCAACGTGGTTGACTCTTAAATACCCTCAGAAATAGCCTAGCAAGCCACTCAGTTGTAACAAACCGCTACAAAGTCACAAAAAAGGAATGAAACTGGATGGACCACCCGGCATTCATCTAGGTACTGGATACGACCCTGCAAAGTCCTCCTTACTAACATCTGGAGGCATGTCCTAAAATTGGGAGAGTTGTCTCACTGACTAGTCGAGCAACAGCCTGACATAGTCATCCTCACAGAATCATATCTTGCAGATAATGTTCTAGACTCCACCATCACCATCCCTGGGTATGTCCTGTCCCACCGGCAGGACAGACCCAGCAGAGGTGGCAGCACAGCGGTATACAGTCGGGAGAGAGTTTCCCTGGGAGTCCTCAACATCGGCTCCGGACCCCATGAAGTCTCATGGCATCAGGTCAAACATGGGCAAGGAAACTCCTGCTGATTACCATGTACCACCCTCCCTCAGCTGATGAATCAGTGCTCCTCCATGTTGAACACCACTTGGAGGGAGCACTGAGGGTGGCAAGGGCACAGAATGTACTCTGGGTGGGGGACTTCAATGTCCATCACCAAGAGCTGCTTGGTAGCACCACTACTGACCGAGCTGGCCGAGTCCTAAAGGACATAGCTGCTTGACTGGGTCTGCGGTAGGTGGTGAGGGAACCAACAAAAGGGACCTCATCCTCACCAACCTGCCTGCCGCAGATGCATCTGTCCATGACAGTATCGGTAGGAGCGACCACTGCACAGTTATTGTGGTGACGAAATCCCACCTTCACATTGAGGATACTCTCCATTGTGTTGTTGTGCCACTGTGCTAAATGGGATAGATTTCGAACAGATCTAGCAACTCAAGACTGGCATCCATGAGGCGCTGTGGGCCATCAGCTGCAGCAGAATTGTACTTGAACACAATCTGTAACCTCATGGCCCGGCATATGCCCCACTCCAACATTATCATCAGGCCAGGGGATCAACCCTGGTTCATTGAAGAGTGCAGGAGGGCATGCCAGAAGCAGCACCAGGCACACCTAAAAGTGAGGTGTCAACCTGGTGAAGCTATAACACAGGACTACTTGCGTGCCAAACAGCATAAGCAGCAGGTGATAGACAGGACTAAGCGATCCCACAACCAACGGATCAGATCTAAGCTCTGCAGTCCTACCATCCAGTCGTGAATGGTGCTGGACAATTAAACAACTCATTGAGGGAGGAGGCTCCACAAATATCCCCATCCTCAATGATGGAGGAGCCCAGCACATCAGGGCAAAAGATAAGGCTGAAGCATTTGCTACAATCTTCAGCCAAAAGTGCTGAGTGGATGACCCACTTCGGCCTCCTCCAGAGGCCCCCAGCATCACAGATGCCAGTCTTCAGCCAATTCAATTCACTCCATGTGATATCAAGAAATGGCTGAAGGCACTGGATACTGCAAAGGCTATGGGCCCTGACGATATTCTGGCAATAGTGCTGAAGAATTGTGCTCCAGAACTTGCCGTGCCCCTAGCCAAGCTGTTCCAGTACAGCTACAACACTGGCATCTACCCGGCTATGTGGAAAATTGCCCAGGTATGTCCTGTACACAAAAAGCAGGACAAATCCAGTCTGGCCAATTACCACCCCGTCAGTCTACTCTTGATCATCAGGAAAGCAATGGAAGGAGTCATCAACAGTGCTATGAAGCGGCACTTGCTTAGCAATAACCTGCTCACTGACGCCCAATTTGGGTTCCACCAGGGCCACTCAGCTCCTGACCTCATTACAGCCTTGGTTCAAACATGGACAAAATGGCTGAACTCCCGAGGTGAGGTGAGAGTGACTGCCCTCGACATCAAGGCCGCATTTGGTCGAGTGTGGCATCAAGGAGCCCTAGCAAAACTGGAGTCAATGGGAATCAGGGGGAAAACTCTCTGCTGGTTGGAGTCATTCCTAGCACAAAGGAAGATGGTTGTGGTTGTTGGGGGTCAGTCATCTCAGCTCCAGGACATCACTGCAGGAGTTCCTCAGGGTAGTGTCCTCAGCCCAACCGTCTTCAGCTGCTTCATCAATGACCTTCCTTCCATCATAAGGTCAGAAGTGGGGATGTTCGCTGATGATTGCACAACGTTCAGCACCATTCGCGATTCCTCAGACACTGGAGCAGTCCATGTCCAAATGCAGCAAGACCTGGACAATATCCAGGATTGGGCTGACAAGTGGCAAGTAATATTCGCACCACACAAGTGCCAGGCAATGACCATCTCCAACAAGAGAGAATCTAACCATCACCCCTTGATGTTCAATGGCATTACCATCATTGAATCCCCCACTATCAACATCCTTGGGTGTTACCATTGACCAGAAACTGAACTGGACTAGCCATATAAATACTGTGGCTACAAGAGCAGGTCAGAGGCTAGGAATCCTGCGATGAGTAACTCACCTCCTGACTCCCCAAAGCCTGTCCACCATCGACAAGGCACAAGTCAGGAGTGTGATGGAATACTCCCCACTTGCCTGGATGAGTGCAGCTCCCACAACACTCAAGAAACTGGACACCATCCAGGAAAAAGCAGCCCCGCTCGATCGGCACCCCAACCACAAACATTCACTCCCTCCACCACCAACGCACAGTAGCAGCAGTGTGTGTACCATCTACAAGATGCACTGCAGAAACTCACCAAGGCTCCTTAGACACCACCTTCCAAACCCACAACCACTACCATCTAGAAGGACAAGGGCAGCAGACACATGGGAACACCACCACCTGGAAGTTCCCCTCCAAGTCACTCACCTTCCTGACTTGGAAATATATCGGCCGTTCCTTCACTGTCACTGGGTCAAAATCCTGGAACTCTCTTCCTAACAGCACGGTGGGTGTACCTATACCACATGGACTGCAGCGGTTCAAGAAGGGAGCTCACCACCACCTTCTCCAGGGCAACTTGGGATGGGCAATAAATGCTGGGCCAGCCAGCAAAGCCCACAACCGGTGAATGAATAAAAAAAATACTTTGTTGTCATATACTTAGGTAAAAGAACCTGTATCGCAATAGGGCCGACAGTACGCCTGCACCCCAGTCACACCCACCATCCCTGATATCTGGTGTGCCGGGTTCCCTGCGGTTTGACGGTGCCGGGTTCCCTGCGGTTTGACGGTGCCGGGTTCAGTGCGGTTTGACGGTGCCGGGTTCAGTGCGGTTTGACGGTGCCGGGTTCCCTGCGGTTTGACGGTGCCGGGTTCAGTGCGGTTTGACGGTGCCGGGTTCAGTGCGGTTTGACGGTGCCGGGTTCCCTGCGGTTTGACGGTGCCGGGTTCCCTGCGGTTTGACGGTGCCGGGTTCCCTGCGGTTTGACGGTGCCGGGTTCGGTGCGGTTTGACGGTGCTGGGTTCAGTGCGGTTTGACGGTGCCGGGTTCAGTGCGGTTTGACGGTGCCGGGTTCCCTGCGGTTTGACGGTGCCGGGTTCCGTGCGGTTTGACGGTGCCGGGTTCAGTGCGGTTTGACGGTGCCGGGTTCAGTGCGGTTTGACGGTGCCGGGTTCAGTGCGGTTTGACGGTGCCGGGTTCAGTGCGGTTTGACGGTGCCGGGTTCAGTGCGGTTTGACGGTGCCGGGTTCCCTGCGGTTTGACGGTGCCGGGTTCCCTGCGGTTTGACGGTGCCGGGTTCAGTGCGGTTTGACGGTGCCGGGTTCAGTGCGGTTTGACGGTGCCGGGTTCAGTGCGGTTTGACGGTGCCGGGTTCAGTGCGGTTTGTCGGTGCCGGGTTCAGTGCGGTTTGACGGTGCCGGGTTCCCTGCGGTTTGACGGTGCCGGGTTCCCTGCGGTTTGACGGTGCCGGGTTCAGTGCGGTTTGACGGTGCCGGGTTCAGTGCGGTTTGACGGTGCCGGGTTCAGTGCGGTTTGACGGTGCCGGGTTCAGTGCGGTTTGACGGTGCCGGGTTCAGTGCGGTTTGACGGTGCCGGGTTCAGTGCGGTTTGACGGTGCCGGGTTCAGTGCGGTTTGACGGTGCCGGGTTCCCTGCGGTTTGACGGTGCCGGGTTCCCTGCGGTTTGACGGTGCCGGGTTCCCTGCGGTTTGACGGTGCCGCGTTCGGTGCGGTTTGACGGTGTTCCCTGCGGTTTGACGGTGCCGAGTTCAGTGCGGTTTGACGGTGCCGGGTTCCCTGCGGTTTGACGGTGCCGGGTTCGGTGCGGTTTGACGGTGCCGCGTTCGGTGCGGTTTGACGGTGCCGCGTTCGGTGCGGTTTGACGGTGCCGGGTTCGGTGCGGTTTGACGGTGCCGGGTTCCCTGCGGTTTGACGGTGCCGGGTTCCCTGCGGTTTGACGGTGCCGGGTTCCCTGCGGTTTGACGGTGCCGGGTTCAGTGCGGTTTGACGGTGCCGGGTTCAGTGCGGTTTGACGGTGCCGGGTTCAGTGCGGTTTGACGGTGCCGGGTTCAGTGCGGTTTGACGGTGCCGGGTTCAGTGCGGTTTGACGGTGCCGGGTTCAGTGCGGTTTGACGGTGCCGGGTTCAGTGCGGTTTGACGGTGCCGGGTTCAGTGCGGTTTGACGGTGCCGGGTTCAGTGCGGTTTGACGGTGACGGGTTCAGTGCGGTTTGACGGTGCCGGGTTCAGTGCGGTTTGACGGTGACGGGCTCACCCTGGTTTGCCTTTGGCACTCGTTCTTGGTTGAATGTGGATTCGATGTTTGAGTTCCAGAGGGAACTGGGAGACTTCCTTATCTCACAGTGTACAAACTATCGAGAACTGGAGCTTGCTTTTTCCAACTCTTGCTTCATAGCCTTTGGGAGGCAGGCAGGGATTCCTGAAGTTACTACATGGCTCAAGACAGGCTTGACAGATCAGCTGTTCCCATGCCTTACCTGGTAGGTGCCTGTGTTTAAATACTGGAGCGGCTCAGGCAGGGTAAAAGTTCCCCCACACTCTGTGCCTCGCCATCCAGACGCTGCTGCTTCCTGTTGGCGTGTGGGTTCCACAGGCTGACCATCCTTCAGACTCAGTATTGTTGGGATATTTGACTGCAGGGGTGTTATGACTAAAAATGTTCCTGTTGGAAAGCTCTATCCGATGGGGGAATGAGCAACGTGAACTGATTGCTCTTCCGTTTCTGCTCCACACAGACCAGCAGTGAGATTGTACGGACCATGCTGAGAATGAGTGAGGTCACCACGTCCTCCAGCTCCTCCCACACACAGCCACTTTCATCCAATGAGGTGAGAAACATAACTCAACACTGGTGAACATGGGGAGCAGTCAGTCAGCACTCGGACACCGTTCTGTCATAGCATTCGGCTTCAAATTGGGACTAGGCTACACAGAGCAGCCAATGTGCTGCTTGGTATCCTGTGAACTGAAACTGGGTCAGATGGTGCGGGCAGATTTGGACACACTCAGTCCCATTACACTGTCCCCATCAAACACTCCCAGGACAGGTACAGCACGGTGTTAGATACAGAGTAAATCTCCCTCTACACTGTCCCCATCAAACACTCCCAGGACAGGTACAGCATGGGGTTAGATACAGAGTAAATCTCCCTCTACACCGTCCCCATCAAACACTCACAGGACAGGTACAGCACGGGGTTAGATACAGAGTAAATCTCCCTCTACACCGTCCCCATCAAACACTCACAGGACAGGTACAGCACTGGGTTAGATACAGAGTAAAGCTCCCTCTACACTGTCCCCATCAAACACTCCCAGGACAGGTACAGCACGGGGTTAGATACAGAGTAAAGCTCCCTCTACACTGTCCCCATCAAACACTCCCAGGGCAGGTACAGCACGGGGTTAGATACAGAGTAAAGCTCCCTCTACACTGTCCTCATCAAACACTTCCAGGACAGGTACAGCACGGGGTTAGATACAGAGTAAAGCTCCCTCTACACTGTCCTCATCAAACACTTCCAGGACAGGTAAAGCACGGGGTTAGATACAGAGTAAAGCTCCCTCTACACTGTCCCCATCAAACACTTCCAGGACAGGTAAAGCACGGGGTTAGATACAGAGTAAAGCTCCCTCTATACAGACCCTGTCAAACATTCCCAGGGTAAGTTGGACATAGGGTAAGTTCTGGCTTTCTTCTGAATATTTCATTTGTCTTAATCTTCTTCCCACTAGATTTTCCGAGCTATTCCTGCTGGATACAATCTCTCCAAACAAGTGCTGGACCAATACCTCACTCTCCTGAGTGATGATCCGGTGGGTATTCTACATATTTGCCTTTTTCCTTGTCCACATGTGTCACAGCTCAGCCTGTGTAAACCAGAAAATAGCAGAATGTCTACTAAAACACTCAGCAGGTCAGTCAGTCTCTGCTGTTACAGGCCTGAATTACCAACCCACCTCATCCCATCTCATTCAGAGCCCCCCACTAACATGTTCGTCTGCCCTTACATCTGTACCTGGGGATGCAGAGGGCCCATTGCCCTAGTGGATTAGGTTAAACACATTGCCCGAATGCTCATGTGAGTTTGTGCTGATAATCAGGGGTGTATTTACACACTGAGCCGGGGTGGGGGAGGTGTATTTACACACTGAGCCGGGGTGGGGAGGTGTATTTACACACTGACCCGGGGTGGGGGGAGGTGTATTTACACACTGACCCGGGGTGGGGGGGTGTATTTACACACTGACCCGGGGTGGGGGGGTGTATTTACACACTGACCCGGGGTGAGGGGAGGTGTATTTACACACTGAGCCGGGGCGGGGGAGGTGTATTTACACACTGAGCCGGGGCGGGGGAGGTGTATTTACACACTGAGCCGGGGCGGGGGAGGTGTATTTACACACTGAGCCGGGGCGGGGGAGGTGTATTTACACACTGAGCCGGGGCGGGGGAGGTGTATTTACACACTGAGCCGGGGCGGGGGAGGTGTATTTACACACTGACCCGGGGTGGGGGGAGGTGTATTTACACACTGACCCGGGGTGGAGGAGGTGTATTTACACACTGACCCGGGGTGGGGGGGTGTATTTACACACTGACCCGGGGTGGGGGGGTGTATTTACACACTGACCCAGGGTGAGGGAGGTGTATTTACACACTGAGCCGGGGTCGGGGAGGTGTATTTACACACTGACCCGGGGTGGGGGGGTGTATTTACACACTGACCCGGGGTGGGGGGAGGTGTATTTACACACTGACCTGGGGTGGGGGGGTGTATTTACACACTGACCCGGGGTGGGGGAGGTGTATTTACACACTGACCCGGGGTGGGGGAGGTTTATTTACACACTGACCCGGGGCGGGGGAGGTGTATTTACACACTGAGCTGGTGTGGGGGAGGTATATTTACACACTGACCCGAGGCGGGGGAGGTGTATTTACACACTGACCCGGGAATGGGAGGTGTATTTACACACTGACCCGGGGTGGGGGAGGTGTATTTACACACTGACCCGGGGTGGGGGAGGTGTATTTACACACTGACCCGGGTGGGGGAGGTATATTTACACACTGAGCTGGTGTGGAGGAGGTGTATTTACACATGGGCCACCGGGAGGACTTATTCATGCATACTGCCTGTGTTGGTATTGGAGTTTCTGTCAAAGTTTTTTAGAATGGCTCTCATAAAAGGATTTTGTTCTTCTTTCAGATGGAGTTTGTTGGTAAATCTGGCGATAGTGGAGGTGGGATGTTTGTAATCAGTATCCTTTTTAGCGATGTCTGTGGACACAGCCCCCTCTGTTCAAAAAGAGCTCTCTGAGTTCTCCAGCTACCACCTCATCTTCCTCCAATTAATAGTCCAAAATCTTCAAGCATGTTACACTTGTTACACATCACAAGCAGTTGGAAGATTCCAGATTCCCTGCTTTCACACAAAATACTTCTAAAGATGTACAAATATTTTCTAAGATAGAGAGAGACATCAATCAGTGTAAATTATCTCCCTGAGAGAGACACCAGTCAATGTACAGATATCTCCCTGAGAGAGAGAGGGGACTGAGAGACACCAGTCAGTGTACAGATATCTCCCTGAGAGAGAGAGGGGACTGAGAGACACCAGTCAGTGTACAGGTAGCTCCCTGAGAGAGAGAGAGACTGAGAGACACCAGTCAGCGTACAGATATCCCCCTGAGAGGGAACTGAGAGACACCAGTCAGTGTACAGATATCTCCCTGACTGAGAGACACCAGTCAGTGTACAGATATCTCCCTGAGAGAGAGAGGGGACTGGGAGACACCAGTCAGTGTGCAGATACCCCCCTGAGAGAGAGAGGGGACTGGGAGACACCAGTCAGTGTACAGATATCTCCCTGAGAGAGGGGGGACTGAGAGACACCAGCCAGTGTACAGATACCCCCCTGAGAGGGAACTGAGAGACACCAGTCAGTGTACAGATATCTCCCTGAGAGAGAGAGGGACTGAGAGACACCAGTCAGTGTACAGATACCCCCCTGAGAGAGAGGGACTGAGGGACACCAGTCAGTGTGCAGATACCCCGCTGAGAGGGAACTGACAGACAGCACAATACAGATTTTTCTAAGATTTACCGACAGCCTTTGCTGTATTTAGTGTGTAGATTCCTTAATGCAGCACTGATCTCCATCGTGCTCTCGCGTCACTTGCACGGGCAACAGTGGAGTCCGTTGTACAGGAAAGGTAAGTCGGTTTGTGACAGAGGCCATTCAGCCCATCACATCTGTGCTATTGTCGTAAACAGAGTTTCCTGACCTGTCTGTTATCTTTTACAATGTGCAGTGGAAACCTGTCTGATTTATCCCCCTCTGTCATCCCAGGGTGCAGGGACCAGGCCAGGGAGGTACTGTGGGATCTTCCTGCTCAGTACCACGCTGGGTAAGATCAGCTCACATCACAGGCCGGGGAGGGACCGTAGGATCTTCCTCCTCTGCTTTCACTGAGCAATGAGCTATATTATTGCTACAGCCCCATTCAAACCTATGAATTAGGAGCAGGAGTAGGCCACTCAACTCTTCAAGCCTGTTCCACAATTCAATAAGATCATGGCTGATCTGATTGTGGTCTACCGCTGATAACCTTTCACCCCCTAGTGAATTAGGAATCTATCTAGCTCTGCCTTAAAAATATTTAAAGATTCTGTTTCCACTGCCTTTTGAGGGAGAGAGTTCCAAAGACTCACTGAGAGAAAACATTTCTCATCATCTCTGTCATAAATGAGGGACCCCTTATTTTTAAACCATGACCCCCCCTAGTTCTCGATTCTAGATTCTCCCACAAGAGGAAACATCCTCTCCACATCCACCCTGTCAAGACCCCTCAGGACCTTAAAGGTTTCAATCAAGTCACCTCTTACTCTTCTAAACTCCAGTGGAAACAAGCCTAGCCTGTCCAACCTTTCCTCATAAGTCAACCTGCCCATTCCAGGTATTAGTCTGGTAAACCTTCTCTGAACTGCTTCTAATGCATTTGCATCTTTCCTTAAATAAGGTGACCAGTACTGTACATTACTCCAGATGTGGTCTCACTAGTGCTCTGTATAACTGAAGCATAACCTCCCTACTTTTGTATTCAATTCCCCTCACAATAAATAACATTCTATTAGCTTTCATAATGACCTGCTGTACCTGCATACTAGTCTATTGTGATTCATGCACTAGGACACCCAGATCCCTCTGAATCTCAGAGCTCTGCAATCTCTCACCATTTGGATAATTTTTTTAAATTCTTCCTGCCAAAATGGACAATTTCACATTTGCCCACATTATACTCCCATTTACCAGGACTTTGCCCACTCAGATAATCTATCAATGTCACGTTGTAGCCTCCTTACCTCCTCCTCACAATTTACTTTCCTACCTATCCTTGTGTCATCAGCAAATTTAGCAATCACACCTTTGGCTCCTTCAAGTCAGTCATATAAATTATAAAAAGTTGAGACCCCAGCACTGATCCCTGAGGCACATCACTCAATACATCCTGTCAACCAGAAAAAGACACATTTATGGCTACCCTCTGTTTCCTGTTAGCTAGCCAATCTTTTATCCATGCCAATATGTTAGCCCCTACACCATGAGCTTTTATTTTCCGCAATAATCTTTGATGTGGCATCTTATCAAATGCCTTTTGGAAATCTAAGTACAGTACATCCACCGGTTCCCCTTTATCCACAGCACATGTGACTCCTTTAAAGAACTCCGGTTAAACATGATTTCCCTTTCACAAAACCATGTTGACTCTGCCTGATTGTCTTAAGCGTTTTTAAGTATCCTGCTATATCACCTGTAATAATAGCTTCTAACATTTTCCTTATGACAGATGTTAAACTAACTGGCCTGTAGTTTCCCGCTTTCTGTCTCCCTCCCTTTTTGAATAAAGGAGTTATATTTGCTATTTTCCAACCTAATGTATCCTTCCCCGAATCTAGGGAATTTTGGAAAATTAAAACGAACACATCAATCACTTCACGAGCCACTTTTCTCAAGACACTAGGATGAAGTCCATCAGGACCCAGGAACTTGTCAGCCCACAGCCCCAACAATTTTCTCAATGCCACTTCCCTGGTGATTGTAATTTTCCTGAATTCACCTTCCCTTCCATTTCCTGATTTACAGCTAATCCTGGGATGTTACTCGTATCCTCCATAGTGAAGACCAATGCAAAATACCTGTTCAATTCATCTGCCATCTCCCATATTTTCCATCATTAATTCCCCAGACTCACTTTCTATAGGACCAATGCCCACTTTGTTAACTCTTTTCTTATTTGAATATCTATAGAAAGTCTTACTATCAGTCTTTTTATTTATAGCTAGCTTTCTCTCCTACTCTAATTTTTCCCTCCACATTGATCTTTTAGTCATTCTTTGCTGTTCTTTATATTCTGTCCAGTCTTCTGACCTGCCGCCCATCTTTGCGCAATTATATGCTTTTTCTTTAAGTGTTTTATTAACCGCGGATGGTGGTTCTCCCTTGGAAGTTTTCTTATTGGAATTTATCAATTCTGTGTATTCTGAAATATCCCCTTAAAAATCTGCTACACCACCCCCACAAGTGACTTTTTGCCTTTGTTGTTTCTCATCTCAGCCCAAACTGCTTCTAAATCTGGTTTCCTGAACTTTCCTCTTTAATGCACTAATACCATCATGAATTAACAGAGCCACTCCTCTACCTTTTCCTAGCTTCCTGTCCTTCCTAAATGTCACATACCCTTCAACATTCAGATCCCAATCTATATCACCCTGCAGCCATGTCTCTGTAATGGCTATGAGATCATATTTGTTTATTTCTATGTGCGCTATCAGTTCATCTGTTTTGTTTCAAATGCTATGTGTATTTAGATACAGAGCCTTTACTTTTGTCCTTTTACTATTTTTGTAGTGTCTGGCCTTACCTGCTGTTTTATCATTTCCCAAATTAATACCTTTCTCTCTTGCCTTGTCTTTACTCTGATTTACCACACCTTTCCAAATTTGATTCCTTGCGCCCACTACTTAGTTTAAAGCCCTCTCCACTTCCCTAGTTATGTGGCCCGCTAGAATATCAGTCCAGGCACAGTTCAGGTGTAGACCGTCCCAACAGTATAGCTCCTATTTTTCCCAATTCTGGTGCCAGTGGCCCCAAACTGGAACCCACGCCTCCCACACCAGTCTCTGAGCCACGCATTTATTTCTCTATTTGTCCTATGCCAGTTTGCGTGTGGCTCAGGTAATAATCCAGAGATTATTACCTTTGAGGTTCGGCTTCTTAATTTGGTGCCTAGCTTCTCATACTGCCTATGCAGAACCTCCTTCCTTGTCCTGCCTATGTCGTTGGTACCAACATGGACCAGAACAACTGGATCCTCCCCCTCCCACTGCAAGTTCCTCTCCAGCCCTGAGCAGATGTCCCAAACCCTGGCACTGGGCGGACAAAACAGCCTTCTGGACCCTCGCTCTTTGCTACAGAGAAGTGCCAGTCCCCTTCGCTATACTGTCCCCTGCTACCACTACATTACTTTGTGCTCCCCCCACTTGAATGCAGTGCCATGGTCAGTCAGTTTATCCAACCTGCAGCCCCCACTCTCATCCAAACAAGCTGAAAGAACCTCCCCTGTTGGACAGCTGCAGAAGCTGACACTCCTGCCCAACCCAGGCCTCAGGGTCCCCTTACCTACCTCACACAGTCACAGCCTCCTTTCCCTGGCAACACTCCAATCAGAAGGCCCTGTCCCAAGGGGTGTGACTGCCTCCTGGTACAAAGCGTCCAGGTAACCTTCCCCCTCCCAGTGTCTGCAGCTCAGCCTCCAGTTCAATGCCTGGGAGCTGAAACTCCTCAGGGCGAAGGTACTTACTGCAGACGAGTTTGTCCTGGATCACACTGGCATCCAGGAACTTCCACATGCTGCAGCTGTGACACACCACCTCTCCTGCCATCGTTGTGCTTTAATTCATTACTTCATTATTTTATTCATTATTTATTTTCTTTTATGTATTTTACAAATCTAACCAAAGTACCTGTAGTATTTTGAACCCTAGCAATAGAATAGACTGATCCATACCAGATACTTACCAAACAACTGGCTTCTTCCCTGTAGTAGAGCAAGAACCAATCCCTGCAGGTGAAAAAACAACGGGGATTCCTCCCTCCCCTCCTCAGTGAACTCCCTCAGCTCACCAAATTATAACACTCCGCTAAAGTCGCATTCAATGCGACCATTTGCTAAGGTTAATCGACCAAAGCCCTGGTTTGAGTGCAATGACCATGTGAAGGCAGTTGTTTAATGAGATTGAATATTACAGATTGACTGCAGCTTCCCTCACTGCGCTTTCCTCGCAGGTTCGGATCACGATCAGCTCGGATTTTCCGACTTCTGCTCCGCAAACGACACTTGGAGCAGAAACAAGTTGAGGATTTTGCTATGATTCCTGCCAAAGAGGCCAAAGAGATGATGTACCGAATGCTGTCAGAGAACTACATCTCCCTACAGGTACATAATCCTCCTCAGCATCTCTCCCTCCCTCCCTAGCCTCTCCTACTCCTCTCCCCCCCTCATTCTCTCTCCCATCCCCTTGCCTTCTCCTTCCCCACCCCACCCTACCCCTCTCCCTCCCATCTTCTCTCACCCCCTTCCCCTCACTCTCCCTACCCATTTCTACCCCTTCTTTCCACCCACCCCCATCCTCCTCTCTCTCTCTCCCCTTCTCTGTCTCTCCCCCTCCCTCCCCCTCCATCTCTCTCTCTCTCTCTCTCTCTCTCTCTCTCTCAACTGGTCTTGGACTGAGGGCTGGATCTCTGTCTGGTTCCGTCGTGCACAGCTCAGGAACTAACAGATTACTTTCCATCTTTTACCCTTTCCAGGAAATTCCCAAAACTCCTGATCACGCTCCCTCCAGAACGTTCTATCTCTACACAGTCAACTTACTGCCGACAGCACGCATGATTCTACAACGGTGTTACAAGGTAACCATAGCAACAAAATATAACCTGTACCTCACAATTAAATTTCAGCCTGTAATTCACTCCCGGGTATCTGTTATTCTATATATAAACCCCCCCCGAACCCCTCGATTAGATTCCAGTCTGTAACTCACTCCCGGGTATCTGTTATTCTATATATAAACCCCCCCGAGCCCCTCGATTAGATTCCAGTCTGTAACTCACTCCCGGGTATCTGTTATTCTATATATAAACCCCTCCGAACCCCTCGATTAGATTCCAGTCTGTAACTCACTCCCGGGTATCTGTTATTCTATATATAAACCACCCCGAACCCGTCGATTAGATTCCAGTCTGTAACTCACTCCCGGGTATCTGTTATTCTATATATAAACCCCCCCGAACCCCTCGATTAGATTCCAGTCTGTAACTCACTCCCGGGTATCTGTTATTCTATATATAAACCCCGCCGAATCCCTCGATTAGATTCCAGTCTGTTACTCACCCCAGGGTATCTGTAATTATATATATAAACCACCCCGAACCCCTCGATTAGATTCCAGTCTGTAACTCACTCCCCGGTTTCTGTTATTCTATATATAAACCCCCCCCGAACCCCTTGATTAAGATTCCAGCCTGTAACTCACTCCTGGGTATCTGTTATTCTATATATAAACCACCCAAACCCCTCGATTAGATTCCAATCTGTAACTCGCTCCCGGGTATCTGTTATTCTATATATAAACCACCCCGAACCCCTCGATTAGATTCCAGTCTGTAACTCACTCCCGGGTATCTGTTATTCTATATATAAACCACCCGAACCCCTCGATTAGATTCCAATCTGTAACTCACTCCCGGGTATCTGTTCTATATATAAACCACCCCGAACCCCTTGATTAGATTCCAGTCTGTAACTCACGCCCGGGTATCTGTTATTCTATATATAAACCCCCCCGAACCCCTCGATTAGATTCCAGTCTGTAACTCACTCCCGGGTATCTGTTATTCTATATATAAACCCCCCCGAACCCCTCGATTAGATTCCAGTCTGTTACTCACTCCCGGGTATCTGTTATTCTATATATAAACCACCCCTAACCCCTCGATTAGATTCCAGTCTGTAACTCACTCCCGGGTATCTGTTATTCTATATATAAACCACCCCGAACCCGTCGATTAGATTCCAGTCTGTAACTCACTCCCGGGTATCTGTTATTCTATATATAAACCACCCCGAACCCCTCGATTTGATTCCAGTCTGTAACTCACTTCTCATCCTGTGTAGTTTTTTTGTTGAACTTGCTGGTTAGCTGCAGTTATGAGTTTCCGAAATGTGAATGCTTCGTACTTCCTGAATCTGCAGCCTTTGGATTTACTTGATGATTCTTTGAACTTTGCCTCAGAGTGATCCTGACCTTTCCCCCTTCTTTGTCCTCTCACACCTTCCTCCCTGACCTTTCCACTGGCAACTGTCGGTCCACCAGGGACATGGGGAATCCAGGGGAAAGGATGTTTGAGAAGGAAGTTCTGATGTGTTGTAATTCCTGTAATGTCCACCTCTCTTGTCGGACTGTCACTTGGTGTGTGTTTCATTATTTCAGACTGTGGTCAATCTGATTGATCGTCAAGAACACGAAACCCGGGAAAACAAGTGAGTGCCAATCAGCGAGCAATCCCTGGGTCTTGGAGGGGATCCTGAGACTGAGAGTCGTGTGGAAAGCTAGTTACCAGACCGAGCAGCCAATGATCCAGGGGGCTGGAGTATAAGAGGAAAAGATGGAGTTAAATCGGGAACTGGGCCTCAGCTGACCTCCTGGTTGCCTTGTTTTGAAGGACTGCAAATGTTAAGAGGAAGGAGGATTTAAGTGAGGGAAGTGTCAACATGCTGACCGACTGACAGTCTGAGACGTTACGATGGAGGGGAGAATTCACCGACAGTGCGCTGAGATCTTTCTAACCCACTCATTATTGCTTTATTGTGCCCAGCTTTGGGTGCCTGACTGTGGGAAGGGCGTTGGAGTTAGAGAGAGATTAACTGAAACGAGAAACTAGAAAACCTTGGGCTGTTTCAGCAAACATGGTTCAGTGGAGCTCCGATAGAAACTCATAGATGCTGCAAGACACAAACATGCCATTCGGCCCAACCAGTCCTTCAGTGCTAACCCACGATTTCTAATCACACTTACCTGGCCTGTTCCTTCATTCACTGACCCAGTCTAATCTAATCTTACGTGTCGACAGTTTCTGCCTCAATCTAACTCTAGGAGTGAGTTCCACAGCGTCATAACTCCAAACCTTTCTCCTGCCCTCTCTTCTAAATCTCTCACATTTAAGCTCAGTTTTATTTCTCTTGTCCTAGACTCAATAACTGGTGTTTGTAAAGTGCGTTTCAGCTGGTAAACCGTCCCAAACGCTGCACAGGAGAGTTTGCACACAAGATTTGACACTGTTCCTTAGGTGACATTGGAAATGGTTGACCACAACCTTGCCCCAAGAGGTAGATTTTAATCAGAAACTTAAAGGAGCCAAGGAAGTTTTAGGGAGATAATTCTAGAGCTTGGGGCCCCAGGCAGCTGAAGGCACAGCCGCCAATCGTGGAGTGATGGGAATCGGTGGTGTGCAGGTAGCCAGAATTGGAGGAGTGCAGAGATAGGGAATGGGTGAGGCCATGGAGCGATTTAAACACAAGAATGAGAATTTTAAGATCGAGATGTTGCTTAACTAGGATTTATTATCAGTCAGCGAGAGGATGCTAGATGAATAAGACTCGTTAAAGATTTGCAGACGGGCAGCAGAGTTTTGGATGAGCTCAAGTTTATGGAGGGTGGGAAATGGAAGGCAGGCCAGGATTGGGATGGAATAGTCAGGTCTAGAGGTCACAGAGGAATGGGTGAGGGCTTCAGCAGCAGATGAGCTGAAACAGAGAGAAGTCGTCAGGCAGTTTTACGGAGATAGAAGTAGGCGGATTTGATGGAGAAAATATGAAGTCGGAACAGTTTGGTCCAGTCTCAAGGAGAGCAGGTACTGGGATGATGGGCTGAATGGCCTCTCTTCTGGAAAGTGCCATGGTTCAGAGCATCTGGTCTGTCCTGTAATTCACGGGATTTTCATTCTCCTTTCAGGCGGCTGCTGGAGAAATCACAGAGAATCGAGGCCATCATGGCATCAATGCAGGCGACTGGAGCAGAGGAACAGCAGCTCCAGGAGATTGAGGAGATGATCACAGCTCCCGAGCAACAGCAGCTGGAGACACTGAAGCACAACGTCAACATGTGAGAGGCCACAGCCGGGTCCTTGCTGCAGAGGGACAGGGCAGGGAGCATCTATCCTGGGAGAGGGCGGTGGGGTGGGCACGTGGGGAGTCTGATATTTTCACTTGGTGTGCCCACATGCTGTACCCACCCGCAGCCAAGGCAACCTGGAGTCATCCAGCTGGATGCTGCAACACCACCATGTCCACCTGCCTCCATACTCAATCTCACTTGCTGCACCAAATCCCACCACAGGTTGAAGCTCATTAGCAACAGAACCAGAGGCAACATGAGTTTTTTTACACTGATCTGCAATGTAAAGGCGGTTTAAGCAGATTCAATAGTGACATTTAAAAGGAAATTGGATTCATAACATGAGAAATTTGTAGGGCTATTGGGAAAGAGCAGACTGGCGGTGCTAATTAGATATCTGTATCAAGGAGCCAGCACAGGCAATTGGGCTGAATGGCCTCTTTCTGAGTTCAGATTAGATGAATCTCTCAGTGAGAAAGGCAGCTGGGTGCTGTACTGAGCTGCTGTTCCTGCCCTGAAATTTCAATCACAAAGCTTTCCATTGGGTTGTTTTCGTTGGAGCAGAGAAGACTGAGGGGCGACCTGATCGAGGTGGACAAGATTATGAGGGGCATGGACAGGGTGGATAGGGAGCAGCTGTTCCCCTTAGTTGAAGGGTCAGTCACGAGGGGACATAAGTTCAAGGTGAGGGGCAGGAGGTTTAGGGGGGGATGTGAGGAAAAACTTTTTTACCCAGAGGGTGGTGATGGTCTGGAATGTGCTGCCTGGGAGGGTAGTGGAGGCGGGTTGCCTCCTTAAGAGTGAAGAGGAGACAATGAAATATTAAATTGGGACCTGAAGGATGGATCCTGACTTTACCTTTGATCTTTTCCAGGTTGGATTCAAGTGAGAATCAGGTGGACGAGACAATATTTATACTGGAATCCTACATAGACTCTACTCATGTTGAGAAAGAGGTACCAAACAAACGGTGAGCTGGAGGGTCTGAGGATCAGCGTGTTGGAGACTAGCTACCTTTCCCCGGTAGTGTATGAGACTGTCTCACTGAGACAGTCACGTGAGATGCTGGGCAGCGAGTTGGTGATATGGCAGTTCACTAATGGAGAAGAGAGTTTTAAGAGCTGCCTGTGGAAATCCTAGGCCACTGTGTTTTAGCTTTTATGTTTGTCAAATTATCTTAATTTAATAAATGTCGCAGTGTCTTGAATGTGAAGCTTTCGGAGGTGTTTCCAGCCAATCAGAAACTGTTATGTAATAGAACAATGCATCTAATTTTGCACAAGTTGGTAAATGATCAGTTAAGCTCCTGCTATTCAAGTTGTGTTGAGGAAGAAGCGATGACCCGGGACAATACTGTTGCTGACTTCCCATCCACTGAAAGGTGAACCTGAACGGAATGTTTTGCCTGCAGAGTTGTCCTGGTTATGTACTGAAACCTGCCTGACACAGAATGCAGCAACTTCTCTCACACAGAACGTCGGTGGAAGGGGAGAATATCTCATCCACTTGGTAAATTAGCTGAGTTCTATAATACATGAAGAAAATACAAAGCATTTGGGGAGATGCCAGTTAACCAGGTCCAGACAACGTACCTTTCTAAACAGCCATTCATACCTTACCAGCCCCAAATTATCACAAAAGGTTATTGTGCAGCTACTGCAAGTGATTAAGAAGGCGAGTGGAATATAAAAGTAGAGAAGTTTTACCGCAGGGCCTTGGTGAGACCACATGTGGAGGACTGTGTACAGTTATGGTCTTATATGAAAACGTTATAATTGCTTTAGAAGCACCTGAGGAGGTTCATTCGACTCACCTCCTGCACTGAAGAGCGTATCTAATGAAGAAAGGCTGAACATGTTGGGCCTATAGCCATTGGAGTTTAAAAGATTGAGAGGTGATCTTATTGAAACGTAGATCCTGAAGGGATTTGATAAGGTGGATACCAGGAGGATGTTTCCACTTGGGGAGGTGGGGGGGCGATTGTGGACCTAAAACTAGGGGACACAGTTTAAAAATAAGAGGCCTCCCTTTTGAGTAAGATGGAGGATTTTTTGTCTGTGGAATTCTCTTCCCCAGAGAGCAATAGAGGCTGAGTTAGATTTTTGATAGGCGTGAGGGCTATGAGGGCAAACAGCAAAGTGGAGCTGAGACACAACCAGAGCAGGCTAGAAGGGCTGAATAGCCTGCTGCTGCTGCTCCTCCCAAGTACTTGGAGAAATAACAGGATTGTTATTATTGTTAAGCGATTGTCATGAATCTCATTCACTTGGTTTTCCAAACAGCATTTGATGAGGAGTCGTGTGTCCAAAGGGAATTAAGGAGAATGTGGTCAGAGAGATGGTGGGAAGACAGTGAGTGGCAGGGATGATCCACCAGAGGTGCAGGTGACATAAGGAAAGCAGCATTTCTTGCTCATCACTTCTGTTGCCTGGGTACCATGTTATAGCTGCTGTGCACCAGACCAGGTAGAGATTGGAAAAATTCCCTACACCATTGTTGGCGAATTTCACTCCCGATTTTCAGTTGTCAGCCCAAAAAGTGCTGGATTTATTGGATTCAGTTCCAACTGACAGGCTGGGAGTTGAGTTCACAATCTCTCCATTGTTTTATAATGCTCTCCAAAGTGCGGCCAAGCTGCACACAGCAAGATCCCACAAAAACCAATGCAGTAAAAAAAAAACGGTGATCTGTGCATTAAGTGATGTTATTTGAGGGATAAATATGGGGCTAGAACACCCCTGCCCCTCATCTTAAGACTGACGAGGAATGTTTTCATACACCTAAGAATGCAGATGGAACCATCGTTTAACATCTCAGCCTAGAATCTAGGATTCCTTATGCCCAGAACCCACTCCCATTCCTGGGGTGGGTGTGGTCCTACCAGGAGAGACTGAGTAGAGCAGGCCCGTGTGTGTGTCAGCTGTGGCTCAGTTGGTATCACTCTTGCCTCAAGTCACAAAATTATGGATCCACGTCCCATCCTGGACTTCAGCACTAAAATCTAGGCCGTCACTACTGAGGGAGTGCTGCACTGTTGGAGGCTGTCATTCCGATGAGGTTTAAACTGAGGCCCCATCTGCCCTCTCAAGTGGGCCTTAAGTTCCAATAAAACTATTTCAAAAGAACAGGTAAGTTATCCCTGGTGCCCTGGCCAATATTTATCCTTCATTCAGCATCACAGAAAACAGATTATTTGGTCATTAACACATTGCTGTTTGTGGGAGCTTGCTGTGCATATATTGGCTGCCTCATTTTCTGCATTACAACAGTGACTACAACAAAATTCTTGGTGGACTTACCAAGGTAGATGCTGAGAGGCTGTTTCCCCTGCTTGGACAGTCATTTAGGACTGGGGATGAGAAATGTCTTCATTCAGGTGGAGATTTGCTATCCTAAGGTGGAGTATATTCGAGGCTGAGCTCGACAGGTTTTTTGAGGGGGGATAGGGCAGGAAGGTACAGCTGAGGTAGTATTGAATGGCAGAGCAGACCTAAGAAGCAGTCGGGCCTACTGCTGTTTGTTCTTGTTTCAGAATGATTACAACATAACAGGAGGCCATTCAGCCTCACTAGTCCCAAGCCCTGCAGGTATTTCCTATTCAGGTGCTTATCCAATCTTCTTTCAAAGGTCACAATTGAATCTACCACCAAAAAACTCAGGCGGTGCATTCCAGTTCCTAACCACTTACTGTGCAGGAAAGCTTTTTATATTCTTACTCTTTCAGCGCGGTACTGGAGTATTTGCCTGGCTTATGTGCTGAAGACTGAGGGGGTGGTAGAGGAAGGAACCCTCACAACATTTAAGAAGTATTTAGATGAGCACTTGAAACGTAGCACACAGGGCTACGGGCCAAGTGCAGGAAAATGGGATTGGAATAGAGAGGTGCTTGCTGGGCAGCATGGACATGATGGGCGGAAAGGCCTGTTTCTGTGCTGTATAACTCCATCACTCTATGAGTAGTGGTATTCCTTGGGGGAAGCAAGAATTCCATCTCTGCAGTAATCATGTTCCTATTTCTTCCCCCATCCTGGTTATCAAGTTATCCAATACTGGACTAGTAATCCAGAGGCCTGGGGCTAATAGCCTGGGACATGGGTTCAAATCCCAATTAATAAATCTGGAATACAAAGCTAGTAATGGCAGCTGTCTTCAATTGTTGTAAAACAAAGCTGGTTCACTCATCCTTCAGAAAAGGAAATCTGCCCCCCTACAGTTTCCTACACGTGACTCCAGACCACAGCATTGTCCTCTGAAATAGCCTCGCATTCAGTGTAAGGGTAATTTGGGCATCAAATGCTGGCCTCATCAGAGACACCAACAGACAAATAAAAAAGCCCACAGTTTTCAGAGGTACGTCACTCAGTGGTAAATACTTCCACCAGTTTACTGATGGAATACGGAGCTCAAACTCAGACTGAACCCACCTTTCTGTTTCTTTATTACCTCAGTCTTTCACAGTTTGTCTTACTGCTAAAATAATCTACGTTGGCAGAAAGTCAGTGTTGCTGAAATAAGAGTACCACCCAGTTCCTGGTTTCCTCATCCTTTAATTGCAACAGGATTGATACAGACTGAGATTCAGCGCGAGTTCTGTTCAGCGAATACCAAAAACTCTCCTTCCCTACAGCCACATCTTCACCTCTTTTGGTCTGTCCTGAATCCCAGAGGGCAGTGAAACTTTCAACTCTGGATCCAATGGTCTGCGACAGACACCAAGCATCACCCCAGGTGGTAGAATGTAGGTTATTGACTGAACAGTAACTCAAGAAGAGAACGACATTAAACGGATGAACATCAAGGTATCCGCAAGTAACAGGCACAAGAATCTTAACCCTCACTAGTAGAGTCCTGCCACAGAGGATAGTCTTTGGAATTATTTTTATAAACATGTTAAGTTTTTTTCATGATATATTTACAAAATAGCTGCAACTGAAAATAGATCATTTGCTTTCTCTGTACAGAATATTCATTTATAATTATTTAAAAAAGGGAAGATTCAAGAGTGATAAAATATATTGGAGGTTACATTTAAAAAGTGACAACACTCCCGCTATGTCTAGAATTCCCTATTGTGTCCAGAACTCTCCCCAAACTCCATCCAGGATTGTTCCTGGTGTTTGTGGTGCTTAAAATCTGGGTCACCCCTTCAGCAATCTTCCCATGATCCAGCCCCCCCAAAGACTGGCAGTAAGAGAAGGTTCATTCTTCTGATTTACTCCCTTCCCCTCAAGTGGGGTGACCAACATTGGATGGCTCCTCATGTCTCATTTGAGTGTGGGGGAGACAGTGACTGTCAATTAGGCCCCTGAAGATCTCAGTTAAGTTCCTTTTTGCAGTTTACAAATGGTTCTTCACAAACATCCAAAAGTTCAAAGCTGCCTGTTGGCCTTTCTGGGCCCACACTCTTTGTAGCTCTGGGGTTTTATTAATGCTGCTCATCTCCAAACTCAAGTCCACAACAGTGTTTTAAGGTTCATCTCACCCGATCAATTTTTTCTTTTATTCTTTTCTCCCTCGTGTTTATCTAGCTTTTCCTTATGCTATTCCCCTCAACCACTCCTTATGGTATGGCCTGTTCCTGTGCTGTAGGTTCTACATAATTCATCTTTGGTTCACCACAAAACCTCACTCAGGACTGAAACGCACCTTTGGTTTAAACATGGAGCAGCTGACTCACAGTCACTTCCCCTAATCTTCATACCTTTCTCCTCTGACCATAATCGCAGATAATAACATGCCAGTGTAGGCACTGTCAATTCAGACATGTCGATACAGGGACCTCCATGCATACAGACAGTGCCACTGTGAGACTGAATGTCATCAGATCTTTCACTGTGAGCTGTTCTTTGCATGGGGCAGGTATATAATGGTGGGGAGGGGACAAGTTCAGATCCTCAGCTCCAGGGAGCCAGCATTTGCCATATCACCAACATCAACAGATTGTCAATTGTCTGCTGTTTTTAGCAGAAGGTTTACTCTAGGATTCAGGCCCAAGCACATCTCTGTATTGCAAGGGGCAGAAGATTAGTGCCCAGTGCTCCTGTGCTTTTATGTCACCTGGTGAGTAGAAAAACTACTGACCAATACTGAGGCAACACTCTCCTGCTAGCAGGAGTGCAGCCCCATGGAGGAATCACTCTCCAACCAGCTGACTCAACCCTGGATTCATACTCATGGTTTACACGAGTTTTCAAAGTGGAGTGCATTCCTGCTCTGACTCTCCTTTCTTGCTCATTATTGGTTGGTGTTTTAGTCTAAGGAGATGATATCCAATCCGTGGCTGGGGCCAGGGCCGGGGCCAGCTCCACCTACACTACTCCCACTGTTCAGGGCTGCAGCCCCGAGGTGACTGTGCTGACTGTCCCTCAGTCCATTGCTGGAGATGATGCTGCTACTCCTGCCGGCTGTCCCGTGCACTCCGCTTGTGGAGCTGACAGCAGGCTCGAGGAAATGTGGTGAGGAAGTGAACTGGAAGAAGTGGCTGAGTGAGGAGCGCATGGCATCCTGGTCGTCGGAGGAGCTGCTGATAATGGAACTGTAATGCTGCAGGGGAAACACAACATATAGGAACTGAAACACTCAATGACCAGATACAGTAACCAACACATCCCCCACCCTGCAACACAGAGGACTTCACACCATCTCCCCCTCAAATTTACTGCTTCCCCAGAACAAAACACAGACTCTTCGCCCTCCATCCGTCTACAGCTTTAAAAACCTCAACTTTCTAATGAGACAGTGTAGAGGGAGCTTTACTCTGTATCTAACCCCGTGCTGTACCTGTCCTGGGAGTGTTTGATGGGGACAGTGTAGAGGGAGCTTTACTCTGTATCTAACCCCGTGCTGTACCTGTCCTGGGAGTGTTTGATGGGGACAGTGTAGAGGGAGCTTTACTCTGTATCTAACCCTGTGCTGTACCTGTCCTGGGAGTGTTTGATGGGGACAGTGTAGAGGGAGCTTTACTCTATATCTAACCCCGTGCTGTACCTGCCCTGGGAGTGTTTGATGGGGACAGTGTAGAGGGAGCTTTACTCTGTATCTAACCCCGTGCTGTCCCAGTCCTGGGAGTGTTTGATGGGGATGGTGTAGAGGGAGCTTTACTCTGTATCTACCCTGTGTTCCTAAGCTGGAGTAACTACTGGAAACATACAATAAGTTACTGACATGAAAAGACGTATTAAACTGAGCAGCCTTTCCAAAACAATTGCGATGTCCTGTGCATTGCAATACAAACATTCCTCACCCTCTTGAGGCCAAATGATCTGGAGAGAAAAAGAACCAGAATAAAAAACCCACAGCCAATTAAGGGGAAATGAAAGATTACTCGATCCACTAGATGTCTGAAACAGGTCCAGCTTTGAGGAGAGTCAGTGTACACACCATGAGCAGAGCCGCCTATCCCCAACATCCAGTGTTCCCTGGGAAAGGCAGAACTGTCCAAGTCCAACCTACTTCAGCTCTTTCTCCTAAGTAAGAGTCCTCTTCTCCCTAATGTACACTCTATCGTTCACTCCATTACTCTACAAACATCAGTTAAATTAGTCCCGTGTCTGCACTTTTCTGGAGATTGAACTGCTAGTCGAGACTAACGGGTAAGAGAGGTACCAGTCTGATCAATCCCAGCAAGGAGCAAACAACAGGGACATCATAATTCAATACGGACCACCGATTATACTGACCTGACTGTCCGCTTGCAGGAAAGAAAATAAATCTAAACCTGTGAAAGAAACAGACAAAACAGTCAAATGCTGAAAAATACCCACGTGCAGAGCCTCAGTCATATTCACCCCATTGTCCAATTCAGTAACAGCACAAAAAAAACCAGACAAATTACAAACAATCAGCCACATCACAGTCAGAGAACGGGGAGGTGCAGGGTCTGGGAGAGACTGGACACACCGGGGAGCTGCAGGGTCTGGGAGAGACTGGACACACCGGGGAGCTGCAGGGACTGGGAGAGACTGGACACACCGGGGAGGTGCAGGGTCTGGGAGAGACTGGACACACCGGGGAGCTGCAGGGTCTGGGAGAGACTGGACACACCAGGGAGCTGCAGGGACTGGGAGAGACTGGACACACCGAGGAGCTGCAGGGTCTGGGAGCGACTGGACACACCGGCGAGCTGCAGGGTCTGGGAGAGACTGGACACACCGGGGAGCCGCAGGGTCTGGGAGAGACTGGACACACCGGGGAGCTGCAGGGTCTGGGAGAGACTGGACACACCGGGGAGCTGCAGGGTCTGGGAGAGACTGGACACACCGGGGAGCTGCAGGGTCTGGGAGAGACTGGAAACACCGGGGAGCTGCAGGGTCTGGGAGAGACTGGACACACCGGGGAGCTGCAGGGTCTGTGCAGACTGGACACACCGGGGAGCTGCAGGGTCTGGGAGAGACCGGACACACCGGGGAGCTGCAGGGCCTGGGAGAGACTGGACACACCGGGGAGCTGCAGGGTCTGTGCAGACTGGACACACCGGGGAGCTGCAGGGTCTGGGAGAGACCGGACAAGCTGGGGAATTTCAAGCCAGCATTGCAGCTGTATAAACACAGGAGGGGGGGGGGGGGGGAGTGGAAAATGAAAGAAGTCAGGGGGAGATAGAGGGGCAGATTTGGAGGCAAATCTCAGAGAAGCATAAAAATAATAGGGTAATAATAATAGGGGATTTCAACTTCCCCAGTATTAACTGGGATAGTCTTAGTGTGAAAGGCTTAGAGGGTGCGGAATTGTTAAAGTGTATCCAGGAGAGCTTTTCGAGCCAGCGTGTAGAAAGTCCTACAAGAGAAGGGGGGATACTGGACCTAATGTTGGGGAGTGAAGCTGGGCAAATGGTAGAGGTGTCAGTGGCGGAGCATTTTGGGGTTAGTCACCATAACAGATTTAAACTAGTTATGGAAAAGGACAAAGATGGACCGGAAATAAAGGTCCTGATTTGGGGCAAGTCCAATTTCAATATAAGACAAGGCAGGATCTGGCCAAAGTGGACTGGGAGCAGCTACTTGTGGGAAAGTCTACATCAGAGCAGTCGGAGTCATTCAAAAAGGAAATAGAGAGAGCTCAGGGCCAACATGTTCCCGGGATTTTGGCAAATTGGATCCAACATTGGCTTAGTGGCAGGAGGTAGAGGATGATGGTGGAAGGTTGTTGTTTTTGTGATTGGTGGTGACGTGTAGTGTACCGCAAGGATCGGGCTGGGACCCTCGCTGTTTGGAGTGTACGTGAATGATCCAGATGTGAATATAGGAGGTATGATCAGTAAGTTCGCAAATGACACGAGAATTGGTGGTGCCGGAAATAGTGAGGAGGAAAGCCTTAGATTACAGGACAATACAGATGGGCTTGTAAGATGGGCAGAGCAGCAAATGGAATTTAATCCTGAGAAGGGTGAGGTGATGCATTTTGGGAGGACTAACACGGCAAGGGAATACACAATGAATGATAGGGCCCTATGAAGTACAGAGGATCAGAGGGACCTTGGTGTACATGTCCATAGATCCCTGAAGGCAGCAGCACAGATAGATAAGGTGGTTAAGAAGGAAAATGGGACACTTGCCTTTATTAGCTGAGGCATAAAGTATAAGAGCAGGGAGGTTATGTTGGAGCTGTATAAAACACTAGTTAGGCCACAGCTGGAGTGCTGTGTGCAGTTCTGGTCGCCACACTATAGGGAGGATGTGATTGCACTGGAGAGGGTGCAGAGGAGATTCACCAGGATGTTGCCTGGGCTGGAGCGTTTCAGCTATGAAGAGAGACTAGAAAGGCTGGGGTTGTTTTCCTTAGAGCAGAGAAGGCTGAGGGGGGGACCTTATAGAGGTGTACAAGATTGTGAGGGGCATAGATAGGGTAGACAGGAAGAAACTTTTCCCTTAGCAGCGATGTCAATAACCAGGGGGTATAGATTTAAGGTAAGGGGCAGGAGGTTTAGAGGGGATTTGAGGAAACATTTTTTTCACCCAGAGGGTGGTCAGAATCTGGAACACACTGTCTGAGGGGGTGGTAGAGACAGGAACCCTCACAACATTTATGGTGTATTTAGATGAGCACTTGAAACAGCACAGCACACAGGGCTACGGTCCGAGTGCTGGAACATGGGATTAGAACAGATAGGGGCTTGATGGCCAGCATGGACATGATGGGCTGAAGGGCCTGTTTGTGCACTGTATAACTCTATGACTTACCTTGAATGTCGGAAGGCAGCGGGGGCATGTGGTAGGAAAAATGGTATTCCGGAATGGAGAGAGACGAGAGGTAATCGGAAGGAAGTGCACTGCCAGCAGCAGTTTGAAACATTGGGGGCAGCTGGGGAAGGTTCAGCTGGTGAAGGTTCAGCAATCTGTTGGGAGTTTGACATTAAAAACAAATTAGACTTTCATAGAATCAATTACAGCAGAACGGCAGGGTTGGGGGGGAACTGAGAGACCCTGATACTGGGGTAGTGTGTGTGTGTGTGTGACCCTGATACTGGGGTAGTGTGTGTGTGTGACCCTGATACTGGGGTAGTGTGTGTGTGTGTGACCCTGATACTGGGGTAGTGTGTGTGTGTGTGACCCTGATACTGGGGTTGTGTCTGTGTGTGTGTGACCCTGATACTGGGGTAGTGTGTGTGTGTGTGTGTGACCCTGATACTGGGGTAGTGTCTGTGTGTGACCCTGATACTGGGGTAGTGTGTGTGTGTGTGACCCTGATACTGGGGTAGTGTGTGTGTGTGACCCTGATACTGGGGTAGTGTGTGTGTGTGTGTGACCCTGATACTGGGGTAGTGTGTGTGTGTGTGACCCTGATACTGGGGTAGTGTGTGTGTGTGTGTGACCCTGATACTGGGGTTGTGTGTGTGTGTGTGTGACCCTGATACTGGGATAGTGTGTGTGTGTGTGTGACCCTGATACTGGGGTAGTGTGTGTGTGTGTGTGACCCTGATACTGGGGTAGTGTGTGTGTGTGTGACCCTGATACTGGGGTAGTGTGTGTGTGTGTGACCCTGATACTGGGGTAGTGTGTGTGTGTGTGTGACCCTGATACTGGGGTAGTGTGTGTGTGTGACCCTGATACTGGGGTAGTGTGTGTGTGTGTGTGACCCTGATACTGGGGTAGTGTGTGTGTGTGTGTGTGACCCTGATACTGGGGTAGTGTGTGTGTGTGTGTGACCCTGATACTGGGGTAGTGTGTGTGTGTGTGTGTGACCCTGATACTGGGGTAGTGTGTGTGTGTGTGACCCTGATACTGGGGTAGTGTGTGTGTGTGTGACCCTGATACTGGGGTAGTGTGTGTGTGTGTGACCCTGATACTGGGGTAGTGTGTGTGTGTGTGTGACCCTGATACTGGGGTAGTGTGTGTGTGTGTGTGACCCTGATACTGGGGTAGTGTGTGTGTGTGTGTGACCCTGATACTGGGGTAGTGTGTGTGTGTGTGACCCTGATACTGGGGTAGTGTGTGTGTGTGTGTGTGACCCTGATACTGGGGTAGTGTGTGTGTGTGACCCTGATACTGGGGTAGTGTGTGTGTGTGTGACCCTGATACTGGGGTAGTGTCTGTGTGTGTGTGTGACCCTGATACTGGGGTAGTGTGTGTGTGTGACCCTGATACTGGGGTAGTGTGTGTGTGTGTGTGTGTGACCCTGATACTGGGGTAGTGTGTGTGTGTGTGACCCTGATACTGGGGTAGTGTCTGTGTGTGTGTGTGACCCTGATACTGGGGTAGTGTGTGTGTGTGACCCTGATACTGGGGTAGTGTGTGTGTGTGTGTGTGTGACCCTGATACTGGGGTAGTGTGTGTGTGAGAAAGACCCTGATACTAGGATAGTGTGTGTGTGTGAAAGAGACCCTGATACTGGGATAGTGTGTGTGTGTGTGAGAGAGACCCTAATACTGGGGTAGTTTGTGTGTGTGAAAGAGACCCTGATACCGGGATGGGGGTGTGTGTGTGAGAGAGACCCTGATACTGGGATGGGGGTGTGTGTGTGTGTGTGTGTGTGTGAGAGAGAGACCCCCTGATACTGGGGTAGTGTGTGTGTGTGAGAGAGACCCTGATACTGGGGTGGGGAGGTGTTTGTGTGTGTGTGTGAGAGAGAGACCCTGATACTGGGGTGGGGAGGTGTGTGTGTGTGTGTGTGTGTGTGTGTGAGAGAGAGAGAGACCCTGATACTGGGGTGGGGGTGTTGTGTGTGTGTGTGTGTGTATGAGAGAGAGAGACCCTGATACTGGGGTGGGGAGGTGTGTGTGTGTGTGTGTGTGTGTGAGAGAGACCCTGATACTGGGGTGGGGAGGTGTGTGTGTGTGTGTGAGAGAGACCCTGATACTGGGGTGGGGGTGTTGTGTGTGTGTGTGTGTGTGTGTGAGAGAGAGAGAGATCCTGATACTGGGGAGGGGGTGTGTGTGTGAGAGAGAGAGAGACCCTGATACTGGTGTGTGTGTGTCTGTGCGTGAGAGATTCTAATACTGGGGTACTGTCTTTTCCCGCCTGTCATTAGTCTACGTATTGACTCCTGTACCTGTGTGTGGTGGTTGCGAGGGGACAGTGATCGGCTCAGCTGTGCAGCCCTCATGGGTCAAATAACCAGTTCATACTTATTGCCAAGGCACCAGGGGGTCTCTCTCTCACACACACACACCCCCACCCCAGTATCAGGGGGTCTCTCTCTCACACACACCTGGAGAAACCTGGTGGCCCTGGCATGTAGTCTCAACATCTTCAGAAGGCTTGTTAGTCATCTGAGAAACTGTTGGAGAAACACACAAGGCCCAAAACAAAATATGAATTACTTTGAAAATGAACTTACTGCTTATTGACAGAGGACAGGTTTGTGGGAGTCACAACTCGGCACTGTCTCTTCACTGGGGCCTCCTCCTCATCTGATGAGCTGTCTAATGTTAGGTCAATCACCTCTACATTCCGGCTGCTTTGGGAGCAGTATTTCCCTTGTGTGGACGACTCCTTATACATTGTGCTGGCTGGACACATGAAAAACATCACGTCAGTATCACCGGATTGTAATATACGATAAACATCACTGTCGGTATCGCCCGATTGTAATACACGATAAACATCACTGTCAGCGTCGCCCGATTGTAATACACGATAAACATCACTGTCAGTGTCGCCGGATTGTAATACACAATAAACATCACTGTCAGTATCGCCGGATTGTAATACACGATAAACATCACTGTCAGTATCGCCGGATTGTAATACACGATAAACATCACTGTCAGTATCACCGGATTGTAATACACGATAAACATCACTGTCGGTATCGCCGGATTGTAATACACAATAAACATCACCGTCAGCATCGCCAGATTGTAATACACGATAAACATCACTGTCAGCATCGCCGGATTGTAATACACGATAAACATCACTGTCAGTATCACCGGATTGTAATACACGATAAACATCACTGTCAGTGTCGCCCGATTGTAATACACGATAAACATCACTGTCAGTGTCGCCCGATTGTAATACACGATAAACATCACTGTCAGCATCACCGGATTGTAATACACAATAAACATCACTGTCAGTATCACCGGATTGTAATACACAATAAACATCACCGTCAGCATCGCCGGATTTCTCTCTGGGGAATAGAGACGAACCCTCCCCCAAACTCCCACAGCCCAAACGACCACTCTTCATGTGTGAACAAAGACAACATTGCGTGTAATCAGGAGACTTCACAGTCATACCCAGTACTGTCCTCACTCAACATCCACAAGTATATAAATGCTCGAGCTGTCTGCAGCTGCCCACCTCCCGCTCTGCTCCCTTGACTTCTGCCCCCCCGCCTCCCCATTTACCGTCGCTGTTGCTGTAAGAAGACCAGTAGGGTTCTTGCTTTACTCTCTTTGGTTGCATTGGGCTCCAGGAACCATCCTCCTTAAACAAGATCTCATCACAGTGGGTGCAGGAGTTGAGAATTTCCATAAAGAGTCTGTAGGTGAAGAGAGAGTAAACGATACTGAAACCACAGGGTGAGATAGAGGGGAGGGGAGGGGAGGGGCGGTGGGGGTGGGAGAGTGAATGCGAGGGGGCGGCAGGGTGGGGTGGGCCGTTGGGTTCAGGAGAGGGAAGAAAGCAACTGGGGGAGGGCGGGTGACCAAAGGAGGGGAAGACACGACCGGGAACGTGGTTGGGGGCTGGGACTAGGGGAAGGGATTGGGGAGGGGTGAACCGGGAAACAGACAGGCCCCGTCTCTCGCAACAGACACAGGCGCCCCGTCTCTCGCAACAGACACAGGCGCCCCGTCTCTCGCAACAGACACAGGCGCCCCGTCTCTCGCAACAGACACAGGCGCCCCGTCTCTCGCAACAGACACAGGCGCCCCGTCTCTCGCAACAGACACAGGCGCCCCGTCTCTCGCAACAGACACAGGCGCCCCGTCTCTCGCAACAGACACAGGCGCCCCGTCTCTCGCAACAGACACAGGCGCCCCGTCTCTCGCAACAGACACAGGCGCCCCGTCTCTCGCAACAGACACAGGCGCCCCGTCTCTCGCAACAGACACAGGCGCCCCGTCTCTCGCAACAGACACAGGCGCCCCGTCTCTCGCAACAGACACAGGCGCCCCGTCTCTCGCAACAGACACAGGCGCCCCGTCTCTCGCAACAGACACAGACGCCCCGTCTCTCGCAACAGACACAGGCGCCCCGTCTCTCGCAACAGACACAGGCGCCCCGTCTCTCGCAACAGACACAGGCGCCCCGTCTCTCGCAACAGACACAGGCGCCCCGTCTCTCGCAACAGACACAGGCGCCCCGTCTCTCGCAACAGACACAGGCGCCCCGTCTCTCGCAACAGACACAGGCGCCCCGTCTCTCGCAACAGACACAGGCGCCCCGTCTCTCGCAACAGACACAGGCGCCCCGTCTCTCGCAACAGACACAGGCGCCCCATCCCCGTCTCTCACAACAGACACAGACATCCCGTACCCGTCAATGATCAGGTTCTCATAAGGTGCTTTCTTGTCACACACAGGGCAAACCCACGTGGCTTTCTTTTCATTCATTTGTAGGTAGAGAGTTGCATCAAAGCACTGCAGGTGTGTGCAGGTCATAGCACGGCATGGCACTGATAGTCTCATCTTTCCCAACTGTACAAACAAATGAGATTATTAGTCTGATTCACACAAAATGTTTCTCCTCAGATCCTAAATCAGATCCTATTGCTCCTCTGGGCAACAAATGTACCCTAATCCTCATCTGGTATGTTGGTGTCCGTATCTCACCCCAATATTCAGTGCTGTGTGTCAGCTGCTGAGCTGTGAACAGAAAGAAACTACCTTTAGCAGTAAGGTGCCGCTAAGTTCTCCAAGAAAATGTGTTTTGGACGGCCCCCTTTATACAGCTAACTATCTGTAAATTCCTTCATTTCACAGCAAGTAGTTCACTGTGACTGAAACCAGTCATACTGTGTTACAAACAAACACTCACTCTCATTCCAGTCGTTAAAAACACCAACTCAAAAATCAGAGACAACATTTGCATTTGTCAGTCACAAACAAACATTTGAAAGAAAGATGACCAGAGACACCTGTGCCCACCAGCACTCATCCCATCCTCACTCACCCTGTCCTGTGAAACAGTACTAACTTGTTCCTTACACTCCCCAAACACTGCTAATTCCAACTGCAGCGAGGGGAAAGAAACTCACAAATTTGAGGAAAGGGATGATGATTTATCCAGTTCCAAAGGCAGATACACCTGAACTGTCCCCTCCCATTGCAGCGCGTCTAAATCGGACCAAAAACCTCCATCTCCACCCCCAGGCTGATGTCTGTCAAGGCATGTTATGTTATCCCACTTTACCCATGCTCAATGCACAGACAAATCTTTATCCATTTCCTTGTTAAATTGTAACACGTTCCACTCACTTGTTAAGAGATTCCAGGCCTTTGTGTGGTTTATATGTTTACGCTGCAGATTTATCTCAGGCTCATTAAATTTGGCCATTCCATGACCCAGTTTATCAATTCCCTTAAACCACTCAATAATGGCACCTCTAATCTGCTTCTTTCCCAGTGCAGACATCCCAAATTCCTTTAGTTTCTCCTCACTGCCCAACGCCCATGAGGTTGGTGGAGATGGAAAGACTGCACTTTTCTTTTTAATTACAGGATAAACGATTTGAACAATTATAAAATCGGTACAGCACGATTTGTGTATGAAATGGGCTCTCCAGCTGTTCTGGAATAGTAAATGTAAAAGTACTCACGGGGCAGATGAGTGACACACGTAAGCTCGTGGTGGCAATCTCACTGTCAGGGTCTGCTGTCAGCTTCTCTTTAACTGGAATAATGACAAAGAAATACCAGTGCAGTCCAAATATAGATACCACTCCAAACATTCTGTATTGGCAGGTAACAACTCTTACAGGTGGGTCACCTTCCAGTATCTCGCCCCATGTGTTAGCACAGACAGTAAGTGCTGAGAAACCAGTGAGGATCTTGTAGGTAAGCTCAATATTCACCTGCATGTATTTCACAGAAGGTTGTTACTGATGAAATAAATATCAGGAATAGGAATCCTGGCTGCTTTCTCCCCTCACTCAGGCCAGGGCACTCTGTAGTACTGCTTACCATCTGAAGGCACTGCACACGATTTACTCGGGTTGAAGTCGAACAGGAAGCTGTGGTCTGTGACGACATTCAGGAACCTCTCTCTTACCCCTGGCACCGGATCTTCACTAGCACCACCCACAGGACCTCCATGGGGTCCCCAGAGCATGAACAGAACCAGAGTCCCTACCCGACTATGGAAATTAAATCACCACTCAGGTAAAAACACAGCATGAAATAGTAACATCAAACAGTTTAAGACAGAAATCAAAATGGATTTGGTATCCGGGAGACTGGTCACCCCCCCTGCTCCCTGTGGGGAAGCAACATCTAACAGACAGGCCAGAAACGATCACACTGATCAGTCCCACAAACAGATTCTTTCTACTGGTTTCCTCTCAAGTCCCATCCCAATTCAGCCCACACTCTCCAGCCAGTGAGAGTCACTGTGTTCCAGTGGTTGAGTCTCCCCCTGCCACAACCCCAGGAGGTCAGCAGCTCAGCGTGCGGTTTAAATACATGTCACCATGCAGCAGCAGGGCCTCCTTACAGACCTGAGAAAGTCACGGCTGCTCACAGATGTTTGCTGAGGCACAGCTCAATCCAGTGTCTGTGACACTGAGCGTTGACCAATTTGGGACTATGGAAGGCACTGAAACTGGGCCCCAGGGTACTCACCCCATGTTCACATAGCAGGGATCACTAGCAACCTGGAACAGGAACCCCATATTCCCCATCCCCAGCCCAGGGGATACTCAGATTAATGGCTGATCCTCACTGATAACTCCAGCAAACAACAAACTGTGGACAATCCAGGACAGGGGATGGGATGTTCCTGGCCTGTGGCTCAGTACCACACTGATCACCTTGTGATCCCAGAGCCATTTGGAAATCGATGTTTCCTTCCGGGATTTCAGTCAGGGAAAATATTCCTCACAGGAGGGGAACCAGCGTTATCCCAAGTACATTGGTAATTTTTGGAAGGGCTGTTTTGAGAGCAGCACTGAAGTAGACGGCATTGCAGCTGGGTGCAGTGGGGCCCCTTTCCACCCCCACCCAGCCCTGCGGAGTTCCCACCCATCGCACTTACTCAGAGCTCGTGAGTGGTCCGGGTTCCGGATCCCCTTGGCTCGCAGTCTTTGCAGTAGTGTTGCTGACGTTAGCTGTTTGACCAGGTACACAGAAACCGAGTAATTCTGTTCAATAAAACAAAAACAAAATAGAGAAAAATCATCACCGGGGAGCCACAGAGCCTTCGTAGAGCTGGAGGGGAAAACAGTCTGCAGACTTTAGTGTGATGTCAGGCTGTAGCCTGGGGAACTCACCCTGCCATACTCAGACGACCAGTTAATGGTGATCATGTTAGGGATGGTTGCCGTGAGCTTGATGAGTGAAGTGACGTTGATTGGGAGACTGGGTCGCTTCGGCTCGACTCCATTTTTAGTGGGTGGGAGATATCCCTGGAAAGAGACAGGCAACTGAACACAAGGTTTCCAGGAAAACAAAACCACCAAAAAGGCTAATCCCCTGTGCAGAGATCAGCCTGACCAGAAGCCTTCGCGATAATTAAATGCATACTTCACTGTCCAGAAATTCATCACAAATTGCCCTTCGACAACTTCACCCAGCCCTTGCAACAATGGCTCAGTGAGTTCATCCACTGATTAGAGAACAGGGAGATAGATCCCATGCTGTATCCTGCTCTCTGCTGTATTAAACCCACTGAACTTCCCAGGGATTGTCACAGAAGCAGAGCTCTCCTGGAAGGTAAAAAGATTCGACTGTGAACAGATAGAGAATTTATCAACCATCTAATCAGGTTGCTCCTTGTTACTGCCCACAGAGTCAGGATTTGCTGTTTTCTAATCTGAAAGTTATCAAAGAAACAAGTAAAGCGTCACATGAAGTGCAACAAAATGAAATATTTTTGTCTCGTTTTAGCTTAGCAGAGTTCCTAGTAAATCTGACAAAAGCCATAAAGAAGCCGGTTTTTCTCGTGAAGAGATTGCTTCGGGAGGATGTGTTTAGTTCTGGCCTATGAGGACCATGGCGCTGCCTGGGAGGTGGTGGCTTAGCGGCGTTGTCACTGCACTAGTATTCTAGAGACCTAGGGTAATGCTCTGAGGACCTGGGTTCAAATCCCACCACGGCAGACGGTGAAATCCAAATTCGATAAAATATCTGGAATTAAAAGTCTGATGGTGACCATGAAACTATTGTCAATTGTTGTAAAAACCCATCTGGTTCACTAATGTCCTTTAGGGAGGGAAATCTGCTGTTTTTACCTGCTCTGGCCTACGTGTGACTCCAGGCCCACAGCAATGTGGTTGACTCTTAAGGGGTGGGTGGTGCAATAAATGCTGACTTAGCCAGTGACACCCACCTCCCAGGGACAAATAGTATAAAAAAAATTAAACAAGTCACTGCGACTATTCAAAGGAGAATCGAAAGAGGCTGAATTTCGTTGGAGCAGAGAAGACTGAGGGGGCGACCTGATCGAGGTGGACAAGATTATGAGGGGCATGGACAGGGAGCAGCTGTTCCCCTTAGGTGAAGGATCAGTCACAAGGGGACAGAAGTTCAAGGTGAGGGGCAGGAGGTTTAAGGGGGGGGGGTGTGAGGAAAAACTTTTTTACCCAGAGGGTGGTGAGGGTCTGGAATGCGCTGCCTGGGAGGGTGGTGGAGGCGGGTTGCCTCACATCCTTTAAAAAGTACCTGGATGAGCACTTGGCACGTCATAACATTCAAGGCTATGGGGCCAAGTGCTGGTCAATGGGATTAGATAGGTAGGTCAGGTGTTTCTCACGTGTCGGTGCAGACTCGATGGGCCAAAGGGCCTCTTCTGCACTGTGAGATTCTGAATTGAGGACATTGGAGAAATAGAATAGACTGCTTAACTCAAGCAGCTGAAAGGATCACAAGAAGATACTGCGTAGACTGTCAATCGTTCCAAGCTGTTTCTTTTCAAACAACACAAGCAGCTTCACACACATACCTGAACTCACATTGACAGAAAATTCAAACTTACCCCATTGAGACTGGGGGGGGTGGTTTGGGGTCAGGAGTCTAGGAGAGAGTTTGGGATGGGTGAAATCTAGACAGTAGGGAGAAGAGTACAGCCCAGGCAGCAGGTCAAGGAAGAGACAGCGGCAGAAGTTTCTGGAACACTTACCGGTAAAGGGCAGAGTTTCCCATTGACTTTCACGAATAAATTAGGAGGGAAATAATCCTCCTGAGGGCAGCTAGTCTCACACAAGCAGAACCTGCAGAAAGATACCCAGTCGTATTACAACAAGTACAGCAACTCTCCAAACAACATCCCACCCAACACCAGGGCTGGGAGGAGAAAACATGGGTCCCCGTGTATTGCCCGTTCCTGGCCACTTCACCACTAACCCCCCTCCTCCCCCCAACACCCCCTCACCTTTAACCACTAACCCCCCTCCTCACCTTTAACCATTAACCCCCCTCCTCACCTTTAACCACTAACCCCCTACCCCCTCCTCCAACACTCCCCTCCTCCCCCTCCAACACTCCCCTCCCCCTCCTCCCCCTCCAACACCCCCCTCACCTTTAGCCACTAACCCCCCTCCAACACTCCCCTCCTCCCCCCTCCAACACTCCCCTCCTCCCCCCTCCAACACTCCCCTCCTCCCCCCTCCAACACTCCCCTCCTCCCCCCTCCAACACTCCCCTCCTCCCCCCCAACACTCCCCTCCTCCCCCCTCCAACACTCCCCTCCTCCCCCCTCCAACACTCCCCCCTCCAACACTCCCCTCCTCCCCCCTCCAACACTCCCCTCCTCCCCCCTCCAACACTCCCCTCCTCCCCCCTCCAACACTCCCCTCCTCCCCCCTCCAACACTCCCCTCCTCCCCCTCCAACACTCCCCTCCTCCCCCTCCAACACTCCCCTCCTCCCCCCTCCAACACTCCCCTCCTCCCTCCTCCAACACCCCCCTCCTCCCCCCTCCAACACCCCCCTCCTCCCCCTCCAACACCCCCTCCTCCCCCTCCAACACCCCCTCCTCCCCCTCCAACACCCCCCTCTTCCCCCTCCAACACCCCCCTCTTCCCCCTCCAACACTCCCCTCCTCCCCCCTCCAACACTCCCCTCACCTTTAACCACTAACCCCCCCTCCTCCCCCAACACCCCATCCTCCCCCTCCAACACCCCCCTCCTCACCCTCCAACACCCCCTCCTCCCCCCCCAACAACCCCCCCACACACGCGCACCTCCACCCCCACACACACACAGACACGCACCCCCACACACACACCCCACCCACACCACACCACCCCCTCCAGTTCCTCTTTCATTCATGGTCATCCAAATAATATGCCCCAATACTGTACTTTGTACACTCAATGACAATCATATTTAGCATCGAGTTCACTGTAAAAGTCGCACCTCCCATTTTTACAAACACCCACCCCGTAATTTACTAATGACATAAAGAAGTGACAATGAATTGGATGGAACTCCCTCCAACAGTCCCTCCTCAACTCACAGGAAGTGTCTCACCCCCTCTCACCAGCTCCTTCCTAATCCATACCCGAAGCAGGCCAGATCAGCTCTGGGCACGTCCGGCTGGCATCCAATTCACAGGGGCCACTGGCGCTGCTACCTCATTTCTGCACAGATACACCGAGATGTTCATCAGCAGAGGGGCTAACGCACTGAGAATGGGAACACTCACACCGCACTGCCAAGTCTTTTTTATTCATTCATGGGATGTGAATGTCACTGGCAATTACTGCCCATCCCAAATTGCCCTTGTGAAGGTGGGGGTGAGCCGCCTTCTTGAACCGTTGCAGTCCATGTGTTGTAGGTACACCCACAGCGCTGTTAGGGAGGGAATTCCAGGATTTTGTCCGTGTGGTGTAGGTACACCCACAGTGCAGTTAGGGACGGAGTTCCAGGATTTTGACCCAACGACAGTGAAAGAATGGCCGATATATTTCCAAGTCAGGATGGTGAGTGGCTCGGAGGGGAAGTTAATGAAGAATTCCCTGGGAACAGTACACTCTTACCTCAGCTGCACCTGTACTGTGTGATCACCTTTCGCTCCAAGTAACAAGTCCCTGAAAATGAAATCAATTGTTCGATCAGAGTGAGTAGTTTTCTTCAAGCTGCCCTGCAAGTTAAAACCTATGCTGCTCCATAGGGCTTAGTGTGTAAATGCAACATCCAGATGCACAGTTGCCACGTTTCTCCTTGGTATGGAATGGTTAAAGCACAGGAGGCCATTCGGTCCTGTGTGTTATCCCTTGATAGCCAGTTGGTAAAGGAAGAAACCAGAGCCAGTCTTTACTTAGAACAGATTTGTTCACAGATGGAAACATTACAGGTCTATATCTCCTGACTGTCCTCTAGTATGTCAGTGTTTCTTCATATGTACTCG
>NC_135914.1:5101191-5276745 GCF_964194155.1 Cetorhinus maximus | reverse complement strand
CACTGGAAAATAGTGAGGAAAAATGTATTACTAGAAAATAGTGAGGGGGAAAAAAGTGGTCACCTGAAACTTGTTGAGGGTGAAAAGTTAGCAGGGAAATGGCAAGGAGAGAGAGTTACAAAAGTAATGCTGAGGAGAGAAAGAGAGATCAATTGAAATTTAGGGGAAGAGAGATAGCAACACTTACCAAGGGAAATAGTGATGAAGGGAATTAACTGGTGGGTCAGCCCTGGCATTGAAGCAGCCTGTTCGCAACATTGATGTCATATTTGACTCCGAGATGAGCTTCTGGCTTCATGTTCATGCTTTCACTAAGACTGCCTCTGTAACATTGTCTGGTATCACTGCATTCTCAGTTCATCTGCTATTGAAACCTTCATTGAAGCCTTTCTTACCTCTAGACCTGACTATTCCAACTCTGGTCTCCCACATTCTACCCTATGTAGACTTGAGGTCACCCAAAACTCTGCTGCCTGTGCCTTAGCTCACAGCAAATCCCATTCCTCTATCGACTGTGCTCACTGACCTGCATTGACCAAGCAACGTCTTGATTTTAAATTCTCATCCTTATTTTCAAATCCCTCCATGGCCTCACCCCCTCCCTACCTCTGTAATCCCTTCCAGCCACATAACCTTCCAAGATATCTGTGCTCCTCTAATTCTGGCCTTTTGAGCATCCCGGATTTTAATCATCCAGCTGCCTGGGCCCCAAACTCTGGTATACCATAAGATATAGGAGCAGAAATTAGGCCATTCGGCCCATCGAGTCTGCTCCGCCATTCAATCATGGCTGAGAAGTTTCTCAACCCCATTCTCCTGCCTTCTCCCTGTAACCTTTGATCCCCTTACCAATCAAGAACCTATCTATCTCGGTCTTAAATACACTCAATGACCTGGCCTCCACAGCCTTCTGTGGCAATGAATTCCATAGATTCACCACTCTCTGGCTAAAGAAGTTTCTCCTCATCTCTGTTCTAAAAGATCTTCCCTTTACTCTGAGGCTGTGCCCTCGGGTCCTAGTCTCTCCTCCTAATGGAAACATCTTCCCCACGTCCACTCTATCCAGGCCTTTCAGTATTCTGTAAGTTTCAATCAGATCTCCCCCTCATCCTTCTAAACTCCATCGAGTATAGACCCAGAGTCCGCAAACGTTCCTCATACGTTAAGCATACCTTCCTTACACCTTTCCGCCTCTCTACCTCACTTTCCTCCTTTAAGCTAAATCTTAAAACCTTTTTCTTTATCCAAACTTCTGGTCATCTGACCTGAAATCTCCTATAGGGTTCAGTGTCATATTTTGTTTGATAATGCTCCTTGGGACTGCTTTTACATTAAAGGTACTATATAAATACAAGTTCTTGAGGAGGAGAGAGATGGCGTGAAAAAGAGATAGGACTGGATTTTACTGGGCGCTGTGGTCCCTGCTCCTTCTGACTAAAATGTCAGGGGCTAGCCTGGGTACGATCCTGATGGCTGCCCTGCAGCAATTTAACAGTGGGAGCAGAGCTAACTGCTTGAAGGTGAGACTTCTGCTCCCCTCTCAGGAGGAAGTCCCACACTAGAGAGTTGCCAGTCAATCAGGTGGCTAGCAGCTTTGTTGTCCCAGCAGCACCACCAGGAGCAGTGGCCACTGCTGGGACTACAGGCAGTCCTACCACACCAAGGAACCCAAGTAAATCTTGGCAGTGGGGGGTGGGGGGGTGGTGGTGGCGGAGGCCCTAGTTCAAGAAGCCAGAGGGGAAGGTTAAAGGGTGAATGACATTTCTGGAAGTGGTGCCTCTTTTGGGTCCAGGAGGCCCACAAAAGAGGTCCCACTCCTTGCATGTCCCCCAGCCCGTGCAGCTAAATCTTCCCCAGCCTTCTCCCGTGGCATGGGCCTCCCCCCCCCCCCCCCCCCAGCCCACGGGTAAAATAAAAACAGTGATGGGATGAGGCCCTTAAGTGCCCATTAATTGGCCGTGTCAGAGACCCAATAGGCCCAAGAGCAGGCGGGTCACCCCATGCCTCCCCTGCCCCTTGTAAAATTTCAAAGAGGCTGGGGGCAGGTGGGTGGGCAGCAGGAAGGGCACTCGGGTCTGCCGGTGAGGGAGCATTATACCTAGCCCATAGTTACTGATTGTTAATGGGCAGGAATGGAGAGAGACAATTACTGGGTGAGGTGTTGAGGGGGGAGATAAAGTTACTGGGGGAAATTGTAATTTAATGCTACCTTTGCCCTTTTGGGTAAGTGACTGACAAGCATTCTACTCTCCAGCAGGTGGCAGCTGGAACCAGATTGGAAAGAGAATGATGACAACTGCTTCGTCACCAACAAAGCTCAGCATCTTGATCAGCTCTGCCAGTGTGAGTTTTTCGGCTTCTATGTATGTCCACAGAACCTCCTCTGTCGGGCAACTTATTTATTATTACTCAAAGCAATAATTTTCACTGGCAAGGTTTCAGCTGGAAAATTGCATTACATTTAGTAAGTGTAGAAGTTTCTGATGTTGTCGCAAATCATTTGCCCTATTTACATGGATCACTATCATTAAATCTTGTGTGCAAGTCACTTAAGTGAATATTTTTGTATTTCATAGTGGCTGTGAACACTGGATGAGGACAGAATTTGGCTCTACTGTTATGTCAACAGTTGAAGGGAAGCTATCAGAATCTATCAGATGAGATTAGACCAGGTCAGAGGCTAGGAATTGTGCAATGTGTTACCCACCTCCTGACTCCCCAAAGCCTGTCCACCATCTACAAGGCACAAGTCAGGAGTGTGATGGAATACTCCCCATTTGCCTGGATGAGTGCAGCTCCCACAACACTCAAGAAGCTTGACACTGTCCAGGACAAAGCAGCCCGCTTGATTGGCACCACATCCGCAAACATTCACTCCCTCCACCTCCCATGCACAGTAGCAGCAGTGTGTGTACCATCTACAAGGTGCACTGCAGGAATTCACCAAGGCTCCTTTGACAGCATCTTCCAAACCCACGACCACTACCATCGAGAAGGACAAGGGCAGCAGATAGATGGGAACGCCACCAGCTGGAAGTTCCCTCCAAGTCACTCACCATCCTGACTTGGAAACATATCGGCTGTTCCTTCACTGTCACTGGGTCAAAATCCTGGAACTCCCTCCCTATCAGCACTCTGGGTGTACCTACACCACATGGACTGCAGCGGTTCAAGGTGGCAGCTCACCACCACCTGAAGAGCAGCTAGGGATGGGCAATAAATGCTGGCTCAGCCAGCGAAGCCCACATCCTATAATGAATTTAAAAAAGACCAACTAAGCACTTTTATGAGCTCATCACAGAGCCAACATGTGATTGTTAAGGATAAGTCATGCTTGACTAATTTAATTGTATATTTTGAGGAAATCAGTAATGAGGTAGATAAGGGAGTTATCTTCCAGAAGACATTTGATAAAGTTTCACACAAGAGATTATTGGCAAAAAGTTAGAGCTCATGGAATTGGTAGTAGCCTTTTGATGGGTTGAAACGTGTTTGGGAAGTAGACAGAGTGGGGTAAAGTGTAGTTAATCTATTTGATGGGATCTGACCCATTGTGTTCCTCAGGGGTTTGTACTAGGTCCTCATTTGTGCACCTAATTAATGGCTTGGATGAAGGAACAGCGAGGTATATATCCAGGTTTGCAGATGACACTAAGTTAGGAGGCGCAGTTGTCTAGGCTTGCATTCCCTTGAAATATACATTGAAGGATGATCTGACTGAGGAGTTTAAAATTTTAGAAGTATTTGAAAGGGTTGATGTAGAGAAATTAGCGTGCATCTGGGTAAATTATGAAGGAGGCAAAATAATCCTAAATTATCATAGAGTCATGGAGGTCTACAGCACAGAAAAAGGCCCTTCGGCCCATAGAGTCTGCTCAGATCAAACAAGTACCTAACTATTCTAATCCCATTTTCCAGCACTAGGCCCATAGCCTTGTATGCCATGGCATCGCAAATGTACATCCAAATACTGCTTAAATGTTTTGAGGGTTTCTGCCTCTAACACCCTTTCAGGCAGTGAGTTCCAGATTCCCACAACCCTCTGTGTGAAAAAATTCTTTCTCACATCCCCTCTAAGCCTCCTTCCCCTTACCTTAAATCTACGCCCCCTGGTTATTGATCCCCCCACCAAGGAGAAAAGTTCCTTCCTGCCTATCCTATCTATACCCCTCATAATTTTATACACCTCAATCATGTCTCCCCTCAATCTCCTCTGCTCCAGGGAAAATAAGCCCAGTCTATCCAATCTCTCCTCATAACTGAAACTCTCCAGCCCAGGCAACATCCTGGTAAATCTCCTCTGCACTCTCTCTAGTGCAATCACATCCTTCCTATAATGTGGGTTCCAGAACTGCACACAATACTCTAGCTGTGGCCTAACCAGCGTTTTATACAGTTCCAGAATAACCTCCCTGCTCTTATATTCTATGCCTCGGCTAATAAATGCAAGTATCCCATATGTCTTCTTAACCACCTTATCTACCTGTCCCGCTACCTTAAGGGACTGGTGGACACGCACACCAAGGTCCCTCTGATCCTCGGTACTTCCCAGGGTCCTACCATTCATCGTGTATTCCCGTGCCTGGTTTGTCCTGCCCAAGTGCATCACCTCACACTTATCTGGATTAAATTCCATTTGCCACTGATCAGCCCATCTGACCAGCCCGCCTATACCCTCTTGTAATCTAAGGCTATTTACCACCTAACCAATTTTCGTTTCATCCATGAACTTACTGATCAACCCTCCTACGTTCAAGTCTAAATCGTTTACATGTTTACCACAAACAGCAAGGGATCCAACACCGATCCCTGTGGAACCCCACTGGACACAGGCATCCAGTCACAAAAGCACCCTTTCACCATCACCCTCTGCTTCCTGCCACTCAGCCAATTCTGGTTCAACGTTTATAGCTCGATAGATTTTTTGGAATAAGGATATCAGGGGGTTTGAAGTCCAGATCAGCCATTATCTAGTTGAATGGCCGAGAGGAGCTGCGTGGCTGACTACACAACCAGAAATCCTCCTACAAAGAAGGGAATCTGAGGGGAATATTGGAGAGATTCCGAAAAGCAAAATTGTTTTATTTATAGATGTGAGATAGTAAGCTAAATTTGGGAAGTGCGTTGGGTTAACACAGCATATTTTGATCTGGATTTGCAGGTGAAATAAAAGACCTGGATCTGGATTTTACGCCCCCTACCCCGCGCACCCCACCCTCCCTCCCCCGGCCTCCCTCAACACTGGGCATGTTTTCGGTGGGGGATGTGGGGCACTTAAAATATGAGGGGTGGCAAGCCCACCACTTTCCCTAAGTTGTCCCCCATAATAATGTAGGTGGACGTCCATTGAAATCAGTGGCCTGCCTGCTATTTATAAATAATAATTGGTCAATTGAGCTTGTTACTAAGCCAATTAACCCAAATAATACGCTGCCCATGCCATAACATGTTTGGCATGGGCAGGCAGCCGGGAGTGGGCTGTCCATTTTTCTAAGCAAAATGGCTAAAAGGCGGGAAGGAAGGGGGGGGTAGATCCTTTGTGGGCGCCCTGTGCACACCAGGGCAAGATGATAACCCCATTTTTTTCCTCCCCGCCTGGCCTCCAAAACCACCCCCACCCAACTCCAATCCTCTACATCCAAATCCCAAGGCTCACCCCTCTCTGGAGGCCATTTCCTCTTCATCTGTGTGCCTGCTTGAAGTCCGGGCAGCACCCACTATTGAGTCCTGGAACTGCAAGAGCAGTGTGTTATTGCTGCGGGGCAGCCTTGTTTAACATGGGTCGGCTGGCATCTAATGTTTCTTCCAGGCTGGGTGGAGGGGGGAGCTGGCGAGCAATACACCCCAGTGTAAAAGTCAGCTCTGCTATTTGTTTGTCATAACCATTTTACATGAATTGAGCTTTTGGTTATGCAACATAAACGTACATTTTGTAGGTGCTAAATTTTTGACTTTAATCTTCTAAATAGAAATGGTACACACAAAATGAATTGTGCTTTGTATTGAGTGGTGTTTGGCAATGGACATTTTGTTATGCCAGATGAAAATTAATTAATATATATTTATTTGAAGCAAAGGTGTTGAAGCAGACAAAGTGCAGAAATATTTTGTTTTAAGTTATTAGCGATGGATCAAATGAGATGGTGTTGAATCAACTTCCTTTCCATTTTCAAAGTTAACTGTCTAGTTAACTCAGACAGAATATGTGACTCAGACACATTAACCATTTTGACGAAATGTACTAATTTTAATTCGTAAATAATGCCTTACATAAATGTAAACAATGCAGATTCACTTTATAAATATGCAGTAACCAAGGAAGTAAATCAATCACAACAATCAAAGCACACTGCTTTACATTTTAAATTTAAACTGGTTCGGCAACGCCTCGATTTTTAAATTCTCGTCCTTGTATTCAATTCCGTCAATGGCCTGCCCTCCTTATCTCTGAATTCTCCACGAGCCAAGTTAAGACTGCCAGTCAGGCTCGCAGTGTGGTGCATTTGCGTGTACTGGAAGCTACATATATTAATACACAGGGCTCTGTTCTGTTCATATGGAAAGAACATGTACATACATTGCCCCTGTTTCAGCAAAACAAAATAAGTGACAACCATTCACCGACTCATTCCTCAGGGCAATGCCTCGATGAACCAGGGTCAAGCTGCCTGGTTTAAATCACAAAGAATGCTTGGCAGTTAACTGCCAGTCACCATCAGTGGTGCATTCTCCAATGGCAATATCTCTACCAATCAGAGTCAATTTGCCAACCAATCAGCACTCTTTTCTCATACAGTATAAATTGTTGTCCTGATGAGTGCAAGATGAAAAGCTTCGACGTGTCTCTTTTTTCAGCAATTCTCAAGTTCTGTACAACCAAACGACCAAATGTGAATTTAGGCTGCCAGCCTGGCTCAGGGGTAATATTCTCCATTCTAAGGCAGCAGGTCAGGGGTTCAAACCGCACTCCAGAGACCTAAGCACATGATCCAGGCTGACACTTCAGTGCAGTGCTGAGGGAGTTCTCCACTGTTGCGGTGGGGGGAGAGGAGCACAAAAACAGAATTACCTGGAAAAACTCAGCAGATCTGGCAGCATCAGTGGAGAAGAAAACAGTTGACATTTCGAGTCCTCATGACCCTTCGGCAGAACTGAAGTATAGTTAGGAGAGGTGAAATATAAGCTGGTCTAAGGTGGGGGGCGGGGGGAGAGAGGAGTTGAGGGTGGGGTGGTTGTAGGGATAAGCAAGCAGTGATAGGAGCAGATAATCAAAAGATGTCACAGACAAAAGGATCAAAGAGGTGTTGAAGGTGGTGATATTATCTAAGAAAAGTGCTAATTAAGAATGGATGGCAGGACACTCAAGGTACAGCTCTAGTGGGGGTGGGGTGGAAAGACTAACAAAGTTTTAGTTTTAGATTTAAAAATAATGGAAATAGGTGGGAAAAGAAGAATCTATATAAATTATTGAAAAAAAAGGGAGGGGGAAGAAACGGGGTGGGGATGAGGGGAGGGGGAGTTTAAGATCTAAAGTTGTTGAATTCAATATTCAGCCCGGAAGGCTGTAAAGTGCCTAGTCGGAAGATGAGGTGCTGTTCCTCCAGTTTGCGTTGGGCTTCACTGGAACAATGCAGCAAGCCAAGGACAGATATGTGGGCAAGAGAACAGGGTGGAGTGTTAAAATGGCAAGCGACAGGGAGGTTTGGGTCTTTCTTGCGGACAGACCACAGGTGTTCTGCAAAGCGGTCGCCCAGTTTGCGTTTGGTCTCTCCAATGTAGAGGAGACCGCATTGGGAGCAACGAATGCAGTAGACTAAGTTAGGGGAAATGCAAGTGAAATGCTGCTTCACTTGAAAGGAGTGTTTGGGCCCTTGGACGGTGAGGAGAGAGGAAGTGAAGGGGCAGGTGTTGCATCTTCTGCGTGGGCATGGGGAGGTGCCATAGGTGGGGGTTGAGGAGTAGGGGGTGGTGGAGGAGTGGACCAGGGTGTCCTGGAGGGAATCCCTATGGAATGCCGCCAGGGTGGGTGAAGGGAAGATGTGTTTGGTGGTGGCATCATGCTGGAGTTGGCGGAAATGACGGAGGATGATCCTTTGAATGCGGAGCCTGGTGGGGTGATAAGTGAGGACAAGGGGGACCCTATCATGTTTCTGGGAAGGAGGAGAAGGCGTGAGGGCGGATGCGCGGGATATGGGCCGGACACGGTTGAGGGCCCTGTCAACCACCGTGGGTGGAAAACCTTGGTTAAGGAAAAAGGAGGACATGTCAGAGGAGCTGTTTTTGAAGGTAGCGTCATCAGAACAGATGCGACGGAGGCGAAGGAACTGAGAGAATGGGATGGAGTCCTTACAGGAAGCGGGGTGTGAGGAGCTGTAGCCGAGGTAGCTGTGGGAGTCGGTAGGCTTGTAATGGATATTGGTGGACGGTCTATCATCAGAAATTGAGACAGAGAGGTCAAGGAAGGGAAGAGAAGTGTCAGAGATGGACCATGTGAAAATGATGGAGGGGTGGAGATTGGAAGCAAAATTAATAAATTTTTCCAGGTCCCAACGAGAGCATGAAGCAGCACCGAAGTAATCATCGATGTACCGGAGAAAGAGTTGTGGGAGGGGGCTAGAGTAGGACTGGAACAAGGAATGTTCCACATACCCCATAAAGAGACAGGCATAGCTGGGGCCCATGCGGGTACCCATAGCCACACCTTTTATTTGGAGGAAGTGAGAGGAGTTAAAGGAGAAATTGTTCAGTGTGAGAACAAGTTCAGCCAGACGGAGGAGAGTGGTGGTGGATGGGGATTGTTGGGGCCTCTGTTCAAGGAAGAAGCTAAGGGCCCTCAGACCATCCTGGTGGGGGTTGGAGGTGTAGAGGGATTGGACATCCATGGTGAAGAAGAAGCGGTTGGGGCCAGGGAACTGGAAATTGTTGATGTGACGTAAGGTGTCAGAGGAATCACGGATGTTGGTGGGAAGGGACTGGACAAAGGGAGAGAGAAGGAAGGGAGAGGAGGTTGGGCCAGGGGGTGGCGTGAATGTTGTCTTGTGGATGAGACATTAAAACAAGCCCCATCAGATGGTGGTAAAAGATCCCACAACCCTCCCCAGAGCAGAACCAGAGAATTCTCCAAGTATCCTGGCCAATAGTTATACCTCAATCAAAATCACCAGATACTGAATTATTTGTTTAGTTATCTTGCCATTGTTTACTGTGTTTAAATTAGCTGCTTTGTTTGCCTGCATTACAACAGCATCTACATTTCAAAGGTACCTCATTGGCTGTGAACCACTTTAAAATGAGTTGTTGAAAGCACTATAGAAAATATTAATTAGTAGCATGAAGTGTTCCACTTAGGAATACTAACCAGAAGGTTACAGATGAATTGTTTAACAGCTAACAGCTGTTAACAACTCCAGTGATTGTCTCCATGTTTATTTTATTGAGGTGCTAAAAATAGATGTGTTTGGCTAATGTCAGCCATTATTTGTTTGAAATATAAATTATGAGGGAAGAGTGAGTAGAAACAAAAACAAAAAACTACTGTGGATGCTGGAAATCCAAAACAAAAACAGAATTACCTGGAAAAACTCAGCAGGTCTGGCAGCGTCGGCGGAGAAGAAAAGAGTTGATGTTTCGAGTCCTCATGACCCTTCAATAGACGGTCATGAGGACTCGAAACGTCAACTCTTTTCTTCTCCGCCGATGCTGCAAGACCTGAGTTTTTCCAGGTAATTCTGTTTTAGTGAGTAGAAATGTCTTACACAAGTGCTAATCACAAAAGTTATATGAAAACAAGAATGTACAAGGCTTAGTCAATTTATGCCCTGAGTTCTTGGTGCTCCAGGTTCTATCACTGGACTGTTCTAATTTAGCTGATTTCAACATGGGCAATGCTTTTTCGGTTACATTTGGCCTCAGCGTCCCATGGGAATGGAAAAAATACATTTAGGAATTTTGCTTCTGGGTTGGGAAAGGATCCGCTTGGTTGTGATGGCCCTCAGGGTAATTGCCTTGCTAATACATTGGACTTAAATTGACCAGTGGACAAAAAGGCAGAGAATCCAACGTTAATTCCAGATTTCAAAAGGACTACGCACAACGCAGCTTATGGAGAAACAAAGATTGTTTCAACGCAATTTAATTGAATGTTTTGACGAAGTTACTAAGTTGGTGGGCAAGAGTAGTATAATAAGACAACATTTATTTTGTCAAGGACAGAATGTATGTGCTCTCTTACTGCTCATTATCAGTATGTTTTGTCTGGAAAGAGATGTGTCATTTCTTAGTTTTAGAGTGTGTATTCCAATTAAATAATTCAGCATCAAACTTTCGTGAGTTTAAAATAAAGAACATTATTTATCCTTACACACTTACCCTGAATTAAAGCAACGTCACACACTTGGTCTTACGCGCACATACACACATACACAAAGATTGCATACAGGTAATGATACTCTTTCGAGTTATCAACAGTCACAGATTGCAACTCTTTTCGAGTACAATCACAGTTCTTGGTTTCCGGGAGTGGGACATGAACCCACAACCCTCTGATTCAAAGGCGAGGGTGCTATGAACTGAGCCACAGCTGACACCTCAAATTCTTTCGATTAATCAACAGTCACAGATTGCAATCCTTTTGAGTACAATCGCAGTTCTTGGTTTCCGGGAGTGGGACATGAACCCACAACCTTCTGATTCAAAGGCGTGATTTACAGTCTCCTATGTGGCAAGTCTGATTTCTTGAATGGTTTTGATGATTTAAAGTTGAAATTAGGGTCTTGTAAAGCGAAGGGTTCACTGCAGGCTGCAAGGTTTCTTGTAGTGGAATATCTAAGTGGTTAGTTTTCAGGTGAATTTTTTTTTAATATTCGTTCATGGGATGTGGGCATCGCTGGCTGGGCCAGCATTTATTGCCCATCCCTAATTGCTCTTGTTTGGAGGGCATTTTAAGAGTCAACCACATTGCTGTGGGTCTGGAGTCACATGTAGGCCAGACCATGAGACCATAAGACATCAGAGCATAAATTAGGCCATTCGGCCCATCGAGTCTGCTCCGCCATTCAGTCATGGCTCATAAGTTTCTCAACTCCATTCTCCCGCCTTCTCCCCGTAACCTTTGATCCCCTTACCAATCAAGAACCTATCTAACTCGGTCTTAAATACACTCAATGACCTGGCCTCCACAGCCTTCTGTGGCAATGAATTCCATAGATTCACCACTCTCTGGCTAAAGAAGTTTCTCCTCATCTCTGTTCTAAAAGGTCTTCCCTTTACTCTGAGGCTGTGCCCTCGGGTCCCAGTCTCTCCTCCTAATGGAAACATCTTCCCCATGTCCACTCTATCCAGGCCTTTCAGTATTCTGTAAGTTTCAATCAGATCCCCCCTCATCCTTCTAAACTCCATCGAGTATAGACCCAGACTCCTCAATCGTTCCTCATATGTTAAGTCTTTCATTCCTGGGATTGTTCTCGTGAACCTCCTCTGGACCTTCTCCAGGACCAGAACATCCTTCCTGAGATACGGGGCCCAAAATTGCTCACAGTATTCTAAATGTGGTCTGACCAGAGCCTAAGAAAGCCTCAGCGTCACATCCCTGCTTTTATATTCTAGTCCTCTCGAAATAAATGCCAACATTGCATTTGCCTTCCTAACTACCGTGTCAAATTAACCTTAAGAGAATCCTGGACTAGGACTCCCAAGTCCCTTTGCACTTCAGATTTCTGAATTCTCTCCCCATTTAGAAAATAGTCTATGCCTCTATTCTTCCTACCAAAGTGCATGACCTCACACTTCCCCACGTTGTATTCCATCTGCCACTTCTTTGCCCATTTTCCTAACCTATCCAAATCCTTCTGCAGCCTCCCCGCCTCCTCAATACTACCTGTCCCTCCACCTATCTTTGTATCAACTGCAAACTTAGCCAGGATGCCCTCAGTTCCTTCATCTAGATCATTAATGTATAAAGTAAAAAGTCTTGGTCCCAACACTGACCCCTGCGGAACTCACCTAGTCACCGGCCGCCATCCTGAGAAGGACCCCCTTATCCCCACTCTCTGCCTCCTGCCAGACAACCAATCTTCTATCCATGCTAGTATCTTGCCTCTAACACCATGGGCTCTTATCTTACTGAGCAGCCTCCTGTGCGGCACCTTGTCAAAGGCCTTCTGGAAGTCCAAGTAGATAACATCCATTGGCTCTCCTTTGTCTAACCTACTTGTTACCTCCTCAAAGAATTCTAACAGATTTGATGAAACCATGCTGACTTTGCCCTATTTTACCATGTTCTTCCAAGTATTCTGAAATCTCATCCTTAATAATGGACTCTAAAATCTTACCAACGACCGAGGTCAGGCTAATCGGCCTGTAATTTCCCGTCCTTTGCCTCACTCAATTCTTAAACAGGGGGGTTACATTAGTGATTTTCCAGTCCTCTGGGACCCTCCCTGACTCGAGTGATTCCTGAAAGGTCACCACTAATGCCTCCACTATCTCTTCAGCTATCTCCTTCAGAACTCTGGGGTGTAATCCACCTGGTCCAGGTGATTTATCCACCTTCAGACCTTTCAGTTTTCCTAGCACCTTCTCCTTGGTAATGGCCACCATACTCACCTCTTTCCCCCGACTCTCTTGAACTTTGGGGATGTCACTCGTGTCTTCCACTGTGAAGACTGACGCAAAGTACCTATTCAGTTCCTCCGCCATTTCTTTGTTCCCCACTACTATTTCTCCAGCGTCATTTTCCGGCGGCCCAATGTGCACTTTTGCCTCTCTCTTACTCTTTATATATCTAAAAAAAACTCTTGCAATCTTCTTTTATATTACTGGCTAGTTTAACCTCATATTTAATCTTCTCCCTCATTTCTTTTTTAGTTGTCCTCTGTTGGTCTTTGTAGGCTTCCCAATCCCCTGGTTTCCCACTGCTCATCGCCGCATTGTATGCTTTCTTTAGCTTTTATGCTGTCCCTGACTTCCCTTGTCAGCCATGGTTGCCTCGTCCTCCCTTTAGTATGCTTCTTCTTCCTAGGGATGAATTTTTGCTGTGTCTCCCAAATTACTCCCAGAAACTCCTGCCATTGCTGTTCCACTGTCTTTCCTGCTAGGCTCATCTCCCAGTCAATTCTGGCCAGCTCCTCCCTCATGCCTCTGTAGTTGCCTTTATTCAACTGTAATACCGTTACATCTGATTCCAGCTTTTTCCTCTCAAATTGCAGGGTAAATTCTATCATATTATGGTCACTTCCTCCTAAGGGTTCCTTCACCTTAAGCTCCCTTATCAAATCTGCCTCATTACACATCACTAAATCTAGAATTGCCTGTTCCCTAGTGGGCTCCACCACGAGCTGCTCCAAAAAGCCATCTCGTAGACATTAGACAAATTCCTTTTCTTAGGATCCACTACCAACCTGATTTTCCCAGTCTACCTGCATATTGAAATCCCCCATGATCACTGATTTCTTACACGCCTTTTCTATCTCCTGGTGTATCTTGTGCCCCACATCCTGACTACTGTTTGGAGGCCTGTACATAACTCCCATTACGGTTTTTTTACCTTTGCGGTTCCTCAACTCTACCCACACAGATTCTACATCATCTGACCCTACGTCATTTCTTGCTATCGATTTAATTTCATTTCTTACTAACAAAGCAACCCCACCCCCTCTGCCAACCTGTCTATCTTTTCGATAGGATGTATATCCTTGGATATTTAGCTCCCAGTCCTGATCCCTTTGCAGCCATGTCTCTGTCATGCCCACCGCATCATACCTGCCAATTTCAACCTGCACCACAAGCTCATTTACCTTATTTTGTGTACTGCGTGCATTCAGATACAACACCTTCAGTCCTGTATTTCCCGTCCCCTTTCTCATTGTCATCCCTTTATCTGATGTGCTTGAAGTTAGATTCCTAGCCCTTTCCAAACACTCTGTCATATTTTGTGTTCTGGAGACTTTAGTAGCCTCTCCTGGGCTCTCCTTTCTTTTCAGTTTTTTCATAATTTTCCATGAAGTTGAATCCACCCCTCCACACGCTAACCTGCTGCTTTGTTTCCCATTAGTCATACTTCTTGGAGTTTTACCCTTCCCTCCCCCCCCCCCCCCCCCCCCCACACACTTTCTAGTTTAAAGTCCTGTTGACCACCCTATTTACCCTTTTTGCTAGAACATTGGTCCCAGATCGGTTCAGGTGGAGATTGTCCCAACGGTACAGATCCCTCCTGTTCCAATATTGATGCCAGTGCCCCTTGAAATGGAACCCCTCTTTCCCGCACCACTCCTTTAGCCACGTGTTTACTTCCCTTATTCTCGCGTCCCTATGCCAATTTGCACGTGGCTCGGGTAGTAATCCGGAGATTATAACCCTTGAGGACCTGTTCTTTAATTTAGTTCCTAGTTCCTGATAATCCCCAAACAGGTCCTCTTTCCTAGACTTACCTATGTTATTTGTCCCGACGTGAACCACAACAACTGGATCCTCCCCCTCCCTCTCCAAAATCCTTTCAAGCCGGTCAGAGATGTCCCTCATCCTGGCACCGGGCAGGCAACATTCCATGCAGGACTCTCGATCCTGCTTACAAAGAATGCTATCAATTCCCCTAATTATAGAATCTCCTACAACTACCACTTGTCTTTTTGCTCCCCCCTCTTGAATGGCCTCCTGTGCCACGGTGCCGTAGTCAGCTGACTCATCCTCCCTACAGCCCTGCTCCTCATCCACACAGGGAGCAAGTACCTCGTACCTGTTGGACAAGGTCAAGAGCTGAGGCTCCTCTGTTCCTGAATACAGGATCCCTCTACCTGCCTCACTTGCAGTCACACCCTGCTGACCCTGACCACTGACGGAACTTGAGGTACTTAATCTACCGGGTGTGACCGCCTCCTGAAACAAAGCATCCAGGTAACTCTCCCCCTCCCGGATGTGCCGCAGCGTCCGGAGCTCGGACTCCAGCTCATCAATTCTGAGCCGGAGTTCCTCCAGCAACCAACATTTGCTGCAGATGTGGTCACTGCGGCTCGCAATGGGATCTGCCAGCTCCCACACCATACAGCTACAGCACATCACCTGCCCAGCCATCTCGACTTAGATAATCCATTTATTCATTAGCTTTGCAGTGTTTTTTATCAAATTTGGTGCAGATTTCCTACCAACCAATCAGGTCACAGCTTTCCTGTGATGTCACTTTTTCAGTTTTGGCTTCAGTTACTCTGTGCCCCGAGGTCACCGTTCTGGTGCTGCTCCCTCCGAGTCTGCTCCTTGGAGACAAGGCCGCCAATCCCCGAGTTAAGCTAGATTTATACTCACCGTTCCAGTGCTCCTCCCTTCGAGTCTGCTCCCTGGAGACAAGGCCGCCCATCCCCGAGGTAAGCTAGATTTATACTCACCGCTCCGGTGCTCCTCCCTCTGAGTCTGCTCCCAGGAGTTACTCACCAATCAGCTGCTTTTTCTTTAAAATCCACTTTCAGAAGAGTGTCCCTCACAGGTCTGGTGCACTCCTGAAGGCACTGCCTCTTCCTCTCTTTTTTAGGTTTGAGGAGGAGGGAGGAATGGAAACACTACAGCAATGTAATGTAAGGTAAGGACAGCAGATTTCTTTCCCTAAAGGATATTAATGAACCAGATAGGTTTTTATGGCAATCGACAATGGTTTGACACGAGAACAGGTTAAGTATTTTGGCTGCTTGATGATTTGCTGCCAGTGTCAGAGTCTGGTTCTCAAACTGGCTGATGACAGATGGTTCTTAAAAAGCAAAGATGGCACAGCCTTTCTCTGCAGCCATTGTCTCATCAGTGTTGTGCTGTAGCCTGCCCAGGTCTCTCTGGGTCTTGGGATAATAAAGGATCTCAGTGTCAAAAGCCAGTTTTGGTCACATGGTCAAAGGACAGTGTCCACCCAGAATGGCATAAAACTAAAAAGTCAATGATATACAATAGGAGAGATGGCAGTCTCTCATATTTACCTTATGGATAACTGGTCTTGTCAGTGTTCCTTTGTTGAACTGAAAACCTGGAGATATAGAGTCTAGGAGTCCATTGACTCTGTGTTTTGAGTAAGCTTTGAACAATGGCAGGTGTGAATTCCCACAGATAACATTCATCTTGGTAAAAGAAAAATACTGCGGATGCTGGAAATCTGAAACAAAAAGAAAAATAACTGGAAAAACTCAGCAGTTCTGACAGCATCTGCGGAGAGGAATACAGTTAATGTTTCGAGTCCGTATGACTCTTCATCTTGGTGTGTCTATTCCAAGCTCTACCCATGATTAATCAATTCGGAACTTTCCAGAAGCTTGATAGTCTGTGTTGAATAAGCAAAGGTCACCTGACCCCTTGGCAGCCATCTTAACAGTTCATCAGCGTCCATTTAAAAAAAAGATAATTCCAGAAGCTTCCATATCAGCTCAGTCTATGTGTAAAGTTATGGATATGACATGCCTTTATTGGGAATGATAATTTGGATTTTCAGAAATCCTCTGATACACCTCACAATAGCTAACTCTACAAGACAGAATTTGTGGAATTGATGAGAAGATGTTCCAATGGATTAAGTGGCTGCATCCTAGTAGGCAGAAAGTGTTGTTTAATGGTTGTGGATCTACTTGGAGAGTGATTGTCAATGGTGGGGCCATTGCTTTTAACTATGAGCATTAATGAGCTGGAAGTACATGTTGGGAGAATCATCTGCAATATTGTGAATGATATGAAGATTTGTCTTGAGTTTTGGGACTGAGTGAGACCAACTATTGTAAGTGGATCTTGACGAAATGGGGGATTGGGCCTACATATTGAAATGGTACTTAATTTATATAATTCAATGCTATGCACATTGGCAGGCCTAACACCAGTTACACCTGTTAATGTTGGAATTGTGCTGCAATACAGTACATGCTTTAAGTTGCTAAACAAGAGCAGCTGTCACCAATTGGGAAGTATTAGGCCTTCATTACAAGAGTATAAAAACGTGTTCACATTGGGTATTGGGGTGAGATTATTACAAAGCTTTATCTCCGGGTGTGATGTCCGGTAGAGGCAAAGGCGGGAAAGGTCTCGGTAAAGGGGGTACGAAACGGCACCGGAAAGTCCTCCGAGATAATATCCAGGGAATCACTAAACCTGCCATTCGCCGCCTCGCTCGTCGTGGGGGCGTTAAGCGCATCTCCGTCCTCATTTACGAGGAAACTCGCGGGGTTCTCAAGGTTTTCTTGGAAAATATCATTCGAGACTCGGTCACCTACACGGAACACGCTAAACGCAAGACTGTTACCGCCATGGATGTGGTCTATGCCCTGAAACGCCAAGGCCGAACTCTGTATGGGTTCAGTGGTTGAGAACTTAACAAAAAACATTTCGTTGGGTATTGGGGTGAATTGGACGATTCTGTGGGCAGGATTTTCCGCACACGCCCGCCGCTGGGATCTTCTGGTCCCGCCGCAAGTCAATGGACTTCTGGCTGGGGCGCCACCTTGCCCGCAGTGGAGCCAGAAATTTCCGGCCTGTGTCTTTACTCTGCAGGCTTGTAAATAAATCTGCCTTAAGGTGCAGGCTGACTTCAGACTCATTCTTTCCTCAACATACATTTATTGGACTGAACAACACCATGCAGGATACAGAACTGAAGTCTGTTAGATAGAAACTTGAGGAGGCCTTTTAGCCCTCAAGCATGTTCCATGTCATTTGCTGAGATCCTGCCTCTGACCTGTTGAGAAAGAAAAAGATCTTGATATAATAGTGCATATTTCTCAAGATTCATGGCCAGTGCTGTGAAATGATAGCCAAAGCAAATAAGTTATTGCGCATACATTGTTAGGATGAATTAATATCATACAAAACACCTCGTCAAAATACCTAACAGTAGCCACACGTTTGTAGGACAAATTACATAAGAAATAATATTGGGTGCTTGTGACCAAGGTTCAGCAATAATCATTGGTGATTTTAATCTACATATAAATTGGAAAAATCACATTGGCAGTTCATAGAATGCTTTTGAGATAGTTTTGTTTTTAATTCATATATGGGATGTGGGCTTCACAGGCTGGGCCAGCTTTTATTGCCCATCCCTAGTTGCCATTGAGAAGGTGGTGGTGAGCTGCCTTCTTGAACCTCTGCAGTCCATGTGGTGTAGGTACACCCACAGTGCTGTTTAGGAAGGGAGTTCCAGGATTTTGACCCAGCAACAGTGAAGGAACGGCGATATATTTCCAAGTCAGGATGGCTAGTGACTTGGAGGGGAACTTCCAGGTGGTGGTGTTCCCATGGATCTGCTGCTCTTGTCCTTCTAGATGGTAGTGGTGGTGGGTTTGGAAGGTGCTGTCTAAGGACCCTTGGTGAATTCCTGCTGTGCATCTTGTAAATGGTATACACTGCTGCTACTGTGTGTCAGTGGTGGAGGAAGTGAATGTTTGTGAATGTGGTGCCGATCAAGTGGGCTGCTTTGTCCTGGATGGTGTCAAGCTTTTTGAGTGTGTGGGAGCAGCACTCATCCAGTCAAGTGGGGAGTATTCCATCACACTCCTGACTTGTGCCTTGTAGATGGTGGACAGGCTTTGGGGAGTCAGGAGGTGAGTTACTCATTGCAGGATTCCTAGCCTCTGACCTGCTCTTGTAGCCACAGTATTTATATGGCTAGACCAGTTCAGTTTCTGGTCAGTGGTAACCCCCCCAGGATGTTGATAGCGGGGGATGCAGTGATGGTAATGCCATTGAATATCAAGGGGCAATGGTTGGATTCATCTCTTGTTAGGAGATGGTCATTGCCTGACACTTGTGTGGTGTGAATGTTACTTGCCACTTGTCAGCCCAAGCCTGGATATTGTCCAGGTCTTGCTGCATTTGGACATGGACTGCTTAAGTATCTGAGGAGTCGCGAATGGTGCTGAACATTGTGCAATCATCAGCTAATATCCCCACTTCTGACCTTATGATGGAAGGAAGGTCATTGATGAAACAACTGAAGATAGTTGGGCTGAGGACACTACCTGAGAAACTCCTGCAGTGATGTCCTGGAGCTGAGATGACTGACCTTCAACAACCACAACCATAACCATCTTCCTTTGTGCTAGGTATGACTCCAACCAGCAGAGAGTTTTCCCCCTGATTCCCATTGACTCCAGTTTTGCTTGGGCTCCTTGATGCCACACGGGGTCAAATGCTGCCTTGAAGTCAAGGGCAGTCACTCTCACCTCACCTCGGGAGTTCAGCTCTTTTGTCCATGTTTGAATCAAGGCTGTAATGGAGCTGAGTGGCCCTGGCAGAACCCAAACAGGGCATTAGTGAGCAGGTTATTGCTAAGCAAGTGCTGCTTGATAGCACTGTTGATGACTCCTTCCATTACTCTGCTGATGAATGAGAGTAGACTGATGGGGCGGTAATTGATCGGGTTAGATTTGTCCTGTTTTTTGTGTACAGGACATACCTGGGCAATTTTCCACATAGCCGGGTAGATGCCAGTATTGTAGATGTACTGGAACAGCATGGCTAGGAACGTTGCAAGTTCTGGAGCACAAGTCTTCAGTACTATTGCCGGAATTTTGTCAGAGCCCATAGCCTTTGCAGTGTCCAGTGCCTTCAGCCATTTTCATGTGAGTGATTCAAATTGGCTGAAGACTGGCATCTGTGATGTTGGGGACCTCAGGAGGAGGCCGAGATGGATTTGGCACTTCTGGCTGAAGATTGTAGCAAATGCTTCAGCCTTGGAGCAGCACACTCTGAAACCAACCAGGGAGTGTATTATATTAGACTTGGTATTGTGTAAGGCGATAGGATTAATTAATGACCTCAGAGTAAAGATACCTCTAGGTAGCAGCGACCATAATATGATTGAATTTTACATCCGGTCTGAAAGGGAGAAGAGTGGGTCTAAGACAAGTATTTTAAACTTAAATAAGGGCAACTATGTGGGCATGAAAGCTGAGCTAGCTGAAGTGAACTGGGATACTAGGCTAGGGGATAGATCAATAGAGAAGCAGTGGCAGACATTTAAGGGGATATTTCAGAATACACAGAATAAGTATATTCCTACTAAAAAGAAAAATTCTAAGGAGAGGACCCACCATTCGTGGTTAACTAAAGAAGTTAAGGAAAGCATCAAACTTAAAGAAAAGCATATAACTGCACAAAGATGAGAGGCAGGTCAGATGATTGGTCAGAATATAAAGAACGGCAGAGAATGACTAAAAGATTAATCAGGAGAAAGAAATTAGAGTTTGACAGGAAGCCAACTAGAATTGTAAAAATGGATGGGGAGATTTTCTACCGATATTTAAAAAGGAAAAGAGTAAGTAAAGTGAATGTTGGTCCTCTAGAGAGCGACAATGGGGAGTTAATAATAGATAAGAAGGAAATGGCAGATGAAATGAACAAATACTTTGCTTTGTTTACATTATAGAAGATACAAAAAACATTCCAATAATAGCTGTAAATCAGGAGGTGGAAGGGAGACGGGAACTTGGTGAAATTACAATCACTAGGGAAGCGGTACTAAGAAAATGGATGAAGCTGCGGGCTGACAAGTCTTCGGATCCTGATGGAATTCATCCTAAAGTCTTAAAAGAGGTGGCTTATGAGGTATTAGATGAGTTGGTGTTAATTTTCCAAAATTCTCTAGATTCTGGAAAGGTTTCATCATCTGGAAAGAAGCAAATATAACCCCTCCATTCAAGAACGGAGGGAGGCAGAAAGCAGGAAACTATAGGCCAGTTAGCTTGACATCTGTCGTGGGGAAGGTGCGAGAGTCGATCATTAAGGAGGTTATAGCTGGACAGTTAGAAAAACTCAAGCTAATCGGATGAGTCAGCGTGGTTTTGTGAAAGGGAAATCATGTTTAACCAACTTATCGGAGTTCTTTGAAGGAGTAACATGAAGGAGTGGAGTCCTGCAGGTGTCCATGCTGGGGCCTCAACTTTTCACAATTTATATCAAGATGAGGGGAGCGAAGACATGGTAGCTAAATTTCCAGATGCCACAAAAATAGATAGGAAATTGTGTTGTGAAGAGGACATCAGGAGGTTGCAGATGGACATAGATAGGTTGAGTGACTGGGCAAAAATCTGGCAGATGGCGTATAATGTGGGGGAAATGTGAAGTTGTTCACTTTGGCAGGAAGAATAAAAAAGTAGAGTGTTACTTAAACGGAGAACGACTGCAGAGTTCCAAGGTACAGAGGGATCTAGGTGTTCTAGTGCATGAGTCGCAAAATGTTAGTGTGCAGGTACAACAAGTAAATAAGAAGGCTAATGGAATGTTATCCTTTATTACGAGAGGAATTGAACATAATTGTAAGGATGTTATGCTTCAGTTATACAGGGCGTTGGTGAGACCACATCTTGAATACTGTGTGCAGTTTTGGTCTCCTTATTTAATGAACAATGTAAATGCATTGGAGGCGGTTCAGAGGACGTTTACTGGATTGATATCTGGAATGAGTGGGTTGTCTTATGAGAAAAGATTAGACAGACTGGGCTTGTTTCCACTGGAGTTTACTTGAGTGACTTGATTGAAGTATATGAGATCCTGAACAGTATTGACAAGATGGACATAGAAAGGATATTTCCTCTTGTTGGTGAGTCCAGAACTAAGGGGCACTGTTTTAAAATTAGGGGTCGCCCTTTTTGGACAGAGATGAGGAGAATTTTTTCTCTCAGAGGGTTGTGCGATTTTGGAACTCTCTGCCTCAGAAGACGGTGGAGGTGGGGGTCATTGAATATTTTTAAGTCAGAGGTAGATAGATTCTTGTTAGGCAAATCAAAGGTTATCAGGGATAGTTGGGAATGTGGAATTTGAAACACAAACAGATCAACCATGATCTTATTGAATGGCGGAGCAGGCTCAAGGAGCTGAATGGCCTACTTCTGTTCCTATTTTGTATGTTCGTATAATGATTTGGTTAGGCCTCAGAATACTGTGCCAAGTTTTGGCCCCTTCAGAGTGTAGATGATAGAGGCTTTGGAAAAGGTCAAGAACTGGTTTGCAAGAATTATAACCAACTTAAAGCTTCTTAGCCTTAAAAAGCTGGGTCTTTTAGAGACTAGTAGACTCTGCACTGATCTGAAAAAGTTGTTTAGTGAGTGCTAAGGGCCAGGCCATGTGTATAAGTTACACGTAATCAGAACTAGATTAGATATCAAGAGGTTCTTTTCCCAGAGTAGAGAGGACGTATGGAACAAGTTACTGGCTCATGGAGTGAGTGGTTCACTGCAAAACTTCAAAAGTAAGCAGGTTGTTTGCAATCCCTTTCTGGGGCAAAGATTACAGTTTATAAAAGGTAATGGAATACTAAGTTATATAAATCATGGTCACTGTGGTCTCCTGGACTAGTTTTCATTGTCTAAGTGAGTCAGAGTGGAATTTTCTAATTTTTTTCCCCTACCTTTGCCTTGAATTATTATCTTCTGCCTCTCCCAAGAGATTACATGACTGAGAGTGGGCTGGGGCTATTGTGAATCATGATGAACAGTGCATCATGACTGTGTGGGGTAGGCCCAGTGGAGCTGCAGATCTTTTCCTGTCCATTGTAGCTGAATGGCAACTTGCACAAGATACTGGAGGACAACCAGGAGCAGTCACACCTTCACATAAATACTGGCCGACACTGAGCATTATGAATCTATTGTTAGGATCTCAAGAAGTTTGACAAGTAAGCATAAAGGAGTTTGTAAATTTTAATTTTGAATTTGATGCCTTGCGGGACAGAGAACAGGTGAAATTGGTACGAATTAAGGTGATTGATGAAAGGGAATATTCATATTTTGGAATTCTGTGACCATTTTTTCCACGGAGAAATTTTGAAAGAAGGAGTTACCTTTTAAACATCTTGAAGCATAGTTTGTTCCCACACATTCAGGGGAAAAATGCTGAAGATATGTGGTTAATATGTTAATGGGCGCTGTTCCCCCAAATGCTGCAAATAACATGCTCTTATGTAGCCTGCTTCAGCAAGCAATATACACCTCACCCCCATTGAACAGAGTGATAAAATACAGTAGTCAAATTTTGGGACAGAAACTGTGAGACAGAGCCAGAAAAGGCCACAAGTTGTTAGAATGGGTTGGGAGGTTCTGGGGGTTTTGAAATTAGCAATTATTTTGCTTGTTGAACAAGCTGACTCACTGATGTGAGGAAGCAGATACTATTTCATATTAGTACACAATGACAAATTGTACCAATTGAAATAAGAGAGCTTAATCATAGTGTTCCTCTGTAAACCCATGCGTTATGAAATAAAGTACTTTAAGCAATCCATATATGATTGTCATCAAGTGTTTGCCTTTGGAGGGATTGAAAGAGTACATGTGCAAAAGATCAGACTGTAATGGTATAATTCTGTTACACTCTGTTTGCTCTGTCAACAATTAAATATTAGTGAGCGATTAGTCAAGAGAATACCAAAGGCAAGACTTGAAACTTGTAACAGGGACTTCGGTGTCCCTTAGGCAGCATGGTTTTGTTACCTTGTTCTAGTGGCTGTTTATCTCGGAGCTCAGACAGTGAGTCAGGAGCTCATTAATTGTGAACTCATTTTTAAAAAAATTCACTCATAAGATGTGGCCCCACCCCTAATTTCCCTTCAGAAGGTGGTGAAGATCCACCTTCTTGAGTACAACTGAGTGGTTTATGAAGCCATTTCAGAGGGCAGTTCAGAATCAACCACATTATTTTGTGTCTGTAGTCACATATGGTCCAGTTCCCCAGGTAAGGACGCAGATTTCCACCCCCAGAGGACATTAGTGTGTTATGTTGTGTACCAGGTGGATCAAATCCACACTTGATCACGCAGTCACAACTGTTTTGTAATTTATATTTCATTTTGAGATGCGTGCCCTGAATTCAGAAGTAATAAGACTACCACGACTTCAGAGGTTTTTAGAAAACTAAATTAAACATTTATTAACAAAAGAAAATATTTCAAGCACATACATAGGTCTACAAATTACTATTATAATAACTCCTAAACCCCTAATTAATCTGGCTCCCGGTTACACCTCCGTTAAGGCAACAGTAAAAACAAATAAATATAAACAGACCCAAGCAAAGCAACACGATACCCTGGAAAGTCATATTCAAAGTGAGTTTTCTTAGCTTCGGTTCCTGTAGACAGGAACTTGATAAACAGAGGCTGGAGGCTTTTCACATTTGTGTTAGATCTTAGAATGCCTTCTCCTCTTACACATAGCCTCATCTCCTTTATACATGTTTCTCCCTTTTTAATACAAATTCCATTATTCCGATATGTCTTTGGAACTTTTCTTTTCTCATAATATAAATCTTTTCATGGTGCTAATTTTATCAGGAACCTTAGAGAAAAATAAACATACTGTCTGGCTTAGCTTCTTCTGGTTAGGTGTAACATCTTACCATCTCTTTGAAGTTTTATCTAAAAATGCAAATGTTCCTTACACGTGCAGATTCTTAAACTTCAGCCATGTTTACGTATTTAGCATTTCAAACCTAGCTTCTTGTTGATAACTCAAAGCCTCCAGACCAGCTGTCTCCAATTCAGTTAAATCCCACACACATACACACAGAGAAGCTGATCCAAACCCCACTATTAACCCACTTTTACAATAAATCATTATAATATTATAATTATTTTATTTTCGTGACAAGTGAACAAAATGGGTTTTAATGACAATCCAGTAGTTTCATGGCCACCATTACTGACACTAACTTAATAATCCAGATTTTCTGCGATGAATTAAATTTAAATTCCCCAGCTGCCATGTTGGGATTTGAATTTATGTCTCCAAATCATTAGTCCAGGCCTCTGGATTACTTGTGCAGTAACATATCCATTATGCCACCATACCTCTAATCTCAACTCAGCAGTTCTGATGTTAAGTTCTTGACCTGAAACATCAGTTCCCCTCCTAAAATGCTGCCTGACCTGCTGAGTATTTCCAGCATTTTCTGTTTTTATTTCCTGAGCCTGATCCTGTTCTGCTTGGTATTCATACACAAGCTTCCAGAAGGGGGAACTGGAAAGTAATGAGGAAAAAGAACACAGAGAGATTTTTCCATCCCTAGTACAGGAGGCTAATTGTAACACTCTATTGGCATGCTGACATTAGTTAGTGCAGCACAAAACCAGGGTTTGCACCTGGGCTGTTCTGGTCTTTCTAGATGTTATTTTCTGCCCTAAACAATAGCAGCTTTACTGTTTTGCTGGGATTTTTCTGGATCCTTTATATTTGTAAGGTAGCCAAAACTATAGTTTTCCATCCTCTATGCATTTCCTCATCATGATTCTGATCAATGGTCACATTATGGTTTCACTCTTGTTCATTTCTCTTATTCCTTTGAGGAGATGAAAGACATATGGCAGAATTCTCCGTTTTGGAGACTAAGTGTGGTGACAGGCAGGAAAATCAACGTGATTCCCGTTGGATTGTGAGGTGGGTTTTCGTGCCTGATCTTCTGCCTTTCAGCTCATTAACTATGCACCTGCGAGGAGAGTGTCTAATCTCATGGAGGGGCGGGCAGTGATTCATCCACCCTGCTGTGACCTCATAGGCTCCAACATCTGGGCACCATATTTAAATGGCACCTCATAGACGTTCATTCACTGCAGGCCAGGACCTCCAGATTGTGTAAACAAAAAAGTCCAGGAGAAGACAGCAACCTTCGGCCCCACGGGTCAGCCATGCCTCCCTGAAGATTCTCCTCCAGGCAATCGAAGAATGGCGGAAGTCCTCTTTCCAAGGGATAGGAGCAAGAGGCTCTGCGCTCCCCCCCCCCCACCCCTTCTCTGGGCACTCTCTGCCCCCTTTCCCCAGACACTTTTCCCCACATCACCTGTCCCCTCTTCCCAGCCTCTGTTCCACCCTTCCACCTCCCTTCCAGCCTTCGCCCACCCCCTCTGCCGATCCTCCATGTCACCCTTCCACCCTCCACCCCCCTTCGCCTGCGCTCCCTTTCCAGCCTTGGCACAGCTTTGGCTACTGGCACCTGAGGGCAGTCCCCAAGAAGGAGAAAGCAGTGACCTGAAAATCCAGGAAGAAGTCTACCTCGCCAGGTGCATGCCACTTATGCCAGTTGTGAAATAGAACATTCTAAGTTCCTGAAGGTGGGGTGCTTAATTTGGAGGAGGAACAAGATTCCAGTGTGTTGGTCTTTTAATGAGCATCCATGAGATGCAAATGGAGCTCCCAACTTGGCTCCGTGGGACACTCAACCTGCCTTTAAGCCGCCAGGAAAGTCAGGAGAACAAGATTCCAAACTAATTTCCTGCCACCAGGTTTTTTGGCCTCCCACCAAACCTTACTCCCCTGCCTGCCACAATTCCCGCCCCTGGTGGGAGCAGAAGATTCTGCCCATAGTTATGCTTGTCCTTCGTAGTGGAAGCTGACCATGACATCAACTAGAATTAATTGAGTTAAGTTTCAGATGTGACGTGTTCAAAGATGGCTGATCAATCCAATTAGAGCATGGAAAGATCTGTTGCATGTTGGACACACATTTATTGTCGATGCAGAAGAGGTGCTTGTGGCCTTGGTCTTGCGACCATCTTACCAGTTGGCCAGTTCATCGGAGGCGGTGCCTTTGTTGATGAGACTGTGCCATACAGAGTGACCCTGTGCAAGATTCTCCCATGTCTCAGGGGCAATGTTAAAACTCTTCAGTGAGACCTTCAGGGTATCCTCAAAGAGTTTTTTTTAACCTCCAGGTGAACAAAACCCTTCATTCAGCTTGCTTTAGAAGAACTTTTTATGAAAGCGCTCATCAGGCAAACATGTCCTGTCCATCTTATCTGAGCTCTCTTCAGCAGAGTGTGGATGCCAGGTGTATTGGCCAGGGAGAGAATGTCAGTATTCGGAATCTTATCTTGCTATTTGATTTTGAATAGCCTCCACATGCAGATCATGTGAAAGTGGGGCAGCTTATTTGTATGCCTGGAGTAAACTGTCCATGACTCTCTATGACAGATTCAAAATAATTGGCAAAAGGAGTAAATGATTTTCACCCAGAGGGTGGTTGGAGTCTGGAACAAACTTCCTGAAAGGGTGGTGGAGGCAGGTTCGATCGAGGTAATCAAAAGGGAATTGGATTGTTACCTGAAAAGAGAGAATGTGCAGGTTTACAGGGATAAGACAGGGCAGAGGGACTAGGTGGAATGCTCTTTCAGGGAGCCAGTGCAGACTTGATGGGATGAATGGCCTCCTCCTGCACTGTAAAGATACTGTGATACTGTGACACTAGTATACAAGAAAGTGGGAAGTCAACTGCTCTGTATACTTTTACTTCTGCTGAGAGATTAATTCCTCTTCACTCCCAGACAGTTTTTCGTAATTTTCCAAAGGTGACGCTGGCTTTAGCTATTCTGGCATTGACTTAATTGTCAACGTGCATTAGTCCAGAGAGGGTATTGCCTAGGTAGGCAAGTTTGTTGATAGCTTCAACCATTGGCTATAATAATTGGCTTCACATACTGTTTTTGTGCTGCAGGTTGGTACATGTTCAGTCTTTTTGGTGCTGATGTTGAGACCAAAATTATCACATGCAGGTTAGGGTTGCATTTCTTGTTCCGAACAGACATTTAGGGTGCAGAAAGTCACAAGCCATAGTAGATAGAGAAGAGACAGTGAATGTTATCTACTTACATAATAGAATTTTTTCTTTATTCTTTCACGGGATGTGGGCATCATGGGCAAGGCCAACATTTGCTGCCTATCCCTTATTGTCCTTGAACTGAGTGGCTTGCTAGGCTATTTCAAAGGGCAGTTAAGAGTCAGCCACATTCCTGTGGTCCTGGAGTCACATGTAGACCAGACCAGGTAAGGATAGCAGATTTCCCTCACTAAAGGGCATTAGTGAATCAGATGGTTTTTTACAACAATTGATGATAGTTTCATGGTCACCATTACTGAGACGAGTTTTATATTCTGGATTCACTCATTTTTCATTTATTTATAAGCCTCTGGATTACTAATTAAGTGACATTACCACTATGCCACCATCTCCACACCATCTCCTCTTATACATAAGGTCCAAGTCCATGGGATAAATGGGAATGTATTAAGGTAGACTGGCAAATGCTTGGGTGGTAGACTCAATGGTTGGCAGTAAATGAGCAGGTATCTGGTTGGCAGCTAATTACTAGTGGAGTGAAAATGATTAACTACAATTCAGGAGCGTGATGGAATACTCTCCACTTGTCTGGATAAATGCAGCTCCAACAACACTCAAGAAATTCGACACCATCCAAAGCAAAGCAGCCCACTTGATTGGCACTCCATGAACCACCTTAAACATTATTTCCTCTACCAATGGCACACAGTGGCAGCAGTGTGTATCATATACAAGATACAATGCAACAATCGCCAAGGCTCCTCAACAGGACCCTCCAAACCCACAACCTGTACCATCTAGAAGGACAAGGGCAGTAGGCACAGAACACCACCACCTGCAGGTTCCCCTCCAAGACACACATCAGCCTGACTTGGAACTATATCGCCGTTCCTTTTCATCACCACTGAGTCAAAATCCTGGAACTCCGTCCCTAACAGTACTGTGGATGTACCTATGCCACATGGACTGCAGCAGTTCAAGAAGGCAGCTCAGCACCAACTTCTCCAGGGCAATTAGAGATGTGTAATAAGTATTGGCCATATGCCAGCAGTGCTCCCAACCCATGAATGAATAAAAAAAAGCTTACCTGGGGGAGTTGCCAGAATAGCTCCTGGCATTTCACTGTCCCAATCAGACAGGAGTACACACTGTGGCAGCAACCAAAGACTTAGCTGATGGCATCATAAGCTAATTAATTAATTATCTAAGTCGAGATGGCTGGGCAGGTGATGTGCTGTAGCTGTATGATGTGGGAGCTGGCAGATCCCATTGTGAGCCGCAGTGACCACATCTGCAGCAAGTGTTGGTTGCTGGAGGAACTCCGGCTCAGAATTGATGAGCTGGAGTCCGAGCTCCGGACGCTGCGGCACATCCGGGAGGGGGAGAGTTACCTGGACGCTTTGTATCAGGAGGCGGCCACGCCCGGTAGATTAAGTACCTCAAGTCCGGTCAGTGGTCAGGGTCAGCAGGGTGTGACTGCAAGTGAGGCAGGTAGAGGGATCCTGTATTCAGGAACAGAGGAGCCTCAGCTCTTGACCTTGTCCAACAGGTACGAGGTACTTGCTCCCTGTGTGGATGAGGAGCAGGGCTGTAGGGAGGATGAGCCAGCTGACCACGGCACCGTGGCACAGGAGGCCCTTCAAGAGGGGGGAGCAAAAAGACAAGTGGTAGTTGTAGGGGATTCTATAATTAGGGGAATTGATAGCTTCCTTTGTAAGCAGGATTGAGAGTCCCGCATGATATGTTGCCTGCCTGGTGCCAGGGTGAGGGACATCTCTGACCGGCTTGAAAGGATATTGGAGAGGGTAGGGGAGGATCCAGTTGTTGTGGTCCACGTCGGGACAAATAACATAGGTAAGACGAGGCAAGAGGACCTGTTTGGGGATTATCAGGAACTAGGAGCTAAACTAAAGAACAGGTCCTCGAGGGTTATAATCTCCGGATTTCTACCCAAGCCACATGCAAATTTGCATAGGGACACGAGAATAAGGGAAGTAAACACGTGGCTAAATGAGTGGTGCGGGAAAGAGGGGTTCCATTTCGTGGGGCACTGGCATCAGTGTTGGAACAGGAGCGATCTGTACTGTTGGGACGATCTCCACCTGAACCAATCTGGGACCAATGTTCTAGCAAAAAGGGTAAATAGGGTGTTTTAACTAGAAAGTGTGGGGGGGAGGGAAGGGTAAAACTCCAAGAAGTATGACTAATGGGAAACAAAGCAGCAGGTTAGCGTGTGGGGGGGGGTGGATTCAACTTCATGGAAAATAATGAAAAAACTGAAAAGAAAGGAGAGGCTATTAAAGTCTCCAGAACACAAAATAGGACAGAGTGTTTGGAAAGGGCTAGGAATCTAACTTCAAGCACATCAGATAAAGGGACGACAATGAGAAAGGGGACGGGAAATACAGGACTGAAGGTGTTGTATCTGAATGCACGCAGTATATGAAATAAGGTAAATGAGCTTGTGGCGCAGATTGAAATTGGCAGGTATGATGTGGTGGGCATTACGGAGACATGGCCGCAAGGGGATCAGGACTGGGAGATAAATATCCAAGGATATACATCCTATTGAAGAGGTAGGCAGGTTGGCAGAGGGGGTGGGGTTGCTTTGTTAGTAAGAAATGAAATTAAATCGATAGCAAGAAATGACGTAGGGTCAGATGATGTAGAATCTGTGTGGATAGAGTTGAGGAACCGCAAAGGTAAAAAAAACATAATGGGAGTTATGTACAGGCCTCCAAACAGTAGTCAGGATGTGGGGCACAAGATACACCAGGAGATAGAAAAGGCGTGTAAGAAAGGCAAAGTTACAGTGATCATGGGGGATTTCAATATGCAGGTAGACTGGGAAAATCAGGTTGGTAGTGGATCCTAAGAAAAGGAATTTGTGGAATGTCTACGAGATGGCTTTTTGGAGCAGCTCGTGGTGGAGCCCACTAGGGAACAGGCAATTCTAGATTTAGTGATGTGTAATGAGGCAGATTTGATAAGGGAGCTTAAGGTGAAGGAACCCTTAGGAGGAAGTGACCATAATATGATAGAATTTACCCTGCAATTTGAGAGGAAAAAGCTGGAATCAGATGTAACGGTATTACAGTTGAATAAAGGCAACTACAGAGGCATGAGGGAGGAGCTGGCCAGAATTGACTGGGAGATGAGCCTAGCAGGAAAGACAGTGGAACAGCAATGGCAGGAGTTTCTGGGAGTAATTTGGGAGACACAGCAAAAATTCATCCCTAGGAAGAAGAAGCATACTAAAGGGAGGACGAGGCAACCATGGCTGACAAGGGAAGTCAGGGACAGCATAAAAGCTAAAGAGAAAGCATACAATGCGGCGAAGAGCAGTGGGAAACCAGGGGATTGGGAAGCCTACAAAGACCAACAGAGGACAACTAAAAAAGAAATAAGGAGGGAGAAGATTAAATATGAGGTTAAACTAGCCAGTAATATAAAAGAAGATTACAAGAGTTTTTTAGATATATAAAGGGTAAGAGAGAGGCAAAAGTGGACATTGGGCTGCTGGAAAATGACGCTGGAGAAATAGTAGTGGGGAACAAAGAAATGGCGGAGGAACTGAATAGGTACTTTGCGTCAGTCTTCACAGTGGAAGACACGAGTGACATCCCCAAAGTTCAAGAGAGTCGGGGGAAAGAGGTGAGTATGGTGGCCATTACCAAGGAGAAGGTGCTAGGAAAACTGAAAGGTCTGAAGGTGGATAAATCACCTGGACCAGATGGATTACACCCCAGAGTTCTGAAGGAGATAGCTGAAGAGACAGTGGAGGCGTTAGTGGCGATCTTTCAGGAATCACTCGAGTCAGGGAGGGTCCCAGAGGACTGGAAAATCGCTAATGTAACCCCCCTGTTTAAGAATTGAGTGAGGCAAAAGACAGGAAATTACAGGTCGATTAGCCTGACCTAGGTCGTTGGTAAGATTTTAGAGCCCATTATTAAGGATGAGATTTCAGAATACTTGGAAGTACATGGTAAAATAGGGCAAAGTGAGCATGGTATCATCAAGGGGAGGTCATGCCTGACAAATCTGTTCGAATTCTTTGAGGAGGTAACGAGTAGGTTAGACAAAGGAGAGCCAATGGATGTTATCTACTTGGACTTCCAGAAGGCCTTTGACAAGGTGCCGCACAGGAGGCTGCTCAGTAAGATAAGAGCCCATGGTGTTAGAGGCAAGATACTAGCATGGATAGAAGATTGGTTGTCTGGCAGGAGGCAGAGAGTAGGGATAATGGGGTCCTTCTCAGGATGGTGGCCAGTGACTAGTGGAGTTCCGCAGGGGTCAGTGTTGGGCCCACAACTTTTCACTTTATACATTAATGATCTAGATGAAAGAACCGAGGGCATCCTGGCTAAGTTTGCAGATGATACAAAGATAGGTGGAGGGACAGGTAGTATTGAGGAGGCGGGGAGGCTGCAGAAGGATTTGGACAGGTTAGGAGAATGGGCAAAGAAGTGGCAGATGGAATACAACGTGGGGAAGTGTGAGGTCATGCACTTTGGTAGGAAGAACAGAGGCATAGACTATTTTCTAAATGGGGAGAGAATTCAGAAATCTGGAGTGCAAAGGGACTTGGGAGTCCTAGTCCAGGATTCTCTTAAGGTTAACTTGCAGGTTGAGTCGGTAGTTAGGAAGGCAAATGCAATGTTGGCATTTATTTCGAGAGGACTAGAATATAAAAGCAGGGATGTGCTGCTGAGGCTTTATAAGGCTCTGATCAGACCACATTTAGAATACTGTGAGCAATTTTGGGCCCCGTATCTCAGGAAGGATGTTCTGGCCCTGGAGAGGCTCCAGAGGAGATTCACGAGAATGATCCCAGGAATGAAAGGCTTAACATATGAGGAACGTTTGAGGACTCTGGGTCTATACTCGATGGAGTTTAGAAGGATGAGGGGGGGATCTGATTAAACTTACAGAATACTGAAAGGCCTGGATAGAGTGGACGTGGGGAAGATGTTTCCATTAGTAGGAGAGACTAGGACCCGAGGGCAGAGGCTCAGAGTAAATGGAAGACCTTTTAGAACAGAGATGAGGAGAAACTTCTTTAGCCAGAGAGTGGTGAATCTATGGAATTCATTGCCACAGAAGGCTGTGGAGGCCAGGTCATTGAGTGTATTTAAGACCGAGATAGATAGGTTCTTGATTGGTAAGGGGATCAGTTTACGGGGAGAAGGTGGGAGAATGGGGTTGAGAAACTTCTCAGCCATGATTGAATGGCGGAGCAGACTCGATGGGCCGAATGGCCTAATTTCTGCTCCTATGTTTCATGATCTTATCAACTGCAAGGTTGGAACTCTATGCCACCTGAGATCTTAAAATAAAGTCTGCAGTCTGGCGTGTCTCTAGAAACGTACCCCAGGATCAGCCAGCAGTTTAGTAAGCAACTCGAAGTTGAGATCAGAGAAGAACACTGATTTATTTTTGTTATAAAAATTGTATTTTTCTAGCAGTGGTTAGCAGCTTTGAAGTATCTCAGGATTCAGTGAAAGACATTGTGAAAAAATCGCTGACACAGCTGGAGGACTGGTATCTCATTTCCACAAGCCTTAATTTCAGTGCTGGAAAGCCATCTGGAATCTCCTTTGGTCTCTGAGGTCGAGAGGCTCATTATACCTAACCTTTGTATTAGCAGAGCTTACACTGAAAACTCCCAATTACATTTCACTAGAAACTACATCCTGCTTACCAAGCCCCTTAAAGAGAAAACAATCTGTTGGCTGAATCTGAGGGACCTGATGGACACAGTCCTTTTCACTGTTACGGTGAAGAGTTGCAAGAACTGAGCCAGCTATCAGTTTAAATAAAAAACAAAATGCTGGAAGCATTCAGTTAATCAGGCAGCATCTGTGGAAAGATAAACAAAGCTAATGTCTCAGGTCAATGAACTTTCATCAGAACTGGAAGAGACTCAGATACATTGTCAAGCTACAGCGACCCCCTCAGTTTTGCCAGATTTTCTGTGTTTCCTTCCCCCACCACTGTTTCTTCTGGAATCATTTACACCTCTGAACCCATCTTTTGTTTCTATACTTGTTCCATTATCATCTCGTTTTGCCTAGCACCAACCTCGTCATCTTTTGTCATTTAATCACTCCTACTCTCCACCACACACAGACCTTTCCCTTTGGTCCTCTCATGCCCCTCTCCTGATCCATTTCCTGCCTCTGTGTTTGTTTGAAAGCTGTTCATCTCAAAACTGATGAAAGGTCTGTGAGGGAAAAAAAATCAACCAAGGCTTTCACTTCTGATCACCAGTGTTTGGGTTTGTGATGATTGTTTTGCATACAGCTTTCCATCGCCTATCACTGATGTTAACTGAGCCAAAACAAAACTACCTGGAAAAACTCAGTAGGTCTGACAGCATCTGCGGAGAGGAATACAGTTAACGTTTCGAGTCCGTATGACTCTTCATCAGAACTGAGGGAATAAGAAATGAGGTGAAATATAAGCTGGTTGAGGGGGGTGGGACAGGTAGAGCTGGGTAGAGGGCCAGTGATAGGTGGAGGCAAAGGAGAGATTGCCAAAGATGTCATAGACAAAAAGACAAAAGGGTGTTAACGGTGGTGATATTAGCTAAAAAATGTGCTAATGGTGACATTAAGGCTAGAAAGCAAGTAATGAGCCATACTCATTAACCAAGATCAGAGGATTTTTTGCATTTGCTCAGTGTTTCATGCCCGCCTCTTGCTCCTGATAGAAAGTACACATTTGGGTATTCGGCCAGCATGGGAGCAGAGTCAACTGTAAAGCACTCCATAGTCAAATAGCTTGCCTACCCTGTGGGCTCACACATGAAAAATGAACACATGGGCAAGGTACCAAGGTGCTTAGTGATGACTTTACAGTATGCCAGCAACAGGTAGATGGTAATTAAGTCCTCTTCACTGTTATGCTCATGGTCAAGCAATGCCTTGATTCTAAAATTATTATTCTTGTTTTCAAGTCCTTCCATTAGCCTTGCCCTCCCTAACTCTGTAATCTCCTCTAACCCCACAACCCTCCTAGATATCGGCAATCATCTAATTCTGGCCTCTTGACCATCCCCTATTTTAAGTACTCTGCCATTGGTGGCTTTGCCTCCAGGAGCCTAGGCCCTAAAACTCTGGAATACCCTCCCTAAACCAACTCTTTGATTGGCAAGCTGGAACATCAGGATCTTTTTTACAAGACTGACAGATGACTTGCAGCTGGTCGATAATGCCCATAAGACAGCTATGACTTGGAACTCAATAGGTTAAAATAGCTAAGAGGCATGGCTTGCTGAGAGTGGATCACTGAAAAAAAAATTACACGTTCATCTGGCAGGGGAAGAGTTCAGAGGAAACGTGTGAGCAGCGTGTAGTCCTTGCTGTAAGGAACTCGCTGCTCTGGATTAAAGAAACCATCCACAAATTGTTCAGAACCTGTTCTCTCTATCTGCCTCTCAATTCAGACAGGGGCCAGTTAACTTCACAAATATCTATGCTACACTGTGCTCCACTACAGAGGCAAAAGAGCAGTTCTTCAGGGAGCTTGACACTGCTATCAGCAGAATCCTAAGACAACATCTTTACCTACTGGGGGAATTTCAGTGCAATAATGAACATGGACCATGAGGCATGGCCCTCCTGCCTTGGATGTCATGGCTTGGGAAAGATAAATGAAAATGGACAGATACTGCTTGAGCTTTGCTGCTACCACAAACTTTGTGTAACTAATACTTTCTTTCAGAACAAACCATGCCACAAGGTGTCTGGAGACATCCAAGATCACAGAATTGTTACAGTGCAGAAGGAGGACATTTGGCCCATTGTATCTGCACCGGCTCTCTGAATAAGCATTTCACCTATTCCATTCACCTGCTTTCTCCCTGTAAGGCACATTGTTTCTTTTCAAATAGTCATCTAATTCCCTCTTGAATGCCTCAATTGAACCTGCCTCTGCCACACTCTCAGGCAGTTCATTCCAGCCCCTAACCACTCAGGACACCAGGATCAGAACATTGGCGTCAGTTGGTCCTGATAATCACCAGACGTGACTTGCTCAACAGCATCCTCAACACGCAGCTACCACAGCACTGACTGTGATACAGCTTACTCCCTGATGTACACCAGGGTTAAATTGCAACCCTTGAAGATTTTTCATACAAAGAAGAAATGTGGTCCCTCTATCAACATCAGCCATACTGCCAACCCAGATAAGAACCAGCAGTTCCTCGACTTGACTGAACAGGCATGTGCCGGCATTCCCGCACAAGAGTGCAGAAGTAGAATGGAACATACTTGGGGACATGGTCTACAACACCGCACTCTCAACATTGGAATCAAGGGAAGGATCTTCTGGTCGGCGAAAGGGGACGGGGCCCGCTCGCCGATGTGTAAAATGATGAGGGATGACGTCAGTGGTGGAGTGAGTTGAAGGTGGTGGACGGGGTGCCAATCAAGTAGCCTGCTTTGTCCAGCTGCTTGAGTGCTGTTGGAGCTACACTTGTCCAGGCAAGTGGAGAGGATTCCATCACACTCCTAACTTCTACCTTTGTAGATGGATGATAGGCTTTGGGGAGTCAGGAGGTGAGTTACCACAGGATTCCTAGCCTCTGACCTGCTCTTGTAGCCACAGTATTTATATGGCCAGTCCAGTTCAGTTTCTGGTCAATAGTAGCTCCCAGGATGTTGATAATGGGGGATTAAGTGATGGTAATGCTATTGAATGTCAATGGATAGATTCTCTCTTGTTGGAGCTGGTCATTCGCCTGGCACTTGCCACTTATCAGCCCAAGCCAGGATATTGTCCAGAACTTGTGCATATGGACGCAGACAGCTTCAGTATCTGAGGAGTCGCGAACAGTACTGAACATTGTGCAATCATCAGCAACCATTCCCATTTCTGTTGGACGGAAGGTCATTGATGAAGTAGCTGAAGGTGGTTGAGCCTAGGACACCACCCTGGGGAACTCCTGCAGCGATGTTCCGGGGCTGAGATGATTGACCTCCAACAACTACCACCATCCTCCTTTGTGTCAGGTATGACTCCAACCAGTGGAGAATTTTTCCCCATATTCCCATTGACTTCAATTTTGCTAGGGCTCCTTGATGCCACACTCAATCAAATGTGGCATTGATGTCAAGGGCAGTCACTCTCACCTCACCTCTTGAGTTCAGTTCTTTTGACCATGTTTGGACTAAGGCTGTAATGAGGTCAGGAGTTGAGTGGCCCAGATGGAACCCAAACCGAGCATCACTGAGCATGTTACTGCTGAATAAGTACCGCTTGATAGCACTATCGCCGACACCTTCCAGTACTTTGCTGATAATCGAGAGTAAACTGATGGAGCGGTACTTGGTCGGATTGGATTCGTCCTGCTTTTTGTGGGCAAAACATACCTGGTCAATTTTTCACGTTGCCGGATAGATGTCAATGTTGTAGCTGTACTGGAACAGTTTGGCTAGGGGTGCGGCTAGTTCTGGAGCACAGGTCTTCATACTATTGCTGGAATGTTGTCAGGGACCATAGCCTTTACAGTATCCAGTACCTTCAGCTGTTTCTTGACATCGCGTGGAGTGAATTGAATTGGCTGAAAACTGGCATCTGTGATGCTGGGGACCTCCGGAGGAGGCCGAGATGGATCATTCACCCGACGCTTCTGGCTGAAGATGGTTGCAAGTGCTTCAGCCTTGTCTTTTGCATTGTTGTACTGGGCTCCCCGATTATTGAGGATGGGGATATTTGTGGAGCCTCCACCTCCTGTTAGTTGTTTAATTGTCCACTACTATTAATGACTGGATGCGGCAGGGCTGCAGAGCTTAGATCTGTGAGATCACTTAGCTCTCTCTATCGCATGCTGTTTCTGTTGTTTGGCACACATGTGCAGCTTTACCAGGCTGACACCTCATGTTTAGGTGTGCCTGGTGCTGCTCCTGTCATGCCCTCCTGCACTCTCCATTGAACCAGGTTTGATCTCCTGGCCTGATGGTAATGGTAAAGTGAGGGATATGCCAGGCCATGAGGTTACAGATTGTGGTTGAATACAGATCTGCTGCTGCTGCTGATGGCCTATAATGCCTAATAGATGCCCAGTTTTGAGCTGCTAGATCTGTTTGAAATCTATCCCATCTAGGGATGGGCAATAAATGCTGGCCCAGCCAACGAAGCCCATACCCCTTGAATGAATAAAACAAAAGCACAGTGGTTGTGCAACACAACACGATGGAGGGTATCCTCAATGTGAAGGCGGGACTTTGTCTCCACAAGGACTGTGCGGTGGTCACTCCTACCGATACTGTCATGGACAGATGCATCTGCAGCAGTTAGATTAGTGACGATGAGTCAAGTTAGGTTTTTCCCCGCTTGTTGGTTCCCTCACCACCTGCTGCAGACCCAGTCTAGCCGCTATGTCCTTTAGGACTCGGCCAGCTCAGGCTGTGGTGGTGCTACCGAGCCGCTCTTGGTGATGGTCTCCCACCCAGAGTATATTCTGTTATCTTATCCTCAGTACTTCTACCAATTGGTGTTCAACATGGAGGACTCATCAGCTGGGGAGGGGCTGTAGGTGGTAACCAGCAAGAGGCTTCCTTGCCCACGTTTCACCTGATGCCATGAGACTTCATGGGGTCCGGAGTCAATGTTGAGTCAATAACCTCATTAAAGAGCATGCAAGAGAAAGAACTAACTTGTGTTTATCTATCCTGGTTTGTCAAAGTCATTTTATATGTTAGATTAGCTTGGACACATTCAGCAAAAGTTATTTGGACACAGGAGTAAAAATTAATTCAGTGTCTGCCTATTTTGGGGTAAAAAATAGAAGAAAAACAATAAAAGTAGAACGGGCACAATTTTCACAATCAGGAAGTCATAATAGTTGTGTAGTTATAGTTATAAATCAGCATTTTTATTTAGATTCCAGAGTACTGGTCCAGCATTCTGTATATTGAATATTTGTTGAGGTTTCTGCCTCCATCTGACTTTTACAAACTCACCTTATCCTCTCCAATGCAAACAACAATGAAGCAGGGCCTCGCAGTGAAGTGAGCTGCCAGTCTGACAAACAAGATAACGCCTTGCTTCGTCCTGTAGGACCCAGATTTTTGTTCCCAACTAAAAAAATTTTTTAAATTTACACTTGAATCTATAACCAGACAGTAACACAGGACAAAGGCCTATTTGACTTTCTAAGCAGGCTAGGCTGGATTGATGTACACAAGATGAAAAAAGCAAATTCACATTACAACTTGGAAAGATATTTAAACCCTTTTGCTATCATTCCAAATATTTAAAAACAAAAGAATGTATGGAGGAGTCAGACACACTTCAAAAGTTCATTACACCTGAGGGCAGTTTTAACATTTCAGTTGAAGGGGGGGATGGTGATGTAGTGGTAATATCACTGTACTACTCCAGAGGCCCAGGATAAAATTCTGGGGACATGGGTTCAAACCTTCAAACCCCATCACAGCAGCTGGTGCAATTTAGATTCAAGAGATAAATCTGGAATATCATCAATTGTTGTAAAACCCCATCTGGTTCATTAATGCCCTTTAGGGAAGGAAAGCTGCCATCCTTACCTGGTCTGGCCGACATGTGACCCCAGACCCACAGCAATGTGGTTAACTCTTAACTGCCTTTTGAATAGCCTAGCAAGCCACTCAGTTCAAAGGCAATTAGGGATGGGCAACAAATGCTGGCCTTGCCAGCAATGCCCACATCCCATGAAAGAAAGCAGCATTTCTGCCAATGCAGCACTCCCTCAGTACTGCAGTGTTAGCCTAGCTTTTCTGCCTCTGGATTGGGGCTTCAGCCCATGACCTACTGACTTGAGCAAGATTACTTGCTCAAACTGAACAAAGGTTGACCTTGAACTTACTTGTGGCTCAGTTTGCAAAGCCAATTTGTGACAAAATCGTGGTGAAGGTTCTGTGTCCAGTTGCTGACCCAGCTGTTAGCTGATCTCCAACAAAAGCGGGGTATATGAACAGTGCAGTTAGCCTCAGAGGCCCTGAGGAAGAGAGCAGAAAATTCCTCACCTTTTAATGCCTTACATGATAGTTGTGACTCATGTTTTATTGCCTCACCTTTTCCTTATTACCAACCTAGATATCAGATATCAACAAGTTATCTCCCTATTGGAGCATCACGGTTGAACCCTTGTTCTGTTTTCGCCAAATGCCCATACACATGCACGCAATAGGAACATTGAGTAGCAGTCAAGAGCCGTCTGTTTTCTTCTTTCTCTAGCCCAGAAGAGCTGAGGCCAATTTTAACTTAATTGGCTGAAATCAGCCTCATCCTGAGGATTGCTTGTGGTCTCTATGACTGAGCACTGTCCAAGGGAGTCAATTTAACTTTGGGTAATATCGGTCAATTTTTACTTCCCCCAATTTTTCCTTCTAATGGTTCAATAGGAATCAAAGTCAGGCAGGGTTATAACAGGCGGCTAAATTGATACTGTATGTTTTAGATCATCAGCCAAAGTTAAAATTTCCTTTGAGTTTTTGCATTTACCCATCAAACTATTCAAGAAACTGAGTGGAATCTTGATCATTCATATAAGACCCATGGTCACAATTATAGTAATTGGTCTGAAACTCAATCTTTCTGTCTCTAGGAAGTGATTCTTAAAGGACTTGCCCTCGATTTTCAATCATTTTGTGGCCTCAGTGACAGTTCTTTGGGAAGATGCAGTACCTTTAAATATTCATATGGAACATGTCTGAATACTTCACATTACAATTGAGATCTATTTATAGAACTGGGAAGGGCAAAGGGACTAATTTGGACAATTAATAAATCTCAGCTACACTCCCTATTCATTATTGTGAATCATCTGTTCTGTACCAGTGAGTGCCGACTGCAGTTGATTCTACTTGATCACACTTTACATTTGTGTTATGCAAAACATTGCTGAACAAGAAAAGCCAAAGAGAAAAATCCTGTGGGCGGGGGCAATATAGAATTCTATCATTTTAAAAAAGTTTTTCCTTCTTTCAGAATGTTTCTAACAAACTCTGCCTTCACAACCAAGGAGTTGTGAAATTGGGAATACTCCACAACGTGTAGGTTTTTCCCCAGGATTGCTTTTTGGTCTCAAAAGATATTGACAAATTGTGTTTATTTTTCCCTAATTTTCTCCTCATATCCCCTCCTGAAAGCATTGACTTATTGTGGAACAGATTCTTTTAACCTTCCAGTATCTTGTCTCAATAATTAATTTTTTGAGTCTGGATAGGAAGTGTTATGCTGCTCAACTGTGAGAGTTTCGCAGCTGAGTCTGATGTCCTCTGCTGCAGGAAAGTTTTTCTCTTAAGTGTTAACTAACTCATAAGCACCTTACAAAGAACTAATTCACAAATTGTTACATTTAGAGAACAGGAAATCTAACCACCATATGCACATATTTCCCAACACAAGGGTTATTGAACAGCGATCAGAAGCAAAACCCAAACTGATTTTTCCACCCTCTACCTTAGCAGCCTTGACAGGCAGTGTAGCGCCAAATGCTGCACTGGCTAAGATTATCTTACTCAATGTAAACCTAAAATGATGCTTGCAATCATTTACTGCAGTTCAGGGCCACATTAAATGCCTTTAATCACTAGGTTAACCAGGGAGGAAAAGTTAATAATCCTGTTGAAATTTAAGAAGTTGGTTAGCAAAGGAGTCCCAGCTTTGCCTCTTATTTATATCTGAGTTTATGCAGCAGAAGTTATTTAGATTGGCAGCACGTAGGAAATTCTCCTTTCAGCCTTATCATTGGCCAAACAACTAATCACTGTTGCTTAGCGATGGATGACTTCAGTTTTGGCAAGCTACGAAGGGAATGCAGCTCTGGAGAATATTACCTTAAAGCACTTGATATTGAATACTGAGAATCAGAGAGATGCATTTCAATTGGTCTGAAATAAGTCGGAGACCTTGTTTATAGCTAAGAGCAAAATACTGCGGATGCTGGAAATCTGAAACAGAAACAGAAAATTCAGAGCTCTGAAGTACGGACTCAAAACGTTAAACTTTGTTTTTCTCACTCCACAGATGCTGTCAGACCTGCTGAGTTCTTCCAGCATTTTCTGTTTCTGACCTTGTTTGTAATAGATTTTGCTGCCATACTATTTCTTGTTACTGAGCTGTGGTCACTGATCTACATTGGTTCCCAGTCTAGCAACACTGTAATTTTTAAATTCCCATCCTTGTTTTCAGATACCTCCATGGCCTCACCTATTGTTATCTCTGTCATTTCCTCAAGCCCTGCAACCCTTTGGGCAGAATTTTCCGTCTGGCGGGGTTGCGGATTGGGAGCGGGCGTGGACCCGATTGCCGCCTGCGATCGGGTCCATGCCGCCATTTTACGCGGGTGGGCTAATTAAGGTCCGCCCAGCGTATCTCCCGACTCCCGAGGATAGCAGGAGTGTGCGGGCGGCAGCGGGCGTGCACAGACCGCCGGGTCCAATGGCGACCTGGCAGTCTGTTTAAAAGAAGGCCTGGCAGTGTTTTATAGGCTGCTCACAATGGCCAGTGCAAGGCCGCAGCATAGGGGTTCGGGTGAGCAGGCCAGGCTGGAGGGTAGGCCAGCGGTGGGGGGGGGGGCCAGTGTGCCCCTCATTTTTCTGATGACTGCCTTGCTGCCCTCCTCGAGGAGATGGCAGCACGGCGGGAGGTGTTGGTCTCCCAGGATAGGAGGAGGAGGTCCCCCCACATGATGAAACGTGCCTGGGAGGAGGTGGCGGAGGTGGTGAGCTCCCGTGATGTGGTGTGCTGCACCTGGATCCAGTGCTGCAAGTACTTCAACGATTTGTTGCGCTCTGGCATGGTGAGTACCATGTTGGCATTGGGCATTTAACCCAGCAAGTAGCCTTACCCTCTGCGCCCCTCCCCTCCCCCCGTCCCCAAGTCTCAGTGCCGTGACTGCATTGAATCATTGACGGCATTTTTCCTTTGCTGGGTGGGCAAGCAGATAGTGCCCATGCTGAGGTCAGCCTGAGTGGGTCACGAGGAGATGAGTTTTCTCCTGCAGCACTGAGACCCACATGACTGTTTTGGGGGCAAGCTGGAGGAGCTGCACCTAGGCGCTGTGCTTGAACTGCAGGACATGTCCAAGTCAGGGTGATGACATGCTGGGCAGGGAGCTTCAAGGTGGTGTGGCAATGAACCTTCTGCTGCCCTCTGCGCTCCACGTGCTTGCTATGGAAGGATATACTGTGTGGCGCCTACGCATGTAGGCAGCATGTGGCCAAGGGTGGGGTGGGGGGGTGGTGGCCTAGCACCTTTGTGTGAGTGTTCAGCAGTAGCAGGGTGAGGAGGCACTGGAGCCCTGATATGTCCCACTCTGGTTGGGGTGGGCCGTGCGCGAAGAGAGTCCAAGTACAATTTGCACTAATCAGTGCTCTTCTCTCATTTTCAGGAGAAGAATGCTCATAATGCTGCAGAACGTGTGACGACTGGTGGGGGCCAGGCACAGTTAGCCATTCTCAGTCGGATTGAGTGGGAGGCCCTGGATTTGGAGAGGCACCATGCGCCCAGGTCCACTGGTGTCGGTGAGGCTGGGGTGCCACGGGCAGGTATGTATGACAAGCAGTGAGGTCAGGATTGTTCTCCCAACAGCCATAGCAGTGCTGAATGTTCTGTGATTTAATTTTTCAACATGGCTTGACCATTGCTTATGGAAGGATGAGCGCATAATGATCTGGGAGACAGGGATGCACTTTGTCATTGTCTCCATGTTAACTGATCCAATGTCATTGTTCTTCCTTTCAGCATCAGCGGACAAGGGCCGGGAGGAGGAGCAGCAGAGGCCCCCTCTCAGACCTGAGGGCCCTGAAGTCTCACCAGCGTCATACCATCTCTGCCAGGCAGGCACCAGTGCAGATACTAGCACCTCGGTGGGAGTTAGAACATCGGCTAGTGTCCCGGGGCACAGCAGTGAGGGCACTTCACACTCGCTGGAGGAGCTGGCAGAGACAGTGTCCATGGCGCCAGCAGTCGAAGGACTGCAGGGGACCAGGCACATGCTCAGTCAGTGCCTGATGATGTGCCTCTGGAGTTGCTGGCGACGCAGCAGGTGCAGGAAATGCAGCCAGTTATGCAGGAGCATCTGGGGGTGATACATGAAGCTATGCTTGGCATGATCTCCATGGTGGAGGAGTCTATGTGGATGCTGGCCAAAGCCATGAGCCACATGTCTGAGTGTCAAGCGTCCTCCATGGAGAGAGTGGCGACTCTCGTGGACAGGCTCCTCCAGGAGACCCACCAGGGCTTCCTGAGGATGCACTCTGACCAGCAAGCCCTCACATTGGCAATGACCTCAGCTGGTCACTGCCACTGTGGGAGATGGTGTGGGCATCAAGCTTCCCAGCTCGTTGCCCATCCATCCACGGTGAGCAAGGAGGTCCGAAGTGACCTTACGTCGGCGCAGCAGCTGCCTGACGTCTCTGCGGGCTCCTCTCAGGGCGCTCCGGATGAGGGCGGCAGCTCCTCCGCCCCTCTCCCAGTGACTGCATCATCTGGTGAGGCTGCGACAACTGGGGAGATGCCAGCTGCGGAACAGGCAGCTCCCTCTCAGACGGGGCCAGCACAGGCTCCACGGCCAGAGGACGACCACCAAGGTCATGAAGGCCAACAGGACTGCAGAGTCAGCAGGTTGGCTCAGGTGCCACTCTGAGCGATGGGGCAGCACCAAGACGTAGCACCCGTAAATGAAAGCATAAGACACCTTAGGCACACCATGGGTTTTTCACCGGTGCTTTTGTGTTGGCCTGAGATGAGGTCCTTCTGATTTCTTTTTCATTGCTAACACTATTGTTTTCTCTTTGTGATAAGTTCTTCTGCTTCACACATGCTCACAGTAGATTTGTGACCATGACTGAGGGTGCCTTGTTTCTTCTGCATGTGTATGGTTGACGTAAGTGAATGAGTGATTTGTTGGACATTCAGCTTTATTTACAAGGCCCTTAGTTAGCGCTGCTGACCTGGCAGATTTTGCACTTAGGTGTCGAGTATCGAGGCGGCAGCCAAGGCTTGCCCTGGTGATCCATCTGTGTTGTGTTATCTGAAGGTTCGTTGGATTAAAGCTTCCCGGGTGTCCCTGCCTCCCTGGAGTAGTCCCGGGTCAGCGTCTACCCCCTCAGCATTTCCCTGTGCCTGCTCATCCTCGGAATCACTGCTGGACTCATTGTGTGCAGCTGCAGCCACTGTGCCAACGTCTTCATCATCCATTGCGTCCCCCCTTTCCAGCTCAAGATGGTGGAGAGCGCAGCATGCAACCACTATCACTAAGACACGATCTGGGGGGTACTGGAGTGCGCCCTCTGAGTGGTCCAGGCATCAGAAGCGCATCTTGAGAAGACTGATGGCTCTCTCCACCACAGCCTTTGTGGAGGCGTGGCTCCTATTGTACCGCTGCCCAGCTTCTGTTCTTGGATGGTGAAGAGGCTTCTGAGGGGATAGCCCTTGTCACCCAGCAGCCATCCATCAAGCCGGGCCGGAGCACTGAAGAGCCCCAGCACCTGGGAGCGTCTGAGGATGTAGGCGTCGTGGGAGCTGCCTGGGTACCTTGCACAAGCTTGCAGAATCTGCATCCTGTGATCACACACTATCTGCACGTTCATGGAGTGGAAGCCCTTCCTGTTGATGAAGGCACCGGGCTCACCTGCTGGCGCCTTGATGGCCACATGTGTACAGCCTATAGCACCCTGGACGCAGGGGAAGCCAGTAATCGTTGTGAAGCCTCTGGCTCGCTGTGTCTGGCTTGCCTGGTCCCAACAGAAGTGGATGAAGGTCAATGCATGCCTGAACAGAGCATCTGTGACCTGCTTGACACAAGTGTGGACAGCTGATTGGGAGACGCCGCAAAGATCACCCACCGACCCCTGGAAAGAGCCAGAGGCATAGAAGTTGAGGGCAGCTGTGACCTTTAGAGCCACTGGCATGGGATGTCCGCCCACACAGTTAGGGGAGATCTCAGGCCCAATCATCTGACAGATATAGTTGACTGTCTCACTTGAGATATGGAGCCTCCTTCGGTACTGCACCTCAGACATATTGAGGTAACTGCTTCGCTGGCCGTATACCCTGGCAGCAGGATAGTGACGTCTTTTGCGGCCCCTTCCATCTTGGACTACCCCTTGGCCCTGTGCCCCTTGTGCTTGTGCCTGTGCCTGCCCTTCCAAAAGTGGCTCCCCTGGAGGCTGAATGTGCACTCCTGGCCTCCTCCCCCTTTTAGCCCTCCCTTCCTCTTCAGATGAGCTGCCTCCAGTGGAGAGTTCAGCTCCCATACCCAGGCTAAGGGAAGGCTTCCTGAAACCTGCAGGCCCGGAAAAGATTCCTCACTGCAGAGTGCTGACCTGAAGGTTGAGTCCAGAAAAAGCAGCTGGAATGCAGATCACACAGGCAAGTTTGAAAAACTTTCAACAATAAATACTTCACAGAGCAGATTCACGACCCCACAAAGCCGTCTTATCCTGCCCGTGGATGAGGTTAATACGGAATGTCTCCTGACCATTGGGCCGTGCGCCGACCTGAAGATTGCACGGATGCCGAAAAATTGGCGTTGGTTGAACACTAAAGGGCCTTAATTGACCCGTTAGTTAATGGGCGAGCGTCGGACTTCATCGCGCACCCACCCAGCGAAATATCGCGATGGCACGCGGTGACGTTGGAACGTTCGTAGGGAATTCCTTCCCTGAACCTCTTTACCTCTTCTCCTTTTAAGATGATCCTTCAAACCTCTTTGACCAAGCATGGAACTTTAGTGCTACCAACATTATTATGAATGCACTGCCTGGTGTGATGCTAAGCCATTCCGACCAGTGGCCCCAGAAAAAATTCCATTAGCTACTCTCACCATGTTGACAACTAGGACATTGCAGTTGCCCTTAGGAATAAAATATTCAGTCACTGTTCCTCCTGCTGATTGCTATCCAGTGATTCAGTTGGACAATTTGTGTGTGTTATCAGGGCAGGGTAAGACTGAAATCCTACTGACCCTCAGTGTCCAGATTCATCCTTTGCAGTCAATCACAGGCTATTGACAAAGCCAAGTCTCTTTTGATATTGTAATGTACATTTGTAAGAAAGTCCACAGCACCCGTAGAGCTGCACCCAGCAAGTGCCTATACCTTCAGGGGAGGGAAGAGAGATTATCTGCAACAAAAAAGAACTGGTTCTGAATTGGACTTGCAATTCATTAAACTGCAGTACCTACATGTGAATTAAAGAAAAACTATATACAAAGCAATAATATGCATAATCAGTGATAGTCATTAATGTAAACTGCAAACTGTGGAGTTACTGGGCACAGGAGCCTGAGCTGGAGGAAAGCCAGTAGATTAGAGCTACATTAACCATGATTACTTTGTTTCTTTTTGACAATTTTCTCCATCTTCCTACTCCACATGTTGACTTTTATAAAGGAGATGGTTCCACAGTGACTCTCTGACCACAGGTCCAAGGAGTCTGCTGTGTAAGCCTAGGCAGTGAGGCCAGAAGACTGTTTGACAGTGGAGGTATTGTATCAAGCCTGATCAGGCCTTGCTGACATTCTTACAGTTGCACTTTCCAGCAGGAGTCACTGGATAGCAATCAAGAATGAAAAACTTGACCGATTTTTTTCCTCTCTGATACACTGAGAATTCCTGCCCTAAAACCTATTTACCTCTCCTCCCTTACGAACCTCCTTTAAAACCTACCTTTTTAATCAAGCTTTAATCACTGTCATAATATCTCCTTGAGAGAGAACAGGACTTGGCAGAAGAGATGGTTTTCTGCCATTTGGACACAGTGGCCAATCCATCGAAGCTGATTTTACAGCAGTTTTGGATGAATGGGTGTGGACTTGGCTTCAAGAAGGACACTGGCATTTGTTTGATGGTGCTCCCATTGAATCTGGAGAATGTTGCAGAGGCATCACTGATGGAATTTCTCTTGCGCTCTTATATGTCATCGGTACATTGTCCAGATTTCACTGCTCAATGTTTCAGGGAGGACAAAGAAAATACTTCAAAGACACTCTGAAGCTCTCCTTGAAGCATGGCATTGACCTCAATGACTGGGAGGAACTTGCTACCAATTGTTCAGAATGACAAGAACTTGTCCATCAAGCTGTATCACAGTCCCAACGCCTTAATGATGAGGCATAGCGGCTAAAAAAAGGAAAGAGAAAGAAGAATATCCTGCACTCTGGATCCCACTAACTCATGGTCTGTCCCATGTGTTCAAAGATCTGGCAGTCCCGTGTTCCTGAATAGACGTCACCTTGAATTGACAGACAGCCGGCAATGAATATCTTCTCCTTTGGTTTGGTATCAGTTTATGTCTGAACACTTACTTGGGACAATTTCCTTCATTGAAAGTACTATGTAAAGGCAAATTGTTGTTGCTGGCTCTTTGAAAGCTCTCCACAACCCCACTTAGACTCACACCAATTTTTGCTATTCTAATTATTCTCTCTTTTTATGTTAATACAACTGCCATCAGAATCTCACCTCCAAATAATACGGGCTTTTTAGTATTAACTTCACTGAGAACCTTGATTGTATTGTTGGTTAGCACATTGTCTTTCTTCATGAATCATAAAATTTACAGTGTCGAAGGAGCCCACAGCTTGCAGGTGCCAGAGTTGGACTTAAAAGGATTAATTCTCTCTTTGGCCATTGTAAAAGTCTTGATATGAATAATTTTGAAATGATCATCAGCCAGAAGAGTTGGATGAAGGAAACATTGTGCATGTTGTTAATAAGAAATGCTGAAAGAATTTTAAGGAAGATGGATAATTGAGAAAAGCACCATTGCAGATTTGATCTAACGTTACAGCACAAACAGGACAATTATCCCATGATTTTAATACTTTGATGCCTGACCAGGGAAATGCACTGCCTGATGTGGTACACAGAGCTGAACATGTCACAGTTGATCCCCATAGTCTGTAATGGGTCAGCTGACCGCAACTGGTGTACTACAATTGGTCTTATTGCACCTCAGCCATTGGAAGGGAAAGTAATTTGCCAGGTTCCTGCTCTTAATTCTGTCTGGCAGAAACTACTGGATAGCAAGTACATGAATGTCGACCTTGGATGAGAAAAAGACAGTTCCTCTGGGGTGTGCCCCATAGTTGAACAGCCAGACAGTGATCTGGGCCTACACAGGGAGAATAGATATGCTAAGCCCCTACACACACACACTTGCTAGCAGAGCTCACCAGATAATGATCAAGAGGGGGAATCTTGATCAGCACCCGCACACCCACTCTCCGCCAAACCCAAAGAGGTGGAATTATAGAACGTCACTACTGCCTCTGCCTCTCCCTCCTGGTTTGTAGCACCTAGACAGTATTTATCCATACTGAATGCTACTAGTCTTGTATAATTGAGATTGGAGTATATCTGATGGATGATAGTTAGTTGGGGATAATGGGAAAAAGCAACGCAACTGAAACCCCACCAATTGTACATCTCATAATTACTGCACCTTGAAACATAAACAACAGACTATCCATGTTCCACTGCCTCAAGCACACATTGCATACAAACAGATTCCTGTGCTGAGCTTAAGCTAGGAATGCTAGCCATTCTGCTTTAGAAACCATAGCAAACATAAAAACAAGGACTAAAGTGGAAACACCAGGATTTGTAATGAGATAGACAAAAGGTTGCATTGAAGATAGAACTCTACCTCAACAATCTCACTCAGGCCCCTGCACAATGGCACCATTGAGCTGTTAATGCCCTTATCGCTTCATTTTGTAGCAATCTCCTAGATCAGAACAGACGGCCTATTCATCACTCAGTCCATTCTTATTCGCAGTATGTGCAGTGAAGAGATATTTCTGTCAATGGAATAATGCTAATGTACCTGCAAAGCTAATAATTGTACATTGACTGGGCAAAGGGATGGCTGAGATTGACATAATTTAGGGAAAACCTGACATTTATTTTCACCTTTCATTTATATGTAACGGCTTCTCACCTCCCTAATGATTACTCTGTACACAGGCTGCAGAGATCTTGTAGTCATCTCACTATTCACTCGTTCTGCTCTTTGTCCAATCACAAAAGGTAGCAAAGGTCTTTTAACAGTTGTTGGCAAGCATGGCTGGTGAACTTCCTATTTCAGAGGGAATGATTTTTTGGTGGCTTGTTTAATAGAAGATGTCTCTGCTGGGAATGAAAAATATTACACTTTTCATACCTCATGCTAGCATCTACCACCCTCGGCTGATATAGTACAGTTAGACGGGAGAGGTGAGGTCATAGAGGGATTCCAACCCAAGGATGAGAATTTAAAAATCAAGATATGATTGATGAGAGCTATTGTAGGTCAGTGAACACCAGGTTGATGAGTGAATAAGACTTGGTGTGACAATAAAAGCAAAATACTGCAGATGCCGGAGATCTGAAATAAAAACAAAGTGCTGGAAAAGCTCAGCAAGTCTGGCAGCACCTGCGGAGAAAGAAACAGAGTTAACGTTTTGAGTCCAATATGACTCTTCCTTGGAACTCAGACTTGGTAAGAATTAGGTTATGGGCTGCAGAGCTTTGGATAAGTTCAAGTTTATGGAGGGTGAAAGGTAAGAGTCAGGGTGACCAACGCCCCGGATTTTCTGGAACTGCCCTGTAATTTGGCTTTTCATACCGCATCCTGGGTCAGGCCTTCCTGGGATGCATTTTGTCCTGGATTTCTTGCATCTCTGCAGGCTTTGTTTCTGTGCAAGCGTCGGCTATGCCAGGTTGGTGCTTTGTGCTCAGCACTGTCCAGCAGGTGTCCGGGGGAATCCAAGCCGGCATTATCAGACTCGGGACGGGTCACGGGGCTGTGGCTGTAGTCTTCTGCACGACCCCCTACCCTGCTCCCATGGGCTTGGTACACCCCTCAGCCCCTGCTTCCATGGTCTTACCAGCATCCCATCCCGCGCAAGTCAGTGTCCCTTATTTTTTTCGGCCAGAGTTGGGTTACCCTAGGCCAGGAGAACAATGGAATAGTTGACTCTGGAAGTAGGAAGAGCATGGATGAATTCCGCAGCAGGTAAGAACATAAGGAATAGAAACAGGAGTAGTCCGTGTGGCCTATCAAGCCTGCTCCAGCATTCAATAAGATCATGGATAAGACCATAAGACATAGGAGCAGAAATTAGGCCATTTGGCCCATCGAGTCTGCTCTGCCATTCAATCATGGCTGATAAGTTTCTCAACCCCATTCTCCCACCTACTCCCCGTAACCTTTGATCCCCTTACCAATCAAGAACCTATCTATCTCGGTCTTAAATACACTCAATGACCTGGCTTCCACAGCCTTCTGTGGCAATGAATTCCATAGATTCACCACTCTCTGGCTAAAGAAGTTTCTCCTCATCTCTGTTCTAAAAGGTCTTCCCTTTACTCTGAGGCTGTGCCCTCGGGTCCTAGTCTCTCCTACTAATGGAAACATCTTCCCCACGTCCACTCTATCCAGGCCTTTCAGTATGATGTAAGTTTCAATCAGATCCCCCCTCATCCTTCTAAATTCCATCGAGTATAGACCCAGAGTCCTCAAACGTTCATTTGATTGTGGCCTTTACTCCACTTTCCTGCCAGCCCTTTCATAACCCTTGACTCCCTTGTAGATCAAAAATCTAACTCAGCCTTGTGGAAGAGAATTCCAAAGACTAACAACTCTATAAGATAAGAAATTCCTCCTTGTCTCCATCTTAATTAGGAGACCCCTTATTTTTAAACTGCACCCCCATAGTTTTATAAACCCCAGCACGTCTTCAATCCTGTGAACGTGCCAGAGACACTGATATTTGTTGAGTGCCAACATACATAGGAGATTTGCCTTTGAGAAGACTGTCACATTCATGATTTGTCCTTCCATGAGATGCTCAGAATGTGCCACAAACAGAGAAAATGAAAGTAGTTGAGCTTCCTTTTCCTCTACAGGCAGGGGAGAGACAATCGATAAGTCTTTGAGTTTCTGTGTGAGTGTCTAGCATGGCATCAGCAGCATAGAGGAGTTCTTGGAACAAAACGTGGGCCTGAATTTTACCCGCGTGTGGCGGGCCTGGGACCGGTCGGGAACCAGGCCCCTGCCTGTGATCAGCCCACGACCTCGATTTCAGGCTGGCTGGCCAATTAAGGCCCACCCAGCGTGTAACACATCTTCCCAATGATCGGGAAGGGCCGGGCGGGGGCCTGTCGGATGCTGGGTCCAATGGCGACCCATCAAGTGTTTTAAAAACAGCACAGGCAGCTCCTTGAAGACTGCCAGGGAAGAACATACCTTCTGTGTTCTGAAGACCGAATCTATGGCCTCAACTGCGGGCTGGAGACACCAGGCCGGATGGCAGATTGGGTGGGCACTCAGTGACCATCCCCCGCCCCCCTGGTTTTCAGATGAGTGCCTTGCGATGCTATTGGAGGAGGTGGCTGCCAGTAGGGACACTCTTGTCCCCAGAGATGGAAGGAGGAGGCCTCCGCACCTGACAAAAAAGGCTTACAAGGAGGTGGCCACCAAGGTCAGCAGCCACGACATTGTGTGGTGCAGTGTTGCAAAAGGTTCAGTGAAGGGCGAGTACAGTGTTGGCATGGATCAGTGCAGTGAATGTTAAGGGCTGGCCATCCCTCTGTGGAGCTCAGGGGTGTTAGAATCTGAGTGCCAACTGTCAATGATGATGGAATTGGCCAAGGGGTGAGCCCTGGCTGCTTGAACTGAGTGCCTTGCGGCTCGAGGGCCATGGCTCAGATGTTCCCTGCAAGGCGTTCCTCAGGTAGGGTTGGCCAGACTGCAGTGGCGCTGCAGGTAGAGATTGGACTAATCAATACTTCTCTATCCTTTCAGGAGAAGACAAGTCGTAACAACATTGAGAGGTCACGGACAGGCGGAGGCCCCCCAAACCTCCTAATCCTGACAAGAGAGGCGCCACGCACCTTGGTCAGCGATCGTGGAGAGGTTGGGGTGTCAGACGAAGGTAAGAGTACAGTGCACAGAGGTGAGAGTTTCGGATGGTGCAAACATTCTTGTGTAGTCTCTTCATTGATGGGAGCCTCAAAACTGGAGTCCCCATTGATCATTGAAAGACGATGGCACCATAATGCAGATCTCCATCGTCTCACCAGGGTGCCTGATATACACAGTGACAGTGTGATGACTTAAACTAATGACATGTTGTTGTTCTCCCTTAGGTTCACCAGCACTCACTCAATCGCACGACCTTGAAGAGCCATCCCTGATGCCAGAGGACCGCCAGGCTCCAGATGCACCTGCGTCATACCCGCTCTCTGAACCAGGCACCAGCACAGATACCGGCACCTCGGCGGGTGTTAGATCTTCAGCTAGAATGTCGGAGCACAGTGGTGAGGGCACTTCACACTCGCTCGAGGAACAGGTGGAGGCAGAGAGTGCCCAGGGTGCAGCAGTTGGAGGACTCCTGGAGACCAGGATGATGCTAAATCGAAGGCCAATGATGAATCTCTGGAGTTGCCCATTAGCCGGCAGATGCTGGATGCCCAGTGGGATGTGCAGGAGGATCTGGTGGAGATCCATAAGGGTATGCGTGCCATGGTCTCTGTTGTGGAGGAGTCCATGCGGTGCATAAGCACTGCGTAGACCCTCATGGCCAAGCGCACTGCCTCCTCCATTGACAGAGTGGTGACTCTCATGGAGAGGCAGCTCCAGGGACAGAATTAGTGGTTCCTGGGGTTGCGTTTGGACCTGCGAGCCTTCACACAGGCAATGACCTCAGGTGGTCAGTGCCAGTGTGGGAGATGGATGAGCACCCGGTATCCCATCTAGGTGCCCGTCCATCAATGGTGAGCAGGGAGGCCCAGAGCGACCTCATGTTGACACACAAGCTGCTTGTCCTCTCTGCAGACCCTTCTCAGGGCTCTCTGGATGACAACAGCAGCTCCTCTGCCAGTGACCGTGGCATCTGATGATGCTACAATGACTGGGGAGATGCCAGCCGAGGCACTGGCTACTCCCTCCCAGGCCGGGCCAGCACAGGCTCCATTGGCCAGAGGATGACTGCCAAGGTCATCAAAACCAACAAGACACCGGAGTCAGCAGGCTGCCACCAATGCCGCTGCCAGCGATGGGGAGCACCAAGGTGTAGCTCTCGTAAACGTAAGTTTAAGGCACCAGGAGCAGAAGAGGGACTGGTCACGGATGATCCTCTATTCTGTAATGTTTTGTTTATGTTTACTGGTGTAGAAATGAACACCAGAGATGGTTATGTTAATCAGTTTTGATTGTGAAAATTACATAAATTTTGTTTTTGTCGTAATGGGCTGAGTATGCTACACCCTTTCTTTTGCTGCAGGGTATGCCAGTATGTAATGCTGGATGTGAGTGGCTCTAAACTTTATTGCACAGGCACTGAGTGGACTTTAGGTTCAAATGAAAGGGTCATTTCAGACATCCTGGATGGAGGCGGCAGCCCTGGCATGAGGTGGAAGCAGATCTTTGGCAGTTTAGCTGAAGGAGTCTTGGATCAAGGTGTCCCTGCCTCCCTGAAGGATACAGAGGTCTGCCTCCACGCCCTCAGCATTCTCCTCACTGTGCTCACTACTGGATTCATCCTCTGTGGCCTGTGGAGCTGCGTCAAATCCTCATCCTCCAGTGGGTCCCCCCTTGCCAGTGCCAGATTGTGGAGAGCGCAGCATGCAACCACTATCAGTGACACCCGCTCTATGGGGTATAATAGTGCTCCCCCTGAACGGTCCAGGCATTGGAAGCGCATCTTCAGAAGACCTATGGTCCTCTCTATAATCGCCCTTGTGGAGGCATCATTAATATTATAACGCTGCTCTGCCTCTGTTCTTGGGTGACGGAGAGGCGTCATTAGCCACCTTTTCAATGGATAGCCCTTGTCAACCAGCAGCCATCCATCCAGCCGGGCTGGAGCACTGAATAGCCTTAGCACCTGGGTGTCTCAGGATATAAGTGTCATGGGAGCTGCCAGGGTACCTTGCACAGACTTGCAGAATCTGTGTCCTGTGGTCACAGACTATTTGGATGTTCATCAAGTGGAACCCCTTCCTGTTGACGAAGGCACCTGGCTGATCTGCTGGTGTCTTGATGACCATGTGTGAGCAGTCAATTGCACCCTGGATGCGGGGAACCCAGCAATCGCTGCAAACACTCTGGCTTGCTCAGCCTGGCTGGCCTCGTCCGTACAGAAATGAATAAATGTCATTACCCGCCTGAACAGAGCTTTTGTCACCAGCTGGATGCAACTGTGAACAGCTGATTGGGACACTCCACAAAGATTCCCCACTGACGCCTGGAAAGAGCCAGAGGCATATGTCAGGAAGATATAATAATTTTCATAATATTATTGGAATTTATTATAAGGTAGGAATAGTGGGGTCAGGGTAGTGTGTGTGTGTGTGGGCAGGATTTTCCCTTCAGCAGGCAGGCGGGCCCAGAAGCAGCCGCGAAACAGATCGCCGCCCGCGATCGGGCCCCGACCGCGATTTCACGCTGGCTGGCCAGTTAACAGCCAGCCAGCATGAAACGCGTGTTGAGAACCTCAGTGCTGCTGGGGTGGTGGCAGGAGGAGCGCTAAAGTCTGCTTGGGGAGCACGCACTGAAAGCTCCCTGAAGGCACAGAGCTACCTCAGGGAGCTGAAGAATTTTACAATGAAAAATAAATATTTTAAGCATAAGGGAAACGTCCCCACCTGTGACTCAGTCACATGAACAGAGACGTATTAAAAATGATGTTTAAATTTTTAAAAAATTACTGTTGGAAGCCCCAATCCCGCCCATGGACGAGGTTTCCTAAAAAAATGCAAAGGCCATCTGGCCTATTTGCCAACCTGCCAACTGTAAAGGTTGGATGGGCAGCGAGAAATACAAATTAATTGCTAGTTTAATGGCCTTAATAGGCGTCCTAATTATCGGCGGATGTGCTGCCGACTCTCATGCAAAATACTCCGACTCTGACCAAAATAACGTGTGAGTGCGTGATGTCATCACGCATTATTTTGTTCCCGATCGGGTCAGGCGCGCACCCGTGGGATGTAAAATTCTGCCCTGCATGTGTGGGACTTAATTGAATTAAAGACAACTGGTCTGAAGGCTTTGATGTATCAGAAGAGAAGGTGGGTTTGAAATTTTAATTAGGTAAACATGGCTGAAATTTTAGAATGTGAGGTGTAAAGGGAAAACTTGCATTTTTAGATAAACCACAGTAATTTGAATTTTAAAAGAGATTGTGAAATTTTACACTCAGCCAGAAGAGGTCTAGCAGTGTGTTTATTTTTCCCAAAATGTACTGATAAAATCGGTACTCTGAAAGATTTTTATTATTAGAAAAATAGAGTTGAAAAGACATAATAGGACAATGGGATTTACATTAAAAGGGGAGAAGCCTGTATAAAGGAGATGAGGTTATGTGTAAGAGGAAGGAACTCTAAGATCTAACAAGTGTGAAAAGCCTCCAGCCTCTAAGCCTGAAGTTGCTGTCTGCACAAACTGAAGTGAAGAAAACTCACTTTGAATTTGATTGTTCAGGGTACTGTGTTACTTTGCCTGGGTCTTTTAAAATCTGTGCATTTTAGTTTTGCCTTTACGGAGGTGTAACTGGGAGTTAGATTAACTAAGGAAGCTAGGAGTTATCATAGTAGTAATTTGTAAACCTATGTATATGCCTAAAATCATTTTTTTATTAATAAAAGTTTAATTTAGTTTTGTAAGAAACATAAAAGACTTGGTGGTCTTGTTACTACTGAATTCAAGGCACACATCTCAAAATGAATACAAATTGTAAAATAGATGTGGCAGTTGTTTCAAGTTTCCCTCTGAGATTTGAACAGCTCAGCATTTACCATCCATTGTAGCTAAATTTGCAGCTGACACAAAGATAGGTAGGAAAGTATGTTGTGCAGAGGGCATGAGGAGGATGCAGATGGGTATAGATAAGTTGAGTGATAAGGCAAAGTTCTGGCAAATGGAGTTTAACGTGGGAAAATGTGAAGTTGTTCACTTTGGCAGGAAGAATAAAAAAGCAGAGTATTACTTAAATGGAGAACGGCTGCAGAATTCTGAGGTGCAGAGGAATCTAGGTGTCCTAGTACATGAGTCACAATAAGTTAGTATGCAGGTAAAGCAAGTAATTAAGAAGGCTAACTCCTTTATTAAGAGAGGAATCGAACATAAAAGTAAGGATGTTATGCTTCAGTTATACAGGACATTGGTGAGACTGTGCCTCAAGTACTGTGTGCAGTTTTGATCTCCTTATTTAAGGAAGGATGTAAATACATTGGAGGTGGTTTAAAGGAGGTTTATTAGATTGACACCTGGAATGAGTGGGTTGTCTTATGAGGAAAGGTTGGACAGACTGGGCTTGTTTCCACTGGAGTTTAGAAGATTGAGGGGTGATTCTATTGAAATATACAAGATCCTGAATGGCCTTGACAAGGTGGACGTGGAAAGGATGTTTCCTCTTGTGGGTGAGTCCAGAACTAGGGGGCACTGTTTTAAAATTAGGGGTCGCTCTTTTAGGACAGAGATGAGGAGAAATTTTTCTCTCTCAGAGGATTGTGCGACTTTGGAATTCTCTGCCTCAGAAGGTGGTGGAGGTGGGGTCATTGAGTATTTTTAAGGCAGATGGAGGTAGATTCTTGTTAGGCAAGGGAATCAAAGGTTATTGGGGGCAGATGGGAATGTGGAAACCGAAACACAAGAAGATCAGCCATAATCTTATTGAATGGCAGAGCAGGCTCGAGGGGCCAAATGGTCTATTCCTGTTCCTATTTCTTATGTTGTCCTTCTAGATGGTAGTGGTCATGGGTTTGGAAGGTGCTGTCTAAGGAGCCTTGGTGAGTTGCTGCAGTGCATCTTGTAGATGGTACACACTGCTGCTACTGTGCATCGGTGGTGGAGGGAGTGAATGTTTGTGGATGGGGTGCCAGTTAAGCGGGCTGCTTTGTCCTGGACGGTGTCAAGCTTCTTGAGTGTGTGGGAGGTACAATCATCCAAGAAAGTGGGGAGTATTCCATCACACTCCTGACTTGTGCCCTGTAGATGATGGACAGGCTTTAGGGAGTCAGGAGGTGGGTTACTCACTGTAGCCTCTGACCTGTTCTTGTAGCCACAGTATTTATATGGCTGGTCCAGTTCAGTTTCTGGTAAATGGTAACCTCCCCCCAGGATGTTGATAATGGGGGCCACAACTTTTGTTTCTTTACTATACCCATTACCACTCTCTTCGACTTTTACAGCATGAAACCTTTTGTTATTTAATCTACTGTCCCCACCACCCGTATAAAACCTTACCTTTTGTTCTGCCTGCCCCCTCCCCACTTCCCTTGGTTCAAAACCTATTACATTTCCATCTTCAGTTCTGATGAAAGATGATCTTGACCTGAAACGTTGGGCGGAATCTTCTGCTCTCGCTGGTGGAGAGCTTGGAAGCAGGAAGGGCATGTAATTAGGCAGGATGGTGGCGTACTGGAACCCTGCCACCTTCCTGCCTCCACCAGAATTAAGTTCTGGGCAGCAAGGCCCATGGTCGACATTCCCACTCTGCCGCCTATTGAGGTCTTTAAGTGGTCAGTTAATGACCACTTAAGGGCGTCAGCGCATTGCCGCTGGTATTAACCATGCAATGCTAAAGCTGTGCGGCCAACCTGTCACCTCGTGGGGGTGGTGGGGTTAGGCACCCCAATCAAAGGCACTGGTCAAGGGACTGGGCAGTGGGAAGGGGGTGTCCAGTGAGAGCCACCCCCATGTTCTTACTGCACCCCTCTCTCCATGAACCCCCCTGCCCATTACTTACCTGTGGCCTGCATGTGTCGCTCCAAGATCCTGGGACTCTGGTGCCTGTTCTTCTGGCAGCAGTCACGGCCTTCTGGTGGCGCTGCTGAGCACAGGAGGCTGCCGGCCTCTGATTGGCTGGCAGCTCTCGGTAGGCAAGACATCCACCCCCAGGGTCTTGATTCCAGGGAAAGGCCTGCTGATTGGCTTGCCATTACCTGATTGGCTTGTGGTTCGACTGGCCTTCCAGAAAAGAGGATCAGCTGGCCGTGAGAATCCCAATTGCACTTGTTAACTCCCTTTCTCTCCACCGATGCTGCCTGACCTGTACTTCAAGCATTTTTTGTTTTTATTTTTGCTTTTGGCCTATAATCTCCTGCTTTCTGTCTGCCTCTGTTCTTCAATTGAGGTATTACATTTGCAGATGTGCTTAGGCAGAGAGAAGAAGGGCATTATTAACAGAGGTGGAAGGGAGTGGTCTTTGTGATGGAGAGGAAACTCAGTGCAGGGTAAAGTAGGATATTGAAGTTGCAAACAGCCTGGTTCAACCTAAAACTGTGGCCATGGGGGAGAGGGATGGAGTTGGTGAGGAAATTGAGTTTGTGCTGGGGCCAAAGATTGTTTTGGCCTTCCCAAATTTTAATTGGAAAAATTCAGCTCATCCAAACTGAATATCGGACAAGCAGTCTAACAACACAGAGACTTTGGAGGGGTCGAGTGAAGTAGTGGTGAGTTTGAGCCGGTCATCACCTGCATACGTGTGGAAGGTAATGTTGGGCACCAAGGATAGATCCTGGGCACAGCAGAGGTAATGTGGGAGTGAGAAGAGAGCCATTACAGGAGATTGTGTGGCTGTGACTGGATACCTAAACGTGAAACCAGGAGAGGGCAATCCCACTGAGGTGAGGCTTTGGAGGAGGATGGTGTGGTCAAAAGTGCCAAAGGCTGCAGCCAGTTTGGGAATGACAAAGAGGGATAGTGCAACACAATCATAGTCACATAATTTTATTTACCTTTGAAATGTCTTCCTCGATATGAGGAGCACTATAGAATGTTAGTTGCTTTCTTGATTATTCTTCAGACAAATCATTAATTTTAGATTCTAGTCTGTAACTCAGTTCTATTTGTACATCACAGGAATCCCTCAATGTCTAGCCTGTCACTCACCTATATTTATTTATCTAGTATTGCTATTATAACTTGTGCAAAGTTTCTTTCTGCCATAGAGATAAAGGGAAGTTTCATTTAACTGTGATAAGAATGACCTTGAAGCTTGTTTAAATGATGAGTAGATCTTATTGTGTAGCCTGATTGTCAGATGCACTTGTGGTAGCTAGTTTACTGAGCATAATCTCTGTGTCTGGCTTCACCATAAAACATAAAGGAATTGGAATTTGTAATGAAAATAGACTGTTCCACCCACAATAGAGCTTAACAGTATATTTCATAGGATTTGTGCTCCCCCGATGTACTTGTGGGTGAATGGATTGTTTGCTAGAAATGAGACTTACAGAACCTCTGCACTGGATTAGCTAACCGTAGCCCCACCTGGTGATGGTGTTACAAGTGGTTCTAGGATGTTCCAATTGGCCTCAGAGAACCAGAGCTGGATAAGGAAAGATGAGCCAAGGTTCCTGTTCCTGAATGTTATCTAGTAACCATACATGTGCAAGGGGTTATCAGGTCTGGCAGACTCTGTTATAATCCTGTCCTTGCTTACCTGCCAATGACTCAAAGTGAAGAATAGCTATTTAGTTGGGATATTGGGGGGTGGCTGATGCACTTGGAATTGCCTCCCAGTAAGTCAGGAGTTTTACTTGAGTGTAAGTAAAAAGCATAAACTGATGTCCTTGAGGCCTCTGAGTCATTCAGCGATTTCTCGTACAGCAACAAGTTGCATTTATATAGCACCTTGATCACAACAAAACAGGTGTAATGAAAATTAGAGTAAGAAGGCTGATGGAAAGCTTAGTCAGAGAGGTCTTCAGGAGGTTTTCAAAGATGATGAGGTTTTTGGATGGAGTTCCGCAGAATAGGACTGAGATAGTTGAAAACTGGCATTGGGGGGAAAGAGAGGGGGCGGGTTGCATAGATAGTAAAGAGATACAGGCTGTTTAAAAGAGATATAAAACTGGAGAAGATTGCAGAGAAACATGGGAGCAAGGCCATGGAGAAATTTCAAGAGGATAATAGAGATTTTAAATTTAATGTGTGGAGAGATCTGGAGTCAGTGTATGTCAGTGATGACTGGGGTAATAGACTAGTGGGTCTTCATGTTGGACAGGATATCTTTGGCAGAGGTTTGGGCAAGTTGGAGTTTATGGTTGATTTAGATGGGAGACTGAAAAAGAGAATGAGAGTATATGGGTTTGGAAGTGACAAAGGCATATAAGTGACAAAGGGTTTCAGTGGGGAAGAGCTGAGGTGTGGCGTCTACAGACAATACTGAAGGTGGAAGTTGGTGGCCTTAATGCAAAGCATTTAAATTTTAGCTCACGGTTGAACAGAAGTTGGGATTTGTTAATAAAGCAACCTGCTCAGGTCAATACAGTTAATAGATTTGTAGCTTATTCAAAAAGGAATTGGCATGATGCCAAAATGTAATCTAAACTTATTCAAATATTTGAGAAAAGCAGCACCATTGTTGACATAATTTGAATACCATCAATGTTGGGCAAGTGGAGAGTATTGCGCCTGAGGTAAATGTGCTCTCCATTCGCACTCTCACAGCTATATCTTGAGTTTCACTGTTGACTCCTTTGGTAAATAATGTTGCCTTGACGTTAAACCTGGTAAAATGTCATGGCAACCTGACAAAATGGATCCAACACAAACACCAGTAGTCAATGTTGCTTTGCAATATGACAAGATCCCTTGGATTGGTGTACAAGATCCCATGGCGTGGCTTCAATGAAGAGCAGGGGGAGTTGTTCCCAGCATCCTGGTCAATATTAATCTCTCAACAAACATCATTAAAATAGATTGGCCAGAATTTTATGTGCTAGTTTTGGGTGCATGGCCAACTCGGGAGAACATTAAATCGGGCGTGATGATGTCATCAGGCACTCGAGTAATAGTACGGTCAGCGGGCACGCACGGGAGTCGACAGCACGCCGCCGACAACTGATCAGCCTTTTAAGGCAGTTAAACTACAAGAAGGTCCCCATCTTACCCTTTGTAGAATACCTGACTACAGCCTGCGAAAAAGTACAATAGGACTGGCACTGGAGTTGAGCCGGAGTCTGACAAACAACGCACCAGGGCTTGGGTCTGAGATATGATAGGCCTGGACCAGGGCCTAAGAGACACCAGGGCCTGGGCCTACAGTGATGTATAATAGACCAAGGCCTAAAGTGATGACACAAAGATTGGCCGGGTGGTTAACAGTGAGGTTGAGTGTCTTGGGCTACAGGAAGATATAGACGGGATGGTCAAATGGGCAGATAAGTGGCAGATGGAATTTAACCCCAAAAAGTGTGAGGTGATACACTTTGGAAGGAGTAATTTGACAAGGAAGTATTCAATGAACGGCATGACACTAGGAAGTTCTGAGGAGCAAAGGGACCTTGGCGTGTGTGTCCATAGATCTCTGAAGGCGGAGGGGCATGTTGGTGGGGTGGTGAAAATAGCATTTGGGACACTTGCCTTTATCAATCAAGGCATAGATTACAAAAGTAGGGAGGTCATGTTGGAGTTGTATAGAACCTTGGTGAGGCCACAGCTGGAGTACTATGTGCAGTTTTGGTCACCACATTATAGGAAGGATGTGATTGCACTGGAGGTGGTGCAGAGGAGATTCACTAGGGTGTTGCCTGGGATGAAACATTTAAGTTATGAAGAGAGGCTGGATAGACTTGGGTTGTTTTCGTTGGAGCAGAGAAGACTGAGGGGCGACCTGATTGAGATGTACAAGATTATGAGGGGCATGGATGGGGTGGATAGGGAGCAGCTGTTCCCCTTGGTTGAAGGGTCAGTCACGAGGAGACACAAGTTCAAGGTGAGGGGTAGGAGGTTTAGGGGGGATGTGAGGAAAAGCTTTTTTACCCAGAGGGTGGTGACGGTGTGGAATGCACTGGCTGGGAGGGTGGTGGAGGCGGGTTGCCTCACATCCTTTAAAAAGTACCTGGATGAGCACTTGGCACGTCATAACATTCAAGGCTATGGGCCAAGTGCTAGTAAATGGGATTAGGTAGATAGGTCAGGTGTTTCTCAAGTGTTGGTGCAGACTTGATGGGCCGAAGGGCCTCTTCTGCACTGTGTGATTCTGTGAAACGGGCAGTTGACTTACAATTTACATTGCCCGTGTGATTTTTCATTCAGTGCATGGGCAACACGGACGGGTAGGTGGCCATCCCGTTTTTTCACTTTCTCATCCAAGGTTGAGATAAAAGGGGGCAGGAGAATTGGCTCTGCAAGTTGTTGGGAGTTCAGGTGAGAGTTTGCTGTTGCTTTATTGTTGAGATTTCAGACCTTTTCCTCTGGTTTCTTCTGAAGTATTTGCTTTGTTCTGAGGACTCTTTTGTTTTGACGACTCTGTTGGAGCATTTCTGCCCAGTGCAACCTTCACAGCGCAGTGCCATCTCAGCAGGGGATTGTACTGGGGGCACCTCCTCTGAGGCAGAAGAGAGGGGCAGAAGGCCAAGAAGGTCAAGTGTCCACAGGCAGCTTCGCGGGGAAGAGACCTATTGGAGGAGAGGCGTAGGTACAGGGGGTGCAGGGCCAGCAGGGGCAGAAGGACGGACGGGACCACAGAAGATGCCACTATACTGATGCCAGAGTGCACAGGCAGCGATCCAGCTACCTCAACATGTCTGAGGTCCAGTGCCACCGTGGCATCATTATGCCATGTGATTGGACCAGAGATCGCCTCCAATTGTGTGGGTGGGCACCCAACGCCAGTGGCTCTGAAGGTCACAGTAGCCCTCAATTGTTATGCATCTGGATCTTTCCAGGGGTCAGTGGGGGATCTGTATGGAGTGTCCCAATTAGCTGTCCATAGCTGCGTCAAGCTTGTAACGGTCGCTCTGTTCAGATGGGTCCTCACATTCATTCATTACCGGACGGACCAAGCAGCCAGGCTGAGCGAGCAAGAAGCTTTGCAGCTATTGCTGGGTTCCCCCGCATCCAGGGTGCCATAGACTGTACTCATGTGGCCATCAAGGTGCCAGCGGGTGGGTCAGTTGGGTGTGTTTGTGAATAGGAAGAGTTACCACCCCATGAACATGTGGATAGTATGCAACCACCAGACCCAGATTCTGGAAGTCTGTGCAAGGTACCCTGACAGCTCCCATGATGCATACATACTGCGATACTCCCAGGTGCCAAGGCTGTTCATGGCTTCAGCTCAGCTGGATAGTTGGTTGCTGGGTGACAAAGGGTATATGTTGAAAAGGTGGCTCACGATGCCACTCCGGCACCCTAGGACAGAGGCAGAAGAGATGTACAATCGGAGTTGTGCCTCCACAAGGGCGATGGTTGATAGGACTATGGGGCTATTGAAGATGTGCTTCCACTGCCTGGACCGTACCAAGGGTTCCCTGCAATATCCTCCAGAGTGCGTGTCGCTTATCGTAGTGGTCTGCTGCGCCCTGCATAATTGCACTGGCAAAGGGGGACCCACTTGAGGATGAGGATACTGAGGCAGCTCCACACGCCTCAGAGGAAGACTCTACAGATGTATCTGATGAGGAGCCCAGGCAGGCACAGGGTGAGGACGAGGAGGCAGAGTTGATGAACTTTCAGGGAGGCAGGGTCACCAGGGGTCCATGATTCAACGTTCCTTCAGCTAGGCTGCCGGGGCTTGGCTTCCATCTCAGTGCAAGGGCGCTGCCTCTGTCACATACATTTCTGAGGAGGCAACCCCATGACCCCAGTGTCGCGCCTCAACCTCTGTAGTAAAGTTTGCTGCCCCTGCTGTCTATCATAAGGCACTGATGAGGCCTGCACCTATGGAAAACATGAGGGACACTCAGGACATTGAACCAAAATTTTCCTTTATATCTTTACCAGAGTTACAAACAAGAAACAAAACAGAATATGGCTGCCAAAAACAATGCATAGCACTGATGAAATGAATGCATGTCACCCGTGAAAATCCCATCCTGTGCTCACAGTGCCTTGAACTTACGCTTGCGAGCGCTATGTCTTGGTGCCCACCCCTCACTGGCAGCAGCATTGGAGGCAGAGTGCTGACTCTGCTGTTGACCCTGATGATCTTGGCGGCTGCCCTCTTGCTGGTGGGGCCTGAGCAGGCTGCGCCTGGGATGGTGCGACCACTGACAAAGCTGGGCACTCCTCAGTCATTGTGGTCTCAGAAGATGGCATGGTCACTGGCAGAGGAGCAGAGAAGCTGCCACCCTTGTCCAGAGCACCATGAGAGGAGTTCACAGAGACGACAGGCAGCCTCGTCCGCCAGCGTGAGGTATGTCTGGACCTCCCTGCTCACCATTGATGGATAGGCATCTAGAAGAGAGACTAGGTGCCTCATCCATCTCTCACGCTGGCAGTGACCTCTTGAGGTCACAGCCAATGTGTGGCTTGCAGGTCCGAGTGCGACCCCAGGAACCCCTGATTCTGTTCCTGGAGCTTCCTCTCCTTGAGAGTCGCCACTCTCTCTATGGAGGAGGCTGTGCACTCAGAGCTCAGGGTCAACGCAGTGCTTACGCACCGCATGAACTCCTCAAAGACAGATACCATGGCATGCGTTTGTGAATAGGAAGGGTTACCACCCCCTGAATGTGGCATGCAGACCTTCAGAGATCTTCCTGCGCATTCCGCTGGACATCCAGCATCTGCTCCCTGATGGACAACTCCAGAGACTCGTCATCTGCCTCAGACTTAGCATGGTCCTGGTCTCCAGCAGTCCTCCGACTGCCAGAGTCCTGGGCACTCCCTGCCTCTGCCAGCTCCTCATGCAAGTGTGATGCATCCTCAAAACAGTGCACTCCAAATGGAACCAACGCGCTACAGCCCACCGACGTGCCTGTATCTGCTCTGGTGCTTGATGCAGACAGCAGATGTGACATGGGTGCATTGCTCGGCGGTTCCTTCTCGGGTGTCATGGTGGGTGTCCTCGGGGTTAACCGCACATCGTGAGAGTGGTGTTTCTGAGGGAGAAACAGAATATATCAGTTAAGAACATCATCACTAAGTGTCTGTGCAAGCATGACAGTTGCTTGTCAAAACAGACATGTGCCTCACTGAGGCACTGTGAGTGGCCAGACGATGGATACTCTGGACTCGAACTTCTCATTGGAGATGCCATGACCCTGCCCTTCTTGCACACTCCCCCAGTCTGTCATCTGCCACTGCACTGTTATCATCCTCCGAGACACCTGCCTCTCCGAGACCTGTGGACTTTGCTCCTTGCTTGCATTCCATGTCCAGGGTGTCCATCTCAAACCTGGACAGGATCAGGATGTTGAGCATCCCACCACTCATTCGTGTGCACTCCAACGCGATATGGCTTCTCTTCTCCTGAACGTAAACAAGTGCATTCATTAGTCTGTCCCCTACCTGCAACACCATTCCAGCCTCATGACCCACCCTGCCAGAGAGCTAGCTGGAGGTGCCTGTGAGATTGGCACTTCTATACACATCTCCAACCCTTGGCAAGCACAGGGACATGTGCCATTTGGCACTATGCACCTCACACCCCTGAGCGCTGCGACTTATGGCTACCCTCCAAAACATCTATACTCACTTCCATGCCAAGTTGGTACTCACTCTTGTGGAGTGCAGAAGATCATTGAACTGCTTCTGGCGCTGAATCCATGTGCGGCACACCACACCATGCCTACTCACTTGGGCAGCCACCTCCATACTGGCCTTCTTCATCTACTGGGGTGGCCTTCTCTTGCCATCCTGTGGCATGAGCATTTCACACCAGGCACTCACGGTCTCCACTAAGGCAGTCATCTGAGAATTGTGAGGCAGAGTGCCCACCAGCATTGGCATCTCTCCTACCGTGCTCACCGGGTGCTGAGGCCATCGCTTGTGCCAAATTTTCTAGTCTCTTGACAACAGCTCTGTTAGGCTCCTCTCCAACTCCTGGCGACCTTCAGGGAACTACCTGGGCTCGTTTTATACCCCTCTTCAGGTGACCATTCCACCCGGTGCCTGCCAGGGTCCCACCCCTGCCAGCAGCGCTGCACCAATGTCTGGGCGCATTTCACGCTTGCCAGCCCTTAATTGTCGGCAGAAGTGGGGAGGTGGTGATATAGTGGTTTTGTCACAGGTCTAATATTCTAGAGAATTAGTGTAATGCTTTGGGGACCTAGGTTCGAATCCCACCACGGCAGATGGTGAAATTTGAATTCAATAAAAATCTGGAATTAAAAGTCTGATGATGACCATGAAACCATTGCCAATTGTCATAAAACAAACCCTATCTGGTTCACTGATGTCCTTTAGGGAAGAAAATCTGTTGCCCTGACCTGGTCTGGCCTACGTGTGATTCCAGACCCACAGCAATGTGGCTGACTCTTAAATGCCCTCTGAACAAGGGCAATTAGGGATGGGCAATAAATGCTGGCCTAGCCAGAGACACCTGTATCCCATGAACAAGTAAAAACAAAAGCGGACACCACAGCCACTTCCGGGCCTAATGTTCTCGCCTGTCTGAAGAGTGCCATTATCTGGTCATCTGGCCTACTCCTGTTCCTGTTAGTTCATTGCTGTTCGTGGGAGTTTCCTGTGTACAATTTGACTGCTATGTGTCCTATATTGCAATAGTAACTACACTTCAAAAAGTATATTACTGGCTGTTAAGCCATTTGGAACCTCCTGAGGTTATGAAAGGTGCTATACAAATGCATGTATTTTTTGAGGGTAAGATACTGAGCAAACTGTATCTTGTTCCCACTGTCGTCATGCCTGGAGGTGCAGTCCTGCATTAGCCACAGAGGCCAGCAGCAAGTATTCTGTTTTTAGCAAAGTGTATGGTACTGAGCCATTCATATTCCTTGGTATTTTTTCTCCCTCTAATTTTATCCACTCCTGCCCTGAAGGTGCTGACTCTGACTACGCTTCCACAAGTGTCAACTGCTCTCCAGTACCTCACTCAAGGTTCCATTCTTTGTGTGTGACGAGACAGTGAGCATTGGCAAGATGATTACATAGCACTGGTCAGCCCATGCTTAGTACATACTATAAAGGGAGAAGAGATTTAAAATAAATGCAGTCTCTACTTGACCCTCTGCCCGCACTCAGTTTCATGTGTGAGTCAGGACTGGAGTTACAGAAAATTTAATTTCTCCCCTTTGAAACTAGTCCTACCAGGTAGTGATGTGGTGAATTACCTTCATCCAAAGCCATTTTATAGTGATACCGCGTTTGGTTAACTCCTGCATTCCACTTATTTCAGCTGTAAATTCCATTGTTCTGATAACACTCCCATCAATGTGCAGTACATTGTGTAACTTAAGCTTTTGCAATCACAGTGCAATAAAGTAATATTTAAAGAGCCTTACAACCTGACAATATTTTTCATTAAAAGTATGCAGCCAATTGCAACAGAAGAGCTGACTTTTTTGTTTCCCAGATTTTTACCCTTCTCTGGTGAACACAGTGTTCAAGATTTTCAATTTGGCTGCTGAGGGTGCTCCCCTCTGCCAGTGGGGCTGCTGTTTGTCTAGTGCGGTGGCCCCTCTATTATTCCTCCTGCCTGGGAAAGCTGCCTACAGTACTTGTACATTTCTGATACTTACACATGACCTACACTTGGGTGTGCAGGGCATAATTTCAACATTTGCATTTGACTTAAAACTTATAAATGTAATAAATAATGAGGAGGATAGTGAAAGACTTCAGGAGGACATAGACTGGTGAAATGAGCAGAACCTTGACAGATGAAATTTAACCCAGAGAAATATGAAGTGATACATTTTGACATAAATAATGAGAAGAGGCAATGTGACCTAAATGGTTTTAATTTTTAACGGTACAGCAACAGAGAGACCTGGGGGTGTACGTACACGAACCTTTGAAGGTTGCAGGACAAGTGGAGAAGACTGTTTTGGGTATATGGGCTCATTGGCTTTATTAATAGAGGAATTGAATAAAAAAATCAAAGAAGTTATGCTAAACCTTTATCAAACTGTGCTTAGATCTCAGCTGGAGTATTGTGTTCAATTCTGGCCACCGCACTTCAGGAAAGATGTCAAGGCTTGGAGATGGATTTAGTGGAATAGTCCAAGGGATCAGAGACTTCAGTTATGTGAGGAAACTGGGGTAGTTATCCTTAGAGCAGAGATGGTTAGGATGCGATTTGACAGAGGTGTTCAAAGTCATGAATGATTTTGATAGAATAAGTAAGGAGAAACTGTTTGCTATGGCAGAGGGTCAGCAACCAGAGGACGCAGATTTTTGGCAAAAGAATCAGAGGCAGCATGAGGAAAATTTTCTATCACAGTGACTTGTGGTTTGGAATATACTCCTTGAAAGAGAGTTGGAAGCAGATTCGTTAGTAATATTCAAATGAGAATTGGTAAGTACTTGAAGGGAAAATCCTGCCCACGCCCCCCCCCCCCCCCCCAACCACCACCCACCAACACTGTTCCTCTGATCTTCCACGATCCCTCTGAAAACCTTTGCAATGACCAATCTCCACACCCCATCCCACCCGCTGATGTTTCAGTTCCCTCTCCGATCTACCAACCAACACCACAAAACCAATCAGGATGACTGTTAGCTGGGACAGCTAGCTTGAAAACATTCAAACATGCCCTGGAATTAGAAGTTCAGGGTGTTTGGAGAAACCCACACTCCTGATTTTGCAACAATGACTTCACTCCATTCCCCTCCTCCCGCCTCCAATCTGAGATTGTGCCTCAGTAAATATCAGAATCTTTGTTTCAATTTTTACAATCCCCATAGAGACCAATAACTTTTAGAAAGAGATTTGAATTTCTATTTATTAGCTGAAAGAATGATGTGACAAGATTTCCCATTTTAAAACTTTTACTATAACAAATGACTAAAAACGCTATTGACTAAACACAAATTTCATTTGTACGTAACCTTTACTTTCACTACACAAAGTGACATTCCCCTTGTATACTTATCACCCATCGCACTCGCCTCATAATTATAGTTCTTTTAGCAAACAACCCATAGTTACTCCCAGCTTCCAATTGGTTTCTGTTTCTCCGTTTTGCTGAGTAGTAATTTCAAGAGACCATCTCTAGATGTTTCCCTCAGTTTTTGGGGAGCTCCTTAAATCCATTACCAGCAGTAAAATCTGTAATGATGACTCTTCTCCCCCCTTACCACGCCAGGATGAATCTCCCAGAATCCTTAGATGGTTGCAGGATGTGTTTCTTTCGACTAGAGACCAGTCTCCCTCTCGCATCTGGCTGCAGTAGCTCTCAAAGTCATGCAGCCTTTTCTCTCTGCTGACCACGTAGACCCACTGCTGTCTATGATGTTCACTATTATGTAGGGAAGCCTGTAACCTGATCTCAAGAATGGCTTCCTCTGTCGTCTTCTCTGTGGTAGCGCGAAACACATTAACCTTATATCTAGGTAGAAATGCTAATTAGCCATTCTTGCCTTGACTCCCTTTCGTCTTATAAGTAAATGGACAGTTTACAGCCCTACTGATTACAACCTATAACACCTTTCTGGAACTTCAGGAGACTCGGGTCTACTCATAGTAAACTCAGAGACTGCGCTCATTGTCTCCAAGCATAAATACCTTGGACCTTCTTGCTAGTAAAACAATCTAAGCCTTCCTTTGATCTCCGACAGTCAAACCACCCAGGCTTACTGTCAGGCAGACTTCAGAACAGGTCATATGACCTCCTTAATTTTCCCCAAATTTAAAGCTACAGTCCCAAACTATAATAATCTTTGAGTCTGAGAGATGACAGTTGGTGAGAGCAGCAGGTCTACAAGAGTACAGAGTGGGAACATGAGAGCTCAGCCTGAACGGCAAGAAACTGTGAGAGCGGTGGAGCTACAAAGAATGTGGAGAGGGAAAGCAAGGGCTTAGCCTGAGAAGCAAGAATCAGCGAGACAGTGGGGCAAGGCCATTTCCAAATAAAACTCTGATTCATTAAAAGAATTGAGGTGTGACATCACAGGGATGCAGGTAGGTGATTGGCTGGTGAGTATTTCCGATCTAAGCTAAAGAATAATTAGGTGAGTCTTTTTTTTATAATGTAGGGTTTATTACTACTAGTAAGTTGTATTAACTATTAGTAAGAATAATAAGTGTTAGTAACGTTTATTGGTATTGGTGAGGTTTGTTGATAGGTTAATTACCATTAGTAAGGCATGGAAAGTATTGGTAGAGTTTATCAATATTGCTAAGGTTTATTAATAGCAGTAAGTTATATGAGTTTTGGTAAAGCTTTATTAATATTAGTAAGGTTTATTACCAGTAAGAAGGTTTAATCGCAGTAACAAGGTTATCAGTTAATAAATAGAGCAATGGCAGGGTTGCTGCAACCTTGAGAGTGCCCACTCTGTGCTGTGTGGGGACTCCAGGATGCTTCCCCTGTCCTGGATGACCATTTGTGTAGAAATGTTGTCAGCTGCAGTAGCTTGAACACTGGATTGTGGAATTTAAGCAAAGGCTGGCTTCACTGCGGAGCATCCCTGAGGTTGAGAGTTACGATGATAGCATGTTTGTTGATGTTGTCACCCAGCAGCTTATGCAAGGAGAGAGGGAAAGGGTGACCACCAGACAGCCAAAAAGGCACAGGCAGGTAGAGCAAGAGTCCCCTGAGTGCATCTCACTCTCTAACCAGTATTCAGTTCTGAATACTGATGAGAGTGATGGTTCATCTGGAAAGTGTAGTCAGAGCCAAATCCATGACACCACAGGTGGCTGTACAGGGGGTACAAGGAAGTCTGGAAGAGTAATAGTGATAGGTGATACAATAGTTAGAGGAATAGAAAGCTGTTTCCATGGCTGCAGACATGAATCCAGGACAGTGTGTTACCTCCCTGGTACCAAGGTCAAGGATGTCACTGAGCAGCTGCAGAACAGTCTGAGGGTGAACAGCCTGCAGTTGTGGTCCACAATGGTATCAATTAAATAGGTAGAAAGGGGATGTGGTCCTGCAGTCTAGGTAGAAAATTAGCAGGCAGGATCTCAAAAGTAGTAATCTCCAGATTCCTCCCATTGCCACGTACAGAAATAGGAGGATAAGACAGATGAATGCGTGGCTAGAAAGATGGTGCAGGAGGGAGGGCTTCAGACTCTTGGGACATCGGGACTGGCTCTGGGGGAGTTGGGACCTGTGCAGGCTGCACCTGAACAGAGCCAGGACAGGGGCGCTGGCAATAATTTTCAATACCTCTCTGGCCACAAGAGAGGTGCCAGAGGACTAGAGGGCACACAATGTGGTACCGTTATTCAAGAAGGGAGGAAGGGATAAACCAGGGAACTACAGGCCAGTCAGTCTAACCTCAGTGATGGGGAAACTATTGGAAGCAATTCTGAGGGACAGAATTAATCTGCACTTGGAGAGGCAGAGATTAATCAAGGACAGTCAGCATGGTTTTGTTAAGGGGAGGTCATGTCTGACCAATTTGATCGAATTTTTCAAAGAGGTGACCAGGTGCATTTGACGTAGTCTACTTGGACTTCAGCAAGGCTTTTGATAAGGTCCCACATGGGAGACTGATAACGAAGGTAAGAGCCCATGGGATCCAAGGCAATTTGGCAAATTGGATCCAGAATTGACTGAGTGGCAGGAAGCAGAGGGTGATGGTCGAGGGGTGTTTTTGTGATTGGATGCCTGTGTCCAGTGGGGATCCACAGGAATCAGTGTTGGGTCCCTTGCTGTTTGTGGTATATATAAACGATTTAGACTTGAATGTAGGAGGGTTGATCAGTAAGTTCTTGGATGAAACAAAAGTTGATTAGGTGGTAAATAGTGAGGAGGATAGCCTTAGATTACAGGAGGATATAGACGGGCTGGTCAGATGGGCTGATCAGTGGCAAATGGAATTTAATCCAGATAAGTGTGAGGTGATGCACTTGGGCAGGACAAACAAGGCACGGGAATACATGATGAATGGTAGGACCCTGGGAAGTACCGAGGATCAAAGGGACCTTGGTGTGCGTGTTCACCGGTCCCTTAAGGTAGTGGGACAAGTAGATAAAGTGGTTAAGACATATGGAATACTTGCCTTTATTAGCCAAGGCATAGAATATAAGAGCAGGGAGGTTATGCCGGAACTGTATAAAACCCTGGTTAGGCCACAGCTAGAGTATTGTGTGCAGTTCTGGAATCCGCATTATAGGAAGGAAGTGATTGCACTGGAGAGAGTGCAGAGGAGCTTTACCAGGATGTTGCTTGGGCTGAAGAGTTTTAATTATGAGGAGAGATTGGATCGACTGGGCTTATTTTCCCTGGAGCAGAGGAGATTGAGGTGTATAAAATTATGAGGGGCATAGATAGGGTAGACAGGAAGGAACTTTTCCCATTGGTGGGGGGATCAATAACCAGGGAGCATAGATTTAAGGTAAGGGACAGGAGGCTTAGAGGGAATGTGAGGAAGAATTTTTTCACCCAGAGGGTGGTGGGAATCTGGAACTCACTGCCTGAAAGGGTGTTAGAGGCAGAAACCCTCATAACATTTAAGCAGTATTTGGATGTACATTTGCGATGCCATGGCGTACAAAGCTATGGGCCTAGTGCTGTAAAATGGGATTAGAATAGTTAGGTACTTGTTTGATCTGAGCAGACTCGATGGGCCATAGGGCCTTTTTCTGTGCTGTAGACCTCTACGACTATGAGAATTCCTTGTGGGTCATTTTGCCAATGCTGTTGAGGCGGGCTAAACTGACTCGGCAGAGGTGTGGAAACCAAAAGATAATATTAGAGAGGACTACCGGGGGCACAGAATACTTGGTAAGTAGATTGTACTAGAGTAGGAAATAATAAGTTAATAGGTGGGGGTCAGAGTAAGGGAGACAGTAATAGGGTCTAAATCAGGGTTACTGTGCATGTATGTATGTGAATGCCCACAGAGAGTGGTAAATAAGACTGGTGAAATAAGGTGCAGAGTGCCATGTGGAAATATGATGTTGTGGCTATAACAGATACCTGGATCAAAGAAGGGCAGGACTGAGTATTAAATGTTCCTGGATGCAAGGAGTTCAGGAAAGATAAGAAACGAAGAAAAGGGGTTGTTTTGATAAAGGAGAGCATTGCAGTGCTGGAGAAAAAGGATGCCCCAGAGGGATCATGGGTAAGATCTATTTGACGAGAAGCTGGGAACAAAAAATGTGGAATTACATTGCTCGGTGTAGTCTATAGGCCCCCAACTAGTGGGAAGGATGTAGAGTAACAAATTTGCAAAGAACTTATGGAGAGGTGCATAAATTATAATATAATTATAATGGGGGATTTTAATTATCCAAATGTAGACTGGGATAGTAGTAGTGTAAAGGGCAAAGAGGGGCAAGAGCTTCTTGAATGTGTTCAAGAGAATTTTTTTCAACAATCTGTTTCCAGTCCAATGAGGAAGGAGGCACTGCTAGACCTGGTTCTTGAAAATGAGGTAGGCCAGGTCGATCAAGTGTCAGCAGGAGAACATTGTTACAACTGAGATGGGAGGAGTGCACAGTTTATCTAGCCTCACTACTCCACAGGTCGCACACCATTAGTTTAAAAGTTTACTTCACTCACCAAAATGGCCAATCTTATTGTTAGACCCAGAATAAAAGGGACTTTAATTTCAGTTATGAAGACGGATTGGAGAAGTTGGGACTTTCCTTAGAGAACAGAAGGCTGAGAGGAGATTAGAGAGAGATATTCAAAATCATGAGGGGTCTGGACAGAACAGACAGAGAAGTTGTTCCCATTCATGAAAGGATCAAGAACGAGAGGGCACAGATTTAAAGTAATTTGTAAAAGAAGCAAAAATGATACGAGGAGAAACTTTTATGCAGCGAGCTGTTAGGATTTGGAAGGCATGGCCTGATAGTGTGGTGGAGGCAGGTTCAACTGAAGCATTCAAAAGGGAATTAGACTGTTATCTGAAAAGGGAGAATGTGCAGGGTTATGTGGAGAAGGCAGGGGAACGGTACTAGGTGGACCAGTGCAGACACGATGGCCTCCTCTGCGCCGTAACAATTCTGTGATCTTTTAAACCTCATAACTGTAACATAATTAAATAGGCTAGAAAGGATCAGGGTCACAAACTCAAGTTACGTAAAGGCAGGACTAAGCTAGATGTTAGAAGATTGTTCTAATCCTGGAGAATAGTGAATGTGTGGAACAGATTGTCAGGCTGTTTAGTGAATGTTGATTTTCTGACTTCCTTGAAGTGAGAGCTGGCCTTATTTCTGGGTGGGATGGAGATTACTTGGTGAAATAGGTAGGTATTCTCAAACTCAATCAAGGCCAGAGTAGTTTCTGTGACTAGTTTCGACTCAGCGTGGTTGGAGAGGAATTAACCAGATTATTCTTCTTTATTAACCCAGGTTTATATCAGACCCAAGCTTTGCCCAAGATCCTAAGTTCCAAATCCACCACTCCCCAACTCACCACCATTTTTTGTTGCGTTAACCGATCTCTACTGGGATTGCTGTTGGGGCACTACAGATGCTCAAAGCATTCCTGGGTTGCAGGAGGAAGAGAACAAAAGCCAGAAATCACTATCCAGTAATCCCTGCTAAAAAGTGAATTCTCCCCATTCAGTTTACAAGTGAGCAGCCAGCAGAGCATGCCGCGAGTCTGCCCGATAGTGCTGACAACATGGCTGAGTCTCATTATGAGGCAGCGGGAAAAAACTGAGTGCTCCAGGGCAGCCCACTGATTCCTAACCACCACAATCACTCCTGGCCCCACAAACATAAACATTTTTCATTGGGCTCCTCTTCAGCTGGACCACAAGCTGATAATAGGCAGAGTATGCACACTGCTTGTTTTACCCACTTGAATCTTGGCACCATTAGAGTCCTATTGATATCATAGGACCCCGATATAATTACCTAAATTAGCTATGTGGCAAAATGAGTGAGAAATGGATGGTAAGTTCTTCCCAGTAATTTTTTAAAACCCCACTACCTGGTTTTCAGTGGGGAGATGTCTCAAAATCTCCCCTTACATGTGTGAATGCTGGCTGAGGACAAGGTTGAGCTCACTTAGAAACATAGAAAATAGGAGCAGGAGGTCATTCGACCCTTCGAGCTTGCTCCCCATTCAATATGATCATCTCAATGCCATACTCACGCGGTCTCCCCATACCGCTTGACACCTTTGGAGTCCAGAAATCTATCTATTTCCTTCTTAAATATATTCAGTGACTTGGCCGCCACAGCCTTCTGTGGTAGAGAATTCCATAGGTTCACCAGTCCTGAGGAAGAGTTGCCCACTGCCTGCATCGGTATCCAGAGTGGGCATTTGGACAGGCACTGGAGAGTGGCTGACACCAGTGGAACCATAATCGAGCAAATGTTATAAAGCAGGAAAAAAGTCTTAAGCATGCAGTTGGGGTAACAACTTTGGCTCAATGGGAGCATGTTCCCTTCTGAGGCAGAAGGTTGTGGGCTCAAGCCCCACTCTGTAGGCTTCAGCATATGATCCATGTTAAAACTTCAGTGCATATTGAGGGGAGTGCTGCACTGTCCAAGTTTCAATCTTTCAGATCATTTGTTAAACCAGACAGATTCCTGGGATGGTGGGATTGTTCTATGAGGAGACTGGGTTCAGGAGAATGAAAAGAAATATAATTGAAACATACAAAATCCTTACAGGACTGAAGAAGGTAAATACAGGAAGGATGTTTCTCCTAGTTGGGGGTGGGGTGGGAGGTAGTGAGGTGTTGAACCAGGGGACACAGTCTCAGAATAAGGGGTAGGACATTTAGACTGAGATGAGGAGGAATTTCTTCACTCAGAGGGTGGTAAATCTTTGGAATTCTCTGCCCCAGAGGCTCAGTTATTGAGTATGTTCAAGACAGAGATTGATGGATTTCTAGATGGTAAAGACATCAGGTGATATATGGATAGTGTGGGAAAATAGTTTTGAGGTAGATCAGCCTTGATCTAACTGAATGGCGGAGCAGGTTCCAGAGGCCAAATGGCCATACTTACTCCAATTTCCAATGTTCCTAGTCCAAGGTCCTGTCTGTCCCAACTGGTAGACATTACAGAACCCATGGCATGATTTGAAGAACAGGAGAGTTCTCCAATATCTTGGACAATATTTTATCCATCCACCAACATCAACAGATCAGATTTTCTGATAATTTCTCATTGATGTTTGTGGAAGCTTAGCTTATTGTGCACAAATTAGCGGCTGCATTTCCCTGCATTACAACAATGACCATGCTTGAAAAATACTTCAATGGCTGTTTAAAGCTTTGGGATATTTTGAGGTTTTGAAAAGTTCTTTCTACCTTTTTATTTTTTCTGTCAAATGAGAGCAGAACAGGGACATTTCAGAACCATAACTGAGGAGAGCCAGGGAAATAAGCCCTAAACAATTGTAGTGCAGTACAGAAAAGCGGCTGTGGGACCGATTAGCAACCAGACAAAAAAATGTCACTTAAAAATAATTTTTCCCTTTATTTTCAGATACAGATCCTACTGACATTTCGCAATCTTCTCTGCATTATCAATTTGACAATTTTCCAAAAATCTTAAAAAGTAGTGTGATAGTTAGGACCAATATTACTGTTAGAAAAATTTTAATACAAAAAAATAACATGCATTTGTTTATATATATGCTGCAATCTTCAAATAGGAGTGGAGTTTTATTCAACCTGTTATAAATATAATTAGAAATGAATCAAGTTATTTAAAGTAGAGGGTGAGAGCAACAGTGTTTTTTATATATATATATCACACACACACGCAAAGGAAGTATAATAAATAGGTTTCAGATTGCAGCACAATGGTTTCATGATTACAATAAAGCAAAGATGTCAAACAAGAACTTAATTGCAGTTTATATTCCAGCCCTGCAGTCACATTGTTAACACTGTCCCTTTATGAAAGGGCTCAGTGACAACATCTTAAGTCTCCCAGATCAAGCTTTGTTCTTAACCAGCAGCTTCACAACCTGGTTTAGATAAATCTGCCTTGCATTACTACACCCAAATACATTACATAGCTTCCAGGGCCTTAAGCTAGAAGCTTTAGGAGTCTAAAAATCAATATCCCTTCTGATTGAAGATTTTGTGAATGTTGCTGAAAATAACAGGAGATAATTTAGTGACTTTGGTTGAGGGATATATAATGACCAAGACATTAGAGAACATACTTCTGCAACTCCTGAGTCAACCAGTTGGCAGAAGATGCAAAAAGTAATCAATTTTTCCTCTGGCATAGCCAGGGAGCTTCCACAATCTAGAACAATTATTTAATCCTCAGCTACCTCTAGAACTGCTCTCCAGCTGAATCAAATGTTGATCAATGCATTGGAAAACAAATCTGTGAAGCTTAATAGAGAGCCACATTTACTTAAGTACTCATTCTTGGTCAGATTTGCCCTTGCAGCACATATTTCCAGCAGAGAGATTGGTCTCGGGTCATTGAGTAAACCCAGAAATCTTCTGGTCCCTCAGAGCATGAAGGCCACTATACCAGAAAACACCCTCACATCCTCATGTAGAACCCTAACCTCTCACATATATACAGCTCAGACAGAAAAAGTGACTGAAGATTTAAAAGCTATGTTTAAAAATTGAAGAACAGGCATCTTATACATGCGCATACTCATATATGAAACTACAATTCCCTATCAAACGGTGAAAGTTCCATCATGCGGCTGGTTTTACAGACCACAGAAGGCTCTGTGGAGAAAACTTCAGTCAATCCAGAGCTCAATGACTCATCCTTGAGGCAGCAATAAAGCTTCAGCTGAATAAGAAAATTTACACAAATACTCAAAATTTGGCACCTGGCATTCAATATTTGGGTTTGGTGCTCTATCTCACACCTCCTCACCCCAGTTTCCTTGAAGAAAGCTTACACCATGCAATAGTTGTGAGTAATTGCAACAGCAAAATTGAGAGTGTAAACTTTGTTAGCAAAGCTGTATCCACAGCAACCGTGACTCAGTATTGAAGGGGTGTGAGTAAGGAAAAGTACACAGAAAGTGTCCAACTTGGAATTAAAGGACACAGAGGACATGCAATGAGAGCATAAGGAGAGAGAAAGAGCGAGAGAAAGCAGTCAGTGGAGAGGTTAATTTTTCTAAGCTAATTGCTTTAGATTTGTTTGCATGCCTCCAAATAAACCATTTATTGGGTACTGTTGGTGGAGACAAAGGAGGAAAGATTACCAGATAGCATCCCACCCAGTAGCATTTTCAGACACAGCTTTGTTCAAACGGAGGCTGAAGGAGTCTCACAAATGATGAAGGGGCAGAGACAAGGGCCGGGATTTTCCAACCCTGCCGTGGCAGGAACCCGCCATGGGAGATTTGGTGGCCCAACCAAAAGTCCATTGACTTTCGGCTTGATGTGCCAATCCCGGCAGTGGGCGGGGCTGGAAAATTCCGCCCAATGGGACAGAGGGATTCTCCTCCATGTCATGGAAATTACTATATATGAAAATTAGACTGTAAATATTTGTTTGTATATTTACATATAGTTTGGTATGTTGTAAATAACTCATAAGATAAGCAGAATGTAGATATGTAAAGAATCATTCTTCCCTGTACATTTGGGTAACAGGAAAAATAATCTGCTCATGAACTTTGCATGTGGGGTTGATGCTAAATCAGCAGTTAACTCCAAATCAAAATTCAAGAGACTTGAAAGGTTTTTGAATGCTGTACCTTTCATTCCAGCAGCACAAAGAGTGCATAGATGGAATTTTAGGTTATGCTGCAGCCACAACAGCTTCTTTTGAAACCATGAGAGGTTTCTAAGGGATGGTAATTGTACACCTAGATTTTAATCCACACCAATGCTAATTTCTGAAAATTGCCCTGTGCAGTAGAATTAGTTAAACTGACAATAATGAACAGCATATTAGCATTAATCTATTAGTACCATACAGGTAAGTAATTGATGCAAGATCACAACTTCAGACTCAGTAGAAAAGTTGTAGTCAGTTTGGCAACTGCTGCTGCCTTTCATCCTGTGTCACCAATCCAAACCTTCAGAATCTACCTCATCCTGAAAACAGTATGCTCATGGTCAATTTGTGCATATGGTTTTCTCAAATTAAACTTCATTAAACCAGTAAAAATGTAGAATTTCAACAATGATTATATGATTGGAAAATAAATGGTCCTACCAGTAAGGGAACTGTACAACACCACAGCCCACAGGATCACTCTTTCTCCTCCCCCATACTAATTCCTGAACAATGCAGTTCAAGACTTTGAATATTCTTGCCGATCGAAGTAAATTGCCCTTCCACTTCTCATTTGACCATATTGTGTGCAATGCTAATGGCCTTTCCATCATATCCCACCCAAACTCATAAAATAGACCTATACCCTAAAAACATATTGGACATTTAGTTATAATTGTGCAGTAAAGTTCACCATATGTCCCCTCATTTATTTCGTGGCTCTTGCAGTCAATATTGGCAGTGGAAGAGATCCAACATTTTCCCTGAAAAAACATTTACTTGAAAATATTTTAAAATGACAGAATAGATTTAAAATTAAGTTTCATAACCGCCCCACTGTCAGTATGAATTGGAGGCAGCTTTCCACATGAAATCTCCCGTCTGATTTGTTCACAAGTTGTCCGACTCTACAGCATGATTGGTATACGAGTACATGTTTATGCCATTTCCAGACACCTAAAAAAGTAACAAAACAAATCACAAATTATTAGTGCACAACAAACCTCATTTTCAACATTAACCTTTTTCTGCAGGCAATCTAAATAGAGTAGAAAATTACACCAAAACTCCTTTAACCCCGTCCCCCCACCCACCCACCCAACTAATTTTGGGTCCATTTCCTCTGTTCCTTCACCCAAGACTCCATTCTTGATGAGCCTCAATAAATAGTTTTGGTGGGATATTCAGCTTCCAGAGGCATCATAGCTAAAGATAATCTTGTCCTCAGCCTCCAAACAAACATGCATTTTTCAGATTTCAAGAGGAGCATCTAGAAGAACACCGGACTCATTTTTCCCACCTTTCCAATATGGAAAGCATGGTAAATTCCCAGTTGCTTCCCTGGATGAGATTACTAACCTCAACATAACCTATTTTTTAGGTTTATTTCTCTCTTTCTTTGCTACACTCACCTGAAGGGAACACACTTGCCAATCGTAATTGAAGTTGTGAGACAGCCACGAGTGCGGAGAAATGAGCTGTTCCCTACTTGCAGCAAGTCCGAATACAAAACTGACCATTTTCACTTTCACACACAAAGTGGACCGTGTTCAATCCAGTGTTATTTTTTTAAAAATTGGTATGGCAACCTGGGAGCAACTGCATTTAATAAATACATGATAGGGATACTGGAAGAGTGAGGGGCAGCTTTCAGCGTGAGAAAAATTAAAATTGGAGATTAGTGTGACATACAACATGAAGATTAAGCTTCACTCATTTATAACAAGCCTCCGCTGGATCCTCCTATTTATCTAGAGCAACCCAGTGGGATCAGGTTTTAGCCTGGTAACCGAGCAACAAGCTGCAAGGCCAGTTGAAGTATAATTAGCAGTTTCCATGGAGAAGCACTTTGATCCTTTAGACTGATTTGCAGGCCAGAGGGAGACTTCTTTTCCACAGCATCCCCTCTCACTTCAGAAGAGATTTTCCACGAGAGGTCATTAAGTATCCCAACTCCTGTCTCCAATTAGTGGGATGTGCCTTGAAGTAGCACTGAATTTCACCGGTTCCCCCATTTCATGCACAATCTGGTAAAATCTGATCACAATCTGATCTTTGACATGGAAAAAAGGAATGTTTTCTATTTAAAAAAATATATATATTTGAAAGGAGTAACAGGAGCAGCATCAGCACTTTTACAACAGAATCTGTTGTCCCAGAAGGTTCTTCAGTTTAAAAAAAATTGAAGCGTTTGGGCCTACAAACTGACACTGATCTGATCAGTGTGCCTTTGTATTATGATGCCGCTATTCTGAACTCTCACACCACCTCTCGAAGGCCAAGGAGCGAAGCTGTTTGGGATTGGGTCCTGAGCCCGCACCCCACCTCAAAAACCATGAGGTAGAAATTAGTATGCATTGCACCCATTTTTTAGACATAAAATGTGTGCAAACATCAATTTAGCAATGAGATGGCCTGCCCTGAATTTGTGTGGCCATCCTAGGTTGATAGCTAAAGTAGGCATTAGGCTTCTTAAATATGTAAATTAGGAGGTATATTACCTTTTTCAATATTACCCCGGGTCTCTGAACAAATCGATTAGATAATTTAAATATAAAAAAGGAGCTGCTGGATGTAATTTTTTTGGACAGGACTACAGGAGAACTCCCATGATCATCATCAAATGGTGTCATGGGATTTTGTATGTCGACCTGAGAGATCTGAGAAAGAGCTCAGTTTACCATTTAATCTGAAAGAGTACTGCACTGCAGTGTTAGCCTAGATTGTGCTCAAGGCTTGGACTGGGGCTCAAATTCACAACCTTCCAATTCAGATGAGATGGCGACCAATCAGCCAAGATTGAAACTCAGGCCTTTTCAAAACCAAGGTGGGTAGCTAGAGTTGGAAAATTTCCCAACTGGCTGGACCCACCTCAGTAAAGTGCCCTGTTACGTGTAATTTTCACTCTGGGTGGGGGGGGCTGGATAACATTGGACCCACCGACCCTGGAAGCAGAGTATATGCAGCCATTGGAGCACACTCATCCACTGTCCACCATGGACAGATCTTAGGAACCATGTGGAGATGAAATAAAACTTCCAACATTCTAATACAGCTCTCACTCATACATACTTGATAGTCAAAAAAACTCCCTTTCATAAAACCCATTTAAAGCTTTAAAATCTCTTCAAGTGGTTAATTCCTTACAAAAACAAATTTCTATTCAGACCCCACATAACAGACAGCTAATCCTTTAATAGCCTTTTAAAACTGTCAATCAAACTGAACTCCCTGCTGAGATCATTGTAGTTTGTGAAACTCAGCCAAACATTTATAATGACATAATAATAAACCTTGGGGAAATGCCAACAAAGAACTCTATTGAAACAGCATGACCAGATTCTACTTTTTATAACTGCAGCAGATGGCCTGTCAATCAAAGCAGTCCAGAAGATTTTTTTTAACTTTCAGTGACAGCTGCAGCCTTTTTTCCTAAGTTTAAAGAGCAGGGGTATTTAAAAAAAACTTCAAATCATGACAGTTTTGCAGACCTTATCTGCACTTCAAGAGCATTTATGCCTACTCCATGAATTCTTGGCCCCCACACTGCGGGCTAAAGCCCTTGCAACAGCCAAAATGGGGTTTCAGCAGTAAGCACTAAGTTTAAATGGCCTTGCTGAATTCAGGTTTCCCGCCCATGTGAATCATGGCCACTCCCTCCCCCTTGCTGGCAACATTTGGATTTGTCAGGAATGGGGTGGGACTTCCACATCTTCCCGACCCCACGAAAATCTGGCCCTTAGTACCTCCAGAGATACTGTAAGGATAATTTTGGGAAAATGGAAAGTTTTCACCAGTGTAGCAGGGCCCTTGAATGCTCAGGGATATTGTTTGAACAGAGTAGAGAGTTTCATCCCCACAGTTTTTAATATCCAAGGCCTTTTCAATTAACAATATCACTCCAACTCTGACCTGTAGCATTTTCCAGCAATTTTATTCCCAATTACTTTTTCCCATCCCTGTTTTTTTTTATTGGGTACAACTCAACAGATAGAAAAGTAGCCACTTTTCAGTTTGAATCTAGACACAGTTTGGGTAGAGATGAGAAATGACGAAGGCAAGAAGTCACTTGTGGGTGTGGTGTACAGGCCCCCTAACAGTAACCATACAGTAGGTCAGGGAATGGGAGCTTGTCTGGAAGGTATGGCGATAATCCTGGGGGATTTTAATCTGCATATAGACTGGGAAATTCAGATGGGCAATGGTAGCCTTGATGAGGAATTTATAGAATGTTGTTGGGATAGTTTCTTAGAACAGCATGTTCTGCCACCAACCAGAGAGCAGGCTATACTAGACCTAGTATAGTGCAACGAGATAGGATTAATTAATGACCTCATAGTGAAGGTGCCCCTACGAAGCAGCGGTCATAAAATGATTGCATTTTACATTCAGTTTGGGGGAGAGACTAGTATTTTAAACTTAGATAAAAGCAATTATGAGGGCATGAAAGCACAGCTAGCTAAAGTGAACTGGTCAATTAGGTTGAGGGACAGGTCAATAGAGATGCAGTGGTGAACATTTAAGGGGATATTTCAGAATACACAGAACAGATACATTCCAATGAGAAAGAAAAATTGCAAGGGGAGGCCCCATCATCCTTGGTTAACTAAAAATAATTAACGATAGCATCAAACTTAAAGAAAAAGCATATAATTGCACATAGATAGGTGACAGGTCAGAAGATTGGACAGAATATAAAAAACAATAAAGAATGACCAAAAGATTGATAAGGAATGAAAAATTAGAGTACGAGAGAAAGCTAGGTAGAAATATAAAGACAGATAGTAAGAATTTCTATAAATATTTTAAAAAGAGTTAACAAAGTGAGCATTGGTCCTATAGAAAATGAATTAATAATGGAAAATAAGGAGATGACAGATGAATTGAACCGGGTTTTTGCATCGGTCTTCATGATAGAAAGTACAAGTAACATCCCAGAAATAGCTATAACTCAGGAAATGGAAGGGAGAGAGGAACTAAGGGAAATTACAATCACCAGGGAAGCGGTACTGAGAAAATTGTTGGAGCTGTTGGCTGACCAATCCCCGGGTCCTGATGGACTTCATCCTAGGGTCTTAAAAGAAATGGCGAAGGTGATAGTTGATGTGTTGGTTTTAATTTTCCAAAACTCCCTAGATTCAGGGTAGGTTCCATAAGATTGAAAAATAGCAGATGTAACTCCTTTATTCAAAAAGGGAAACACAAAGCAGGAAACTACAGACCAGTTAGCTTAACATCTGTCATAGGGAAAATGATACAAGCAATTATTAAACACGTTATAGCAAGGCACTTGGAAAAATTCAGGGTAACCAGGCAGAGTCAACATGGTTTTGTGAAAGGGAAATCACATTTAACCAATTTATTGGAGTTCTTTGAAGAGGTAACGTACGCTTGGATAAAGACGAACCAGTGGATGTACTGTTTTTAGACTTCCAGAAGGCATTTGATAAGGTGCCACATCAAAGGTTATTGTGAAAAATAAAAGCTCATGGTGTAGGGGGTAACATACTGGCATGGATAGAAGATTGGCTAGCTAACAGGAAGCAGAGAGTAGGCATAAATGGGTCTTTTTCAGGTTGGCAAGATGTAATGAGTGGTGTGCCACAGCAATCAGTGCTGGGGCTCCAACATTTTATAATTTATATAAATTACTTGGATGAAGGGACAGAAGGCATGGTTGCTAAATTTGCTGATGATACAAAGATAGGTAGGATAGTTAGATGTGAAAAGGACACAAGGAGGCTACAAAGAGATATAGATAGGTTAAGTGAGTGGGCAAAGATCTGGCAAATGGGGTATAGTGTGGGAAAATAAGAAATTGTCCATTTTGGCAGGAAAAATGAAAAAGAAGCATATTATCTAAATGGTGAGATATTTCAGAGCTCAGATGCAGAGGGATCTGGGTGTCCTAGTGCATGAATCACAAAAGGCTAGAATGCAGGTACAGCATGTAATTAGGAAAGCTAATAGAATGTTATCATTTATTGTGAGGGGAATTGAATATAAAAGTAAGGAGGTTATGCTTCAGTTATACAGGGCGTTGGTGAGACCACATCTGGAATACTGTGTACAGTATTGGTTTCCTTATTTAAGGAAAATGTAAATGCGTTGGAAGCAGTTCAGAGAAGGTTTACTAGACTAATACCTGGAATGGGCAGGTTGTCTTTTGAGGAGAGGATGAACAGGCCAAGCTTGTATCCACTGCAGTTTAGAAGAGTAAGAGGTGGCTTGATTGAAACACATAGGGTTGGATTTTGCCCTTGGCGGGGGTGCTCAGCGGGGGCGGGCGGGGGGCTGGAAGCCGATTACATAGCTGTGTTCTGGGAGCGGTTCATGGGAGCCTGCAAGGTGGCCCGAGAGCACTTGAAAATCTCCCAGACAGCTATGAGAAAACGAGCCAACAGACATGCCAAGACCTGAACCTTTCAGCCAGGAGACTACGTGTTAGTGCTCCTACCAATACCAGGTGAACCCTTACAGGCCCGTTTCAGTGGCCCAAACAGAGTAGCAAAGCAACTTGGGAAAGTGAACTGTCTAATTGAGACCCCAGATCAGGGAAAAAAGCAAAGACTTTGTCATGGCAAAAGGATTAAGTGATATCACAGCCAAGAAAAGGACAAACAAGTAGCGGTCTGTCCCATTGCCACCGATCTGGAGCAGGAGGGTAGCAGTGGGGATGAATTGGAGGGAGACGTGGGTGAGGCCCACATTGAACTTGCTACTACCTGGCTAACCAACACAGAAAGACTAGCTAACTTAGACTCCTTGTTCTCCCACCTTGGTATAGAACAGCAAGCAGATCTTACGAAGCTGCTCACTACATTTAAAGGCTTGTGCAGATACAAGCCAGGCTGCATCACCACCGCTCTACATGATGTGGATGGGGGAGAGGCCCCTCTCTTAAGGCAACATCCCTACCATCTGTCTTCACCCAATTTCAACACATTCTACCATCCAACAAGGAGCCACTGAATAGCTGAGAAAATAAGTAAGGGATCCTTTTGTTGATCACAGTCCACTGGATGCTGCTGGAATGCACATGTATGTGAAAAAAGACAAGAGTCTGAGTCAGGTGAAGACCAAAGCTATCATCTTCACCTGACTCTGCTGCAAATTTCATACCCTGATCACCAATTGCAACCCCCTTCCTGACCACTGTTTACATCCTATTCGACACTGAAGTAAGCTGCCGATCCCAGGTCCTTGTTACTGCAAAAGAACGATAATAATTTCAAGAGAATGTATCGAGGAACCATCTACCTCCAACTCTGCCTCAGTCCATCTTTTGTCCAAACTGTCATCCATATCTTTTTAACCTCCAAAATCAGACTATTCCGATGCTTTTCTGATTGGCTCCGTGTCCTCCAGCATTCCACTCTCCCCCACAGTGGCCAGCCCATCTATACAGTGAAGTCTGCTTAAGTCAGAAGACTCCTGTCAGTAATCACACAAAATGCTCGATATATTCTCTTGAAATTATTATTCACAACTAAGTATTATTTAACCTCTATGTACTGGAATGAAGCGACTTCTGTGTCAATCAGATGATCTTGAGATAATGCTGGAACCCAGACAGTACATTCCAGGCAGATCACTATCAGAGAGGGTGTAGTAACAGGATAGAGTTTCAGCCACAGGTGCACAGAGAGCTGCTTACTGTCCAACTCAGTTGAAATGGGTTAGCCTGAATCTCAAATCTCATGGCTATACACAGCTTTACTTAAAAGCCTGAACATTGGAAATTCTCAGGGATAACAATTGTTACACACAGCAAAGTACAACTCAGAGAAAAATAAAATCATATTAACAATTTGATGCGAATAAAAAAAGCAAAGTACTGCAGGTGCTGGGACAGGAAATGCTGGAAATACTCAGCAGATCAGGCAGCTTCTGTGGAGAGAGAAACAGAGTTAATGGGCAGAATCTTGTGCCCTCCCCCTTGGTGAGTTTGGTGCGGGGGACATTTAATTAGACAGAAGACTGGCACTTGGGGACCCTGCCACCTACCCACCTCCATACTGATTTAGTGCATGGTGGGAGGGCCTACGGATGGCCTTCCCATCCCGCTGCCAATTGAGGCCCTTAAGTGGGCAATTAATGCTCACTTAAGGGCCTCATTCTGCTGCCACTGGTATTAACCCAGGGGAGGGTGGGCGAGCAAGACGAGCAAATGCTATCTGGGTTGCTTGGGTACCATCTTTCAAAGGCACTCAGTGCCTGATTGAGGAGCCTGGCATTGGGAAAGAGGACCTGCTGAGAGCTCTTGATGCCAACCCCCTTCCCCTGTGACCCTCACCCCACGACAACCCCCATTCCCCCAATTTTAACTCAGCTGTGGCCTGGGATCTAGCACAACACTAAGCCTTGGCTGGGTGTAGTACCAAAGGCACCCAGTGGCACTGCCATTCAGTGGAGCTGCTGAGTATTTCCAGCATTTTATGTTTTTGTTAACATTTGATCTCTAGATCATGGATATTCCCCAGTCCCACCATACTGCAAAATGACTGTTGTGGTAATCAAAGCTTCCAGCAACAGCTCACCTTTTCAAGTATACTGAAGTCATTGCCTCAATCACCTATCCAGTGTGCACAACAACTTGCATTTATATAGAAGCTTTAGCTGAGAAAAATGTTTGAAAATACTTCAGAGATGTAATCAGGCAAAATTGGACACTGAGCCAAAAAGGAGATATTAGGAGGGGAGTGACTAAAAGCTTGATCCAAGAGGTGGGTTTTAAAGAAGATCATAAACGGGGCATAAGGCTTTAGAGGGGGAATCTGGTTAGAGATAGTCTCTGGTCTAAACAGTTGAAGATGCAGATGCCATTGCTGCGATAACCATAGAGGGTGATACATAGGATGTCAGAATTAAAAGGACAGAGGTGTGTGGGGGGAGGGAACTAGAAGGATGGGAGGATAGAGTTTGACAAGATAGGAAGGAATTTCAGCAGTGATGAACTGAGGTAGGTAATGTTATAGAGTTGGAAGTCTTTGTATTGCACAGAATATGGGGTTAGAAATTAACATTGGAGTCGAATAGGACACCAAGTTTGCAAACAGTCTGGTTCAACTCCAAACTGTGGCTAGAGAGAGGGTAGGAATCTGTGGCAAGGTTGCAGAATCTAGCTTTGATCTTTGCAAAATTTAACTGGATCAAATTATGGCTAATACAAACAGTCTTGACAACACAAGTTGAGCTGGGTGTTAACACTATGCAAGTGGAAACCGAAACCATGTCAGCAGCTGAATTTGCCATGGGGCAGCATGTAGATGAGGATGAGGTAGGGGCTGAGTAAGGATATTCTCTCGTGAAACTATAGAGCTAACTGTGTGAGGAGCAGGAGAGAAAGCCTTTGCTGGAAATGTTCTGGCAATGATTGGAGAGGTGAGAATGGAGCCAAGGGAAGTGGACAATAGAGATTGATGGCTTGGTTGACCATATCAAAGGCTTCACAGGTTGAGGCAAATTAGAAGAGGAAACATAGCACGTTCACAGTCATAGAAGACATCATTTGTGACTAATTAGGGCCATGTCAGTGCTGTGGCAGTGGTGAAGACCTGAATCAACAAATTCAAGCATAGAATTGTGGGGAAGGCGGACACAGATTGGGGGGGTGACAAGACTTTGGAAAAGAAATAGAAGTTGGAGACTATCCTAATACTCTCCTGACTGGCCTCTCATCTGCCACACACATCAAAACTCCTGATTGCTAACTCACACTAAGTCACACAAACCCATCACCTGTGTTTCCTGACCTCCATCAATATCAGTAATAGTTCCTACTCAGTGACACAGCAGGTTTAATAGGTACTATTGGAGTCTACAACACCAATACTCAATGCTTTATTTGCCACTTTTCCTTCCTGCCTGTTACTGGATAATGGTTCCAAATGTGGCAGCTGCTCTATTCTACCCATGTGACCATTTCTCCTGTCTGAGCCTTATTCTTGGGTATTATAAAGTAGAGGGCATCACATCAGAACCCACCTTATCCCAGGAACTACAGGCTAGTTGCAATGGGTCAACCTTTGAGATCAGTATAGTGGGGGATCAAAACTGGGACTTCCTTGGACTGTGTGATTCAATAGTTTACCAGAATGTACATTTAAGTGCAATTCACTCAGCCACAATCACAGTGACTATTTGTGACTATATTCAAGAAGGGAGACAAGTCCGATTATGGTAACCACAGAGTCTGCCACAGGGAAGATCATTGCAAGGATCCTCTTCATCCTCCTCCCATTGGCCCGAGGAACTCCTTCTAGAGTCGCAGAGCGGTTTTTGCCCATCAAAAGACACCACAGATATGATCTTCACTGCATGGCAAATTCGAGAAAAGTGCAAGGTTCATCACCAACCACTGTATATGGTTTTTTTCTACCTCTGTCAACCACAAAGGCTTATGGAGCATCCTCCTCAAATTTGGCTGCCCTCAGAAATTTGTCACCATCGTCCACCCTACTCCATGATGTCATGTAAACTGTAATCCTCACCAGCAGAACCACCACAAATCCTATCTCAATGAAGACTGAGGTCAAACAAGGCTGTGTCATTGCGGCAACTCTCTTCTGCATTATCCTCACTGCAATACTGCACCTCACCTCCAGCAAATTACCTACAGGCTTGGAGATAATCTACTGAACAGACAGGAAACTGTTCAACCTATGCTGCCTTTAATCCAAAACCAAAACCACTCCAACCTCAGTCACAGAGCTTCATCAAGCAGATTACGCTTGTATGTGCGCTCACTCAGAAGCTGAGCTCCAGGTCTTTGTTGACTCGTTCTCTGAAACATATAAGAAAATGGGCCTTTCACTAAACACAGGGAAAACTAAGGTCCTCTTCCAACCAACTCCAACAGCAAAACACCCCCTCCCATTGATTAAGATCAGTAGCGAGATCCTAGATAATGTAGAAGCTCTTCCATAAGTTGAGAGCCTCCTCTCAATAAAGGCAGACATAAACAACAAAATTCATCATTGCCCCCAATGTACCAGCTCAGACTTTGGCCAACTGAAGGAAAGAGTATCTGAGACCAGGACCTCAAACCCGAGACGATGTTCATGGTTTACCAGGCATCAGAGATCTTCGGCTTCCTAAGTGCTTCGGAGACTTGGACAGTTTACAACAGGCACTTCAAAGCACTGGCGAAGTGCCACCAGTGGTGCCTTCACAAGATCCTCCTAATTCAGTGGCAAGAAAGGCAGTCCAACAGCAATGTCCTCTCCCAAGCCAACATGCCCAGCATTGAAGCGCTAATCACTCAAAGCCTGCTCCGCTGGGCGAGATATATAGTTTGTATGCCTGACATCAGATCCCTGAGACAACTGCTTTTCTTAGAACTTGGTTGCAGAGACTCCCAGGAGAACAGCAGAAATGCTTTTGAGATGTCCTCAAAGCATCCCTAAAGAGCTGTAACGTCCCTGCTGATTGTAGGGAGTCCCTAACTTGTGACCAATCAAAATAAAGAAGGCTCATCCGGGAAGGCACCAAACACATCGAGAGACTTAGTCAGGAACTTGCAGGGGCAAAGTCGAGTCATCGGAGCAAAAACCTCCAAACAACCCATCTATCCAGCCCTTCAAACACCACCTGTTCCACATGTGACAGAGTCTGCAGATCACACATTGGACTTCAGCCATATCAGAATCCGTTGAACCAGAGTGGAAACAAGTCATCCTTGATTCCAAGGGACTGCCTAAGAAAAGGAGAACTTAGCCATGGGTGTACTTCCAATGCATGGGATGAGAGGAAGCATACAGAGGGGAAATCTCCTGCCCTCTTCAATTCTGCACTCTAATAACTGACAGGTGAACGGCCTGAAACTCAATCTAGTACTAAGGATTCAGGTCTGGCCAGGCCCCAGTGGTAGAACACAGACACACAACAAGTACAGTTACGTCCTGATCAAACAGTGTAAACAAACAAATGGAACAATCTCAAAATCCAGGTGCTAAAATGCCCAGGTGAGCTCATCAAAGCTTGTGACTGTAAACAGAAAAGGAGTGTAGCACAAACAATACAGAGTCAAGAGCTGGCTCCCAGAGGAGGAACCTGTTCTACAAACAGAAGCAGCCTGAGAAACCAAAGCAGCATTTACTGGCTACAGAAAGCATGAACACAGAGATCTTTCTATCTTCACATTGGAAAGAGATTTTGAACTGCTGTCCTCCTGCAGAATGACCCCCTGCCTAATGTTCTCCACAGCAGTGGTGACAAACACAGAATGACAGTTCCAATTAATTTAGAGAGTAGGCCAGAAGAAAGATAATTTTTAAAAATAAAAAAACACAAACGAGAGTTTTTCTCCCTGTGACTTGAGGCACTGCTATTGATTCATGAATCTTAAATTCCAGTCCCTGGCCTGTGTTAAATTAACTGAACTCAGCCAAGGCACCAACAAAATTGCTGCAATTGCCCTCAGTGTCTTTGGCCTGGGGAGATGGGGAAGTCATTCAAGGCTGCTGATCACTATCCAGTAAATCCTTCTGGAAATTTTGTAGATTTGGACATCAGATGAGGTCAGGGTTGAAATTGGCTGTGAATATCTCCAAGTTACTGAATAGGTTACTTTACCTATCCACATTCACTCATTGGGTGCATACTGAAGAATTGTTGCTTGGCAAGATGCTGGGTGCTGGTGGCACTCCAGGTGCCTACAACCCAACAAGAGTCAATACCTTCAGGAGGCTACACAAGAATAAAAGCATTTAGTGAAAATAGTTTCCTTTATATAGAGAGAAAACGAGTATTCAAACGCGTGCACTAAGCAAAATTCTTAGACTGTGGGGCTCCTCATGTTCTGACCAGGAGTGTCCCTCAATCAGTGTGGCTATGTAATAGAAACTGGAGGCTGCCTCTGCCTGTCCATAAGTATTGGTCTAGCTATTTACAATTAATTTTAAGCTGACACCAAATCACCATCCAGGTGGGAACTTGTCATTGGACAATATACAAGTGTGAATCTCTGAAGAGTTGCAAGTCAAACCCAGCCATACAGACAAGTATGAAACATCCTCTACAACCCACACATAAGCATGAGACACAATCCCATTTTACAAACTGGATCACGAGCTTTGCATTAAAGTATGGGCCATTCCACCTTTCAAGATTACACACAGTCTGACTGCTCTTTTAACAGATTATAGAAGTAAAATTAAAGTCACTTGGGGTCTGAAAAAGAAAATGTCGGAAATGCAATTCACATTCAGGTTTTCTGTTGATCCTTCTGCTGAAAGATCCCACCTGCAACAAAACCTAGTGAGAGAGGATCTTAGATTGAAGGATCAAATCGTAGAATCAATTTGGGTGGAGCTAAGAAGCAACAAGGGACAGCAGACATTGTTGGGAGTTGTTTACAGGCCACCAAGCTCTAGTGATAATATTGAGCATGGTATAAATCAGGAAATTAGACTGCATGTAACATGGGTAATAGAGTAATAATGGTAATTTCAACTTGCCTGTAGACTGGGTGAACGGAATTAGCACTAATGCTGTGGAGGATGAATTCCTGGAGTGTGTACGGTTTCTGGAGCAGTACGTTGAAGAACCAACTAGGGATCGGGCTATTTTAGATTCAGTATTAGCTAATGAGAAAAGCCTAATTAACAACCTTGCTGTAAAGGAGCCTTTAGGAAATAGTGACCACAATATGATAGAATTTTACATTAACTTTGAAAGTGATACAGTTCATTCTGAAACCAGGGTCTTAAATCTGAACAAAGGAAATTCTGAAGACATGAGGGACAAGTTGGCTGTGGTGGATTGGGAAAATACACTAAAAATTTGACTGTAGATAGGTAATGTCTAGTATTTAAAGGAGTATTACATGGTCTACAACAAATATACATTCCTCAGATATAAAAACCCATCAGGAAAGGTGAGTCAACCACGGCTAACAGAATAAGTTAAAGATTGCTTTAAATCAAAGGAATTGGCTTATAAGGTTGCCAAAAAAAGTGGTAAGCCTGAGGATTGGGAGCAATTTAGAATCCAATAAAGGAGGACCAATAAACCGATAAGGGGAAAAGAGAATATGAATGCCAGCTAGCAAGAAACATAAAGGTAGACTGTAAAGGCTTCTTTAGGTATGTGAAAAGGAAAAGATTAGCAAGGATAAATGTGGGTCTATTACAGGCAGAGACAGGAGAATTTATAATGAAGAATAGGGAAACCAAACAATGACTTTGTGCCTATCTTAATAGAGGAAGATACAGAAAATCTCCCAGAAATACGAGGGAACCAAGGGACTTGTGAAAATGAGGAACTGAAAGAAATTAGTATTAATAAAGAGGTAATACTCAAACTTAATTGGACTGAAGGTTGATTAATCCCTGGACCAGATGAGCTACATCCTAGAGTGTTGAATGAGGTGGCTATAGAGATAGTGGATGTATTGGTGGTTATCTTTCAAAATCCTATAGATTCTGGAAAGGTTCCTGCGGACTGGAAAGTAGTAAATGTAACCTCACCATTTAAGAAGGGAGGAAGAGAGTAAACAGGGAACTGTAGACCTGTTAGTTTGACGTCAGTAGTCGGGAAAATGTTAGAATCTATTATAAAGGATGTGATAACTGGACTATTAGAATATAATGATATGATTGGGCAGAGCCAACATGGATTTATGAAAGGGAAACCATGTTTGACAAACCTGGTGGAGTTTTTTGAGGATGTTACTTGTAGCATAGATAAGGGAGAACAAGGGGATGTGGTGTATTTGGATTTTCAGAAGCTTTTGATAAGGCCCCACACAGGGGGGTTAGTAAACAAAATTAGAGCACATGCGATTGGGGGTCATATATCAGTTGGATTGAGAATTGGTTAACAGACAGAAAACAGAGGGCCGGAATAAATGGGTCATTCTCAGGGTGCCAGGATGTTACTAGTGAGGTACTGCAAGGATCAGTACTGGGGCCACAGCTGTCCACAATTCTGTATAAATGATTTGGACGTGGAGACTAAATGTAATATTTCCAAATTTGCTGATGACGCAAAACTAGGTGGGAATGTTAAGTTATGAGGAGGATGCAAGTAGGCTTCAAGGGATTTGGACAGGCTAAGTGAGTGGGCAAGAACATGGCAGATGGAATATAATGCAATCAACTGTGAAGCTATCGACTTTGGTAGAAGGACAAAAGTATTTCTTAAATGGTGAGAGGTTGAGAAGTGTTGATGTCCAAAGGGACCTTGGGAATCCTTGTTCATGAGTCACTAAATGTTAGCATGCAGATGCAGCAGGCAATTAGGAAGGCAAATTAGGAAGGGGAATTGAGCGCAGGAGTAAAGATGTCTTGCTGAAATTGTATAGAGCCTGGGTGAGACTGCACTTGGAGTATTGTGTATAGTTTTTGGCTCCTTATATAAGGAAGGACATACTTGCCATAGAGGGAGTGCAACAAAGGTTCACCAGACTAATCCTTGGGATGGTGAGTCGAGAACCGGGGGACACAGTCTCAGAATAAGGGGCAGTTGACTGAGATGAGGAAAAATTTCTTCAGAAGGCGATGAATCTTTGGAATTCTCTACCCAAGAGGGCAGTGGAAGCTCAATCATTGAGCATGTTCCAAGTGAGAAATCAATAGATTGCTGGATACTAATGACATCAAGGGATAGTAGGGAAAAATGGTGTAGAGGTAGATGATCAGCCACGATCTATTTGAATGGTGAGCAGGCTTGATGAGCGAATGGCCTACTTCTGCTCCTATATTCCTATGGCCAGAATCTTCGGCTCGGTGGGGGGGCGGGGCCCACTCGCCGACATGTAAAATAACGCGTGGTGATGTCGGGGGTGCGTCCCAACGTCACCGCATGTCATTCAGATTTTCAGTTTAGCGGCTGCGCGTCCGTCAAACTGTCAAAGGCCTATTAAGGCCATTTAAATATCAATTAAACAATAAACTAAGCTGCCCGTCCAACTGTAAGGTTGCCGGGCAGGCGAAGAGCCCAGGCGGCCTTCGCATTTATCGTGAAACCTCATCCATGGGCGGGGTGAGGTTTCATGAAGGTCTTTAAAGTTTTTATTAAAAATTTTAATAGACATGTCCCAGCTCATGTGACACTGTCACATGAGGGGACATGTCTTAAAATTTTTTCTTTCTTTATTAAAATTTTCAGAACTTAAACTAATCTCCCTGAGGCAGCTCTGTGCCTCAGGGAGATTTCAGCGCTCTTTCACATGCATGCGCGAAAGAGCGCCCTCCCCAACTCAGCCTACTGCATCCCCCGCCCGCACAGGGAGCGCTCAGCGCTTCCGGCCACGCGTCACGCTGGGCCGGCCTTAATTGGCCCGCCCATGTAAAATGACAGCGCCCAGCCAATTGAGAGCGGCGATCGGCTGCGCACCCGCTCCCGCTCAACCCCACCGACGGGGAGAAAATTCTCCCCAATGCTTCATTTTGCATGCTGACCAACGGTTGTATATTTCCATTACCGTCTGTTTTTATGTCAAGATTTCCAACATTGTGGCTCAACACCACCTTCTCTTGGACAATTAGGCATGGGCAATAAATGCCGACTTTGCCAGCAGCATCCATATCCCCAGAATTTGTTTTTAAATTTGGTATTTTGTTTTATCCTGCTCATCTGAATATTCCTTTTACCACCGTTTCCTATTTCCATTGCCCCTAACCAGTCTTAGGCCAGATCCACAAGAGAAAAGTTCATTACACATTGGCATCTCCCCGAAGCACAGTCCATGCAGTTATCTCCCAGAGACACATTCATCATGGTACAGATATTTCAGCATATAATTATCTCCCTGAGACACTATTACTGGGGCGTACTTATCTCCACAAGAAATCTCAATGCAACAAATTCTCCCCTGAGAGCCCAGTCAGTTTATGGATTTCAGAGCACAGATATTTAGTTGTGTTTCCCCTTTAATTCTCTTGGTGATAGTGTGGTAGCCGCTCCTGAATTTATCAAGCTAACCTCAGAATGCCTGCATATGAAAGACTCATTGAACATACTTTTACAGTGATTCACAGCACAGGTTATCAGTGTGTGCCCCTCCGTCACAGAGCTACACCCTACTCTCTCCTCCTCCAGGGAGTGTCCCATTAAACATTCCACAAGTTGCTCCCACAATGGTTGTGAGTTTATACACCGAATAGCTGACTCATAGACCAGAAAGATGGCATATTGGAACACCACTAGCAGAGCTTTCATTGGGCATAGCAACTGTGGGTTAGGAAAGCGGAGCAAACTCAGCCAACTTCCCCGACATGCCCACTGCGACAGAACAAAATTTCAACTGTACCCTTTTTCAAGAATTTTCAAATTAGTTTAGGAATATGTTACATTAAGTCACATCTACCTCTGTTGCCAAACATATTCTTTGCTAACTGTCCAGCTTCCTCCACCCATCACAGAATTTTTATCAAAATCAAGAATGTCCCATCAATACTTTCCCACTTCAAGGGCCTGAAGTTGCTCCTGAGTCAGGAGTACAAATTCGGGAAAATTGCCAGCTCCACAAACCTGACTTGGAGGAAAGTTCCCCGGACAGTCGGATTTTCGTTCAGGCGGTGGTGGAAGGGCGGGTGGGATGCAGGTGTTAATAGGAGTCAGGCCTGCAGTATCTGGAAGGAGTTTGCTGGCAGCCATAGGGGCTGCTGGGTGCAGAGGCAGGCTGTGTGGCAGGCCCACCTCCGTGCTCCGGGACTTCCTCACGGCTGTTAAAACAATAAAACAGACCTCCAACCCTCACCCCTCACAACCCCCACACAGACTTCCCATGCCCCATCCGTACCAACCCATGACATCTCATGCCCCCCCCACCCACCCTCCATGGGCCCCCATACCCTCCATGCCAACCTAGTCCCTCTACCCATACCCCCATGTCCCCATATACCCTCGAAGCCAACCTTTGCTCTTCTACCCATCCCAATGCCCTTTATAGCCCCTATGCCAACTTAGTGCCAATTCATGACAACCCATGCCCCCCCACCCACCACCCTTTGTCCATATGCCCTCCATGCCAATTTACCCAGTATCCACCAAAGGCAGACCTCACGAATCAAGCTGACATTAAACAAAGTAAAACTCTATGGGCACAATTTTACGTCCTGCAGGCAGGTGCACGCCCGAACCGATCGGGCGCAAAATAGCGCATAACGATGTCAGGCAAGTGTCCCAACATCATCGTGCACTCGGGTAATATTTCGGTCGGTGGGTACACACTAGAGTCGGCAGCACGCCCACCGACAGTTAAGGTGCCTATTAAGGCCATTAAAGTATTAATAAACAGCGATTTTTTACTGCCCATCCAACCTTATGGTTGGCAGGTGGGCAAATCAGCTAGGCGGCCTTTGCATTTTTCAGGAAGCCTCGTCCAACGGCGGGGCAGCTCTCTGCCTTCAAGGAGCTTCCATTGTGCGCTCCCCCCTGCCCACGCTCACTTCAATGCTCACCCTCCTCCTGCCCCCAACCCTGGCAGCACAGAGCTTCTCAGCGCGTGTTGTATGCTGGCTGGCCGTTAATTGGCCAGTTAGCATGAAATCACAGTTAGGGGCCCATTCCTGGACCCGCCCACTGCGTCTGCCCGACGACCTGAAAATCCTGCCCTGACTATTGATGACTTTGCCATTTAAAAATAACTCACTCATAAAAACTCATTCACCACATTTACATTCCTTCAAGTTCGTAATCCCTAATAAAGACAAACATTTCATTCAAGTGCTTAATCCCTTTCTTAAAAAAGCACCTGCATTCATAGCCGCACATCAAAGACTGTATATAACAGGCTTGTCTAACCTGTTTGCGTGGGAGGCCACATTCCAATTTTTTTCTCACTCAAGGGACTGATGAGCAACATTAAACATGAATTTCAAAATTTCCCAATGTCCTTTAGGGAAGAAAATCTTTTGTCCTTACCTGGTCTGGCCTACATGTGACTCCAGACCCACAATAATCTGGTTAACTCTTAAAAGCCCTCAGAAATGGCCTAGCAAGCCACTCAGTTGTAACAAACCGCTACAAAGTCACAAAAAAGGAATGAAATCGGACAGATCACCCGGCATCAACCTAGGCACCGGAAATGACAACAGCAATCTCAGCCCTGTTGACCCTGCAAAGTCCTCCTTACTAACATCTGGGGGCTAATGCCAAAATTGAGAGAGCTGTCTCACAGAATAGTCAAGCAACACTTTGACATAGTCATCCTCACGGAATCATACCTTACAGATAATGTCATAGACACCACTATCACCATCCCTGGGTTTGTCCTGTCCCACCGGCAGGATAGACCCAGCAGAGGTGGCAGCACAATGATATACAGTCGGGAGAGAGTTGCCCTGGGAGTCCTCAACATCCACTCTGGACCCCATGAAGTCTCATGGCATCAGGTCAAACGTGGGCAAGGAAACCTCCTGCTGATTCCCACGTACCGCCCTCCCTCAGCTGATGAATCAGTGCTCCTCCATGTTGAACACCACTTGGAGGAAGCACTGAGGGTGGCAAGGGTGCAGAATGTACTCTGGTTAGGGGACTTCAATGTCCATCACCAGAGTGGCTTGGTAGCACCACTACTGACCGAGCTGGCCGAGTCCAAAAGGACATAGCTGCTAGGCTGGGTCTGCGGTAGATGGTGAGGGAACCAGCAAGAGGGAAAAACATATTGACCTCATCCTCACCAACCTGCCTGCCACAGATGCATCTGTCCATGACAGTATCGGTAGGAGTGACCGCCGCACAGTCATTGTGGAGACGAAGTCCCACATTGAGGATACCCTCCATCATGTTGTGTGACATTACCACCATGCTAAATGGGTTAGATTTCGAACAGATCTAGCAGCTCAAGACTGGCATCCATGAGGTGCTGTGGGCCATCAGCAGCAGCAGAATTGTACTCAAACACAATCTGTAACCTCATGGCCTGGCATATCCCCCACTCTACCATTACCATCAAGCCAGGGAATCAACCCTGGTTCAATGAAGGGTGCAAGAGGGCATGCTAGGAGCAGCACCGAAAAACGAGGTGTCAACCTGGTGAAGCTACAACACAGGACTACTTGCGTGCCAAACAGCGAAAGCAGCAAGTGATATTCAGAGCTAAGTGATCCCACAACCAATGGATCAGATCTAAGCTCTGCAGTCCTGCCACATCCAGTCGTGAATGGTGGTGGACAATTAAACAACTCATTGGAGGAGGAGGCTCCACAAACATCCCCATCCTCAAGATGGAGGAGCCCAGCACATCAGGGCAAAATATAAGGCTGAAGCATTTGCTGCAATCTTCAGCCAGAAGTTCCGAGTGGATGGCCCACCTCAGCCCCCTCCGGAGGTTCCCAGCATCACAGATTCCAGTCTTCAGCCAATTCAATTCACTCCACCTGATATCAAGAAACAGCTGAAGGTACTGGATATGGCAAAAGCCGTGCACTCTGACAATATTTCAGCGCTAGTACATGAAGACTTGTGCTTCAGAACATGCCGTGCCCCTAGCCAAGCTGTTCAGTACAGCTACAACACTGGCATCTACCCGGCTATGTGGAAAATTGCCCAGGTATGTCCTGTACACAAAAAGCAGGACAAACCCAACCTGGCCAATGACCACCTCATCAGTCTACCCTTGATCATCAGTAAAGTAATGGAAGGGGCCATCAACAGTGTTATCAAGCAGCACTTGCTTAGCGATAACCTGCTCACTGACGCCCAGTTTGGATTTCGCCAGGGCCACTCAGTTCCTGATCTCATTACAGCCTTGGTTCAAACATGGGCAAAAGAGCTGAACTCCCGAGGTGAGGTGAGAGTGATTGCCCTTGACATCAAGGCAGCATTTGACCAAGTGTGGCATCAAGGAGCCCTAGCAAAACTGGAGTTTTGGGAATTGGGTAAAAACTCTCCGCTGGTACCTAGCACAATGGAAGATGGTTGTGGTGTTGGAGGTCAGTCATCTCAGCTCCAGGGCATCACTGCAGGAGATCCTCAAGGTAGTGTCCTAGGCCCAACCATCTTCAGCTGCTTCATCAATGACCTTCCTTCCATCATAAGGTCAGAAGTGGGGATGTTCGCTGATGATTGCACAACCTTCAACACCACTCGTGACTCCTGAGATACTGAAGCAGCCCATGTCCAAATGCAGCAAGACCTGGACAATATCCAGGCTTGGGCTGACAAGTGGCAAGTAACATTCACGCCACACAAGTGTCAGGCATTGAACATCTCCAACAAGAGAGAATCCAACCATCGCCCTTTGATGTTCAATGGCATTACCATCACTGAATCTCCCACTATCAACATCCTGGGGGTTACCATTGACCAGAAACTGAACTGGCCTAGCCATATAAATACTGTGGCTACAAGAGGAGGTCAGAGGCTAGGAATCCTGCAACGAGTAAATCACCTCCTGACTCCCCAAAACCTGTCCACCACCTAGAAGGCACAAGTCAGGAGTGTGATGGAATACTCCCCACTTGCCTGGATGAGTGCAACTCCTGCAACACTCAAGAAACTGGACACCGTCCAGGACAAAGCAGCCCACTTGATTGGCACCACATCCACAAACATTCACTCCCTCCATCACCGACGCACAATAGCAGCAGCGTGTGTACCATCTACAAGATGCACTGCAGGGATTCACCAAGGCTCCTTCGACAGCACCTTCCAAACCCCTGACCACTACCATCTAGAAGGACAAGGGCAGCAAATAGATGGAAACACCACCACCTGCAAGTTCCCCTCCAAGTCACTCACCTTCCTGACTTGGAAATATATCAGCCGTTCCTTCATTGTTGTTGGGTAAAAATCCTGGAACTCCCTTCCTAACTGCACTCTGGGTGTACCTACACCACATGGACTGCAGTGGTTCAAGAAGGCAGCTCACCGCTACCTTCTCAAGGGCAACTAGGGATGGGCAATAAATGCTGGCCCAGCCAGCGAAGCCCACATCCCTAAAGCAATAAATTGATAATTTAAAGAAATAAGTAATAAATAAGGAACAATGAGAGAGTGATAGTGTGTGTCGGGCTTACTCCCAGTTTCAGGGTGCTCACTCACTCACCCTTGCCCATGTGAGAGTGGGTGAGTGTGCATTGGTGTGAGGGGTGAGCGTGAATGACAACACACACATAAACTCTCTCTCTTCTCCCACACACACTCACTGACACTCTCCCTTTTCACAGACACACACACACACACTCTCTCACATACAGACACACTCAACACACCCTCCCCCCACACACACTCTGCCTGCTCACACACACCTACTCACTCAGTTTGCCCTCACACACACATTCACACTTTCCCCAACTCTCCCACACACACACACATACTTACTCACACTCTCCCTCTCACACACCCCATAGTTCCCTCTCTCTCACACACACACTCACATTCTCTCCTCACACACATACAGACAAACTCACACTCTCCCCTCTCGCACACACACTCACACACACACACACACTTCTCTCTCAGACACAAACACACACACTCATTCACACTGTCTGCTCTCACACACACACATTCACTCACAGTCTCCCCTCTCACACACTCACTCTGGTACCTCCTGCTCTCACTCCGGGCCCTGGCCCCCATGATTTTGCTCTGGACGTTGACCGTCCTGCTCTCACTATGGGCCCTGCCCATCCCCTCCCCCTCACTCTCATTCCCGCTCCAGGCTCTGGCCCCCCCTGATCTCACTCCCATGCGGGGCCCTGCCCTCTCCCCCGCCACACTCGCTCTTACTCCAGGCCTTGGCCCCCACTCCTGCTCTTGCTCTGAGGCCTGAAACTTACCTTGAAAACTTTACCTTCCCATCTTTTGCTGCTCGTCCAATCACAGGCTTGTTTCTGTCCGCATTGACTGCTGATAGGCTCAGAGTGCTCACAGGCCAGAAACCGGCCCGCAGGCCACGAGGTGAACAAGCCTCCTCCTTAACCACTTGGAGCTGTCAATCAAACTGTGAACTGACAGGCACCTAACTGTGATAATGCTAGGTTGTACAATCAGTCATGCAGCACTAATCCTATAGTGATAACCCTCTGGCTTCACTTAGACAGAGTGAAATAGCGAACTCATTTAAAAATTAATGGCCCGATTTAAATGCCCTTACAGCTTGACAGTTCCTGTTGACAGCCTGATAGTTCCAATGAGTTTATCCATCTTTTACGCACATTCATATCTACTTTTAACAATCCCAAAGGGCACTTGACCTCTTCCAAGGCCACCTTACCTCTTGCAAAGGTGTCCCTGGACCTCTCCGAAAGAGTACCTTACCTCTCCAAATAACTCTGGCAGCTTCAGACCTTCTGAAAAGTGTAAAGGCCACAAGTCGTGTTTGGACATCCCACTAGCGAGAAGTGGATCTAGTTGAAGGCAGCTGCACTTTAACATGTTCGGCGGCCTTCGTGAACTACCAATGTGCAAAGCACAAAGTGTCCCCATTAGCCCCTGCCACGGAAAAAAACGGTGGGTGCCGGGTTCAGGGGCAGGACTTCTGGAATCGGGGCTCCTGTGCCACTTTGGCTAAGCCAGAGGTCCTCTCTGTCTTTATGAGTATTCAGGTTCAGATCTCTCCTAGCTTAAGGATTAAACCATGAAGTTTTCCCTTCACATTGAATATCCTACCTGGCTGTTGGGATTCTGCTTTCCATTAGGTGCAATGAACCTGCTATGAGTTGTGTACTGCGGGTAATCATTCCGATCTGCCATTGGGTAGTACGATCCTCGAGAGCCAAACAGTTCGAACTGCCCTCGGCTTCTGCGATGACATAGGTAGATTATCTAGAAAGACGGTGGGTGGGGGTGGGGGTGGGGGTGAGGGCAGTGGTTGTGAAATGAAGAAAGAGTTAGTGCCACCAAACTAAACGAGTATGTTATCCCCTGAAATTCTCATGGATAGTTTACAAAAATGACAAGAAATTTTGAAATGCTAGCAAAACAACTAAAAGACAAAATGCACGATTGGATTTCACATGGTTCCCCCGCACCCCAGGGATAAAGATCACATGACACAGTGGGGAGAATTTTCCCCATGTCGGGTGGACCGTGAGGGAGCGGGCACGGGCCATTTAAGGCCCACCCAGCATAGTTCACCACTCCCGTGGATAGCGGGAGTGGGCGGGTGGTGACGGGCGTGCACAGACCATCAGGTCCAATGGCGACCTGGCAGCCTGTTTAAATGAAGGCCTGGCAGCCTTTGCAAGACTGCTCACAATGGCTGGGAGAAGAGCACATCAGAGGGGCAATGTGCCTGATGCAAGTCCGGAGGGTAGGCCATCAGGACAGGCCAGGCCGGAGGGTAGGCCATCAGGACAGGCCAGGTTGGAGGGTAGGCCATCAGGACAGGCTGGGCCGGAGGGGAGGCCATCAGGACAGGCCGGGCCGGAGGGTAGGCCATCAGGACAGGCCAGGCTGGAGGGTAGGCCATCAGGACAGGCCAGGCTGGAGGGTAGGCCATCAGGACAGGCCAGGCTGGAGGGTAGGCCATCAAGGCAGGCCAGGCTGGAGGGTAGGCCATCGGGCCAGGCCAGGCCGGAGGGTAGGCCATCGGGGCAGGCCAGGCTGGAGGGTAGGCCCTCAGGGCAAGCCAGGCCGGAGGGTAGGCCCTCAGGGCAGGCCAGGCTGGAGGGTAGGCCATCAGGACAGGCCAGGCAGGAGGTAGGCCATCAGGGCAGGCCAGGCCGGAGGGTAGGCCAGCGGGGGAGTGTGCCCCTCGTTTTTCCGATGAGTGCCTAGCTTCCCTCCTGGAGGAGGTAGCAGCACAGCAGGAGGTCCTTCTTCCAAGGGACGGAAGGCAGAGGCCTCCTGACCTGACCAAATTTGTGTGGGAGGACATGGCCGAGTGTGAGCTCCCATGATGTGGTGGGGTGCACATGGCTCCAGTGCCGCAAAAGACTCAACGATCTCCTGCACTTAGGAAGGGTGAGTACCATGTTGCCTCAAGTCACTTAATGCAGCTGTCACACTTTCCCCCCCACCCCGCCAACCCCCGCCGGCAACTCTAAGTACAGTAACAGCATTGAATCCTTCAAGGCATGTATCCCTCGCTGGGTGGGCCAGCATATATTGCCCATGCTCAGTTCACTCTGAGAGGGTTGAGCTAGGATGGGTTCTGCATCTGCAGCATGTGTGACACTGACATCCAGAGTATAGAATGGAGTTCAAAGTCAAGGATCTGCACCTAGGCAGAGTGCTGGAACTGCCGGGAGGGGAGCTTCCAGTTGGCGGGGCACCAATCCATCTGCTGGTCTTTGCGTTCTTTGTGCCTCCTTGCTTAGCAAAGTGACACCTTGTGGTGCCACATGTGAAGAAGGTAGCATTTGGGCAATGTGGGGTGGGGGGAAGTCAGCCCTGGCTTCTTTGAGTGAGTGTGTGGCAGCTGTGGGGTGATGAAGAACTGGAGTCCTGGCTGGGTTGGCAGGGATGCGATGGGAATTCAGGTACAGGCTGGACTAATCAATGCTTTTCTCTCCTTTTCAGGAGAAGACTGTGCACAATGCCGCTGAATGAATGTGGACTGGTGGAGGCCAGGCCCAGTTGCCCACCAACAGCTTACGAGCAGCAGGCCACGGATCTGGAGAGGCGTCATGCCCCCAGGTCCACCGGTGGCGGTGAGGCTGGGGTGCCATGGGGAGGTATGTTTGGTGAGCACTCAGATCACCATGTGTGTCCCAGAAGCCTTGGCACTGCTGAATGCTCAATGATTGAAATTAGCAATATAGGTTGACCATTGATTATGGAAGGATGAGCGCATAATGATCTGGGGGAGCGACATGCACACTGACATTGTCTGCACTGTAACTAATCAAATGTCCTTGTTCTTCCTCTCAGCATCACCGGAGCAGGGACGGGAGGAGGAGGCAGAGGGCCCACCTCTCACCCCTGAGGCCCCAGAGGAAATCCACTCACCAGCGTCACACCATCTCAGCCAGGCATGCAACAGCGCAGATACCAACACCTCGGTGGGAATTAGATATTCGGCTAGTGTCCCGGGGCACGGCGGTGAGGGCACTTCACACTCACTTGAGGTGCGGGCAGAGACAGAGAGTGCCCAGGGCACCAGCAGTCAGAGGACTGCTGCGGTCCAGATATATGCTCAGTCGGTGGCTGATGATGTGCCTCTGGAGTTGTCCGTGAGGCAGCGAACGCTGGAAGTGCAGCAGGGTATGCGGGAGGATCTGGCGGAGATAGATGCAGCTATGCGAGGCATGGTGCCCATGCTTGAGGAGTGCACGTGGAGCATCACCGATGCAATGAGCCTCATAGCTGAGAGCCATGCTTCCTCCATGGAGAGAGCGGTGACTCTCTTGGAGAGGCTCCTCCAGGAGACCAATCAGGGCCTCCTGGGGTTGCGCTCGGACCTGCAAGTCCTCACAGCGGCATTGGCCTCAGCTGGTCATTGCCAGTGTGGGAGGTGGTTTGGGCACCAAGTGTCCCAGCTCGGTGCCTATCCATCTACGGTGAGCAGGGAGGTCCGAAGCGACCTCACGTCAGCGCAGCAGCTGCCTATCATCTCTGCGGGCTCTTCTCAGGGCGCTCCAGAAAAGGACAGCAGCTCCTCTGCCCCTCTGCCAGTGTTTGTGGCATCTGATGAAGCTGCGGTGACTGGGGAGAAGCCAGCTGTGGAACTGGCTGCTCCCTCCCAGGCAGGGCCATCAAATGCTCCACGGGCCAGAAGATGTCCACCAAGGTCATTGAGGCCAACAGGACAGCAGAGTGAGCAGGCTGTCTCAGATGCCAGTGCCGGTGAGGGGACAGTACCAAGACACTAAGGTCAGTGGTCAACCTATATTGCTAATTTCAATCATTGAGCATTCAGCAGTGCCAAGGCTTCTGGGACACACATGGTGATCTTAGTGCTCACCAAACATACCTCCCCGTGGCACCCCAGCCTCACCGCCACCGGTGGACCTGGGGGCAACAGCACCCATAAGCATAAATTTAAGACACCTTAGGCACTCAATGGTTTTCTCACTGGTGCTTTTATGTTGGCCCATTTCTGGAAGACTTGGTGTGATGTCCAACACGTTTTTTTCTTTTGCTTTATGAGGTTACATTTGTTCCCTCAATACATTTTGACATGTTGCCATGCCTCAGGGTGATTCCTTACTTCTGCAAGTGGACAGGAAGCCATGATGTTATGAATGAGTTGTTTGACATTGAGCTTTATTGAAAAGAGCCTTAATTAATGTTAGTATCCAGGCTGACTTAGCACTCAGGTATTGAGTATGGAATCTGCAGCCCTGGCGTGTGTTGAAGGTCCATCTGTGGTGTGCTGGCTGAAGCTTCTTTGGATTAAAGCCTCCCAGGTGTCCCTGCCTCCCTGGATACTCCTCCCGGGTCAGCATCTACCCCCTCAGCATTCTCCTGTGCGTGCTCATCCTCGGACTCATTGCTGAACTCATCGTGTGCAGCCAGAGCAACTGCGTCTACGTCTTCCTCGTCCGCTGCATCGCCCCTTTCCAGTGCCAGATTGTGGAGAGCGCAGCATACTACCCCTATCAATGACACACGATCTGGGGGGTATTGGAGTGCGCCCCCTGAGCAGTCCAGGCATCGGAAGCGCATCTTAAGACTGATGGCTCTCTCCACTACAGCCCTTGTGGAGGCGTGGCTCCTATTGTACCGCTGCTCAGCTTCTGTTCTTGGATGGCGGAGAGGCGTCATGAGCCACCTACTGAGGAGATAGCCCTTGTCACCCAGCAGCCATCCATCCAGCCAGGCTGGAGCACTGAAGAGCCTCGGCACCTGGGAGTGTCTGAGGATGTAGGCGTTGTGGGAGCTACCTGGGTACCTTGCACAGACTTGTAGAATCAGCATCCTGTGATCACACACTATCTGCACGTTCATGGAGTGGAAGCCCTTCCTGTTGGTGAAGGCACCGGGCTCACCTGCTGGCGCCTTGATGGCCACATGTATACAGTCTATAGCACCCCGGACGCGGGGGAAGCCAGCAATGGCCGCGAAGCCTCTGGCTCGCTGTGTCTGGCTGGCCTCATCCCAGCGGTAGCGGATGAAGATCAATGCCCGTCTGAACAGAGCGTCTGTTACTTGCTTGACACAAGTGTGGACAGCTGATTGGGAGACTCCGCAGAGATCACCCACCGACCCCCGGAAAGAGCCAGAGACATAGAAGTTGAGGGCAGCTGTGACCTTTAGAGCCACTGGCATGGGGTTCCCGCCACACAGTTGGCGCTGATCTCAGGGCCTATCATCTGACAGATGGAGGTGACTGTCTCCCTTGAGAGACAGAACCCCCTTTGGCACTGGATCTCAGACATATTGAGGTAGCTGCTTCGCCGCCTGTAAACCTTGGCAGCAGGATATTGGCATCTTCTGCGGCTCCTTCCACCTTGGACTTCCTGTTGGCCATGCGCCCCATGTGCCTGCACCTGTCCTCCCAAAGGTGGCTACCCCAGAGGCTGAATATGGACTCCTGGCCTCCTCCCCCTCTGGCCCTCCCTTTCTCCTCAGAGGAGGTGCCTCCCAGTGGAGAGCACAACACCCAATCCCAGGCTAAGGGTAGGCTTCCTGAAAGCTGCAGGTCCCAAAAATGATCTTTACTGTAGAGTCCTGACCAAGGTTTTTACTCCTATCCAAGCAGCTGGTATGAGTTTTGAAGTATTCCTGCTCACACAGGCAAGTATAAGTAACGTTCACACTTAAATACCTGAAAGATCACATTCGCGACCGCACTCACCCCTCTTATCCCACTTGTGGATGAGGTCAATACAAACGTCTCCTGCCCGTTGTACCCGTCCTGAAGATCACACGGGCTGTGAAAAATCGCATTCAATTGCTGCCTCAAGGGCCTTAACTGGCCCGTTAATTGATGGCGGGCGCGCATCCGAACTTATAGCGCACCCGCCTTCTGAACTATCGCGATGGCCCACGGTGATGGCGGGACGCACGCCCGGCGTCACCGCACGTCAGTTTACACAGTGCGGGGCCTGCCCCCGTACACCAACAGGAATATTCTGCCCAGTGTGTTAAGAATATAGAGCAAAACCCTACAAAAGCTTTTTTTTAAAATAAACCCTGTAGAAGATCTTGCAGACAAATCATAGATCGAACTTTTGGAATTCAATTCCTGTCCATTCAGCCACACTCCAGTCTTGAGGAGGCATCAAGTACAGGGGCCTCACCAACACAATAAGTGCTCAGAATGTGCATGTTCTTGAATTTCAACTTGATCTGAATTGCCGCATTCATGTTTCTTCCCTCCAAAGTGTTGGACTGGATTTGCTCCTAGTTCAATTTCCCTCTTGCTCCAATGACCAAGCCCAAGCAAGAAGAGAAGGACACCAAAGCTAGGTTTTTGGAGGTGAAGAGGACCAAACCATTTCTAGCCATTCATACATGCTCCTCAGAAAGATGATGATAGCATTGGCCTGACAGCAGATCTTGCTGGTACAGGGTCCCCATGAAGGAGATATGCAGGAAACACTGGAAACTCTTTCTCATTAATCAGGGCTTTACAACATAGAAGGGAGGAGAAGGATGATGCTGGAAGAGAGGATTGTTAATGTGCACAGGTATGCACTAAAACTATTGAAGACTTACAATGAGGAAGATGATGATGATGATCAGGAGGATGATGCAGACAAGAACCAGAAGAGCAATGCCCCATCCAGGTACAATAGGAGCCTGAGGAGTTGTGGTTGTACTGGCAATGGATTGTATCTCATTCACTAAACAAACAAATTAAAATAAATATAGAGCAAGTGTCTTTTCTCTCACATTTCATTTTCATTCTACAGACAATGAGAGAAATACAAGAATGAAAAATGATCACTTAGCCACCCATACCCTATTCCAGAGACCCAAATGAGTTTTCATCTTATTCCTGCCATACATCCTATTCCCTGATAAGTCAGGATTCAATATAATCCCTGTTGAATACTTCACAATAGTCACTGTTCCACAAGTCAATAGGTCTCTATTTGAAGAAATTATAATCTTCGTCACCCAAGTTTTAGTTTTGTTCTGTACCTCATTTATCCCTTCCATAATTTCTTCCATCCTGCAAATATTATTCCTTATTCTCTGCTTCTCCCCTGAACAAGTCACAGTGCTGTTCTACAAATGATTACTACTCGAGTGCCTTGTCTAACTGACTACTCTTCATAACGGGAGCCTAATCCATGAAGTTTACTGAGAGTTTGGAGAAGAGTAAAGAAATTCACCTGTCTGCAACTTCAGTTTTCAGCCTATCACAAAACAACACTAGTCAGTTACCAGCCTCAAAGGAATGAGCCTTACTGCATTAGTGTTATTCCCATCTCTCACACCAGCCCTCCTCATGATGGGCAAATAGCACTACCGTGTACGTCTTTGACCTGCAGACCGTTGATTGTACCATTCTTCATGGCATTAACAAACTGGCTCATAACAGTTTCCTGGGTTATATCGTTGTCCGTCTTGAAGGAAGATCTAGCTTCAGCGATGACTGACCCTTGCCTTAAAATGAAAACAAAACAACTTGTCACAAACCATTGATTGTGAAGCTCTGCTTCAGAAGCACTGGACACAAGCCTTAATAGACCGGAAAAGCTCCCGCTTTGATCTCTGCTGAGTTAGTTGATCTCTGTCAAGGGACAGGAGAAGCATAACAATTAGCATCTTTGGACTGAGGGTGAGCCAGCAGCAGGGGGCCAATGACTGCAGTAATAATCCAATCTCTCAACAAAAGCTTTGCCTTGCTTCAGCAAATGTACCAAAGGTAGGGGAGTCTCATATTCCTTCCATGGAACTCTAATCTGAAGTTGGGGTGAAGTTCAATGATGCCATGCCTTAGAACCTGCTGTCAGCTTGAAAACAGAAGCCATTACAATATATTTACATACACAAAAGCACCAGCTTACTATTTCTTCTCATCCCACCCCCATTCCACTCCCCTCTGAAGACATCCTTGCCGTGGTAAATTTTAATCTGTGAGAATGCAATAAATGATGGCAGGATATTTGAATGGCTGCAAAATCACAAAAGAGCTTCAATCAATCATTCAACATCCAAAAATATTCTAACAGGGGTCACTGTATAACCATCCAAAAACAGACTCTACTTCCAGCTGCAATCTCACTTACAGAAATCAATTTGGGCAGGGTGGCGGGATGGGGATTCGAATAGCAGATCTTGAGGGGACAAGAAAGACAGGCGTGACACTACTTCATGTGTTATGCATGCACCTGGTCTTACCCAGGACTCTTAATGATGACCCAGGTAGTCCTTCTTGGTGTGTTGTGAGATGGCTACACCATCTCCTGCAGGTTGACTGCCGACACATTGTACTACAAGGCAGTTCTTTCTGCAGGCATGAAAGTCTAGTGCACCCTGAAGATATTTGTGAAATGATTCTGTCAGCTGTGCATGCATAGCCCGGTTTATTCTCTGCATTATTTTCAAAGGCCGACAAATGTGAACTTCTTTTTGAGCAATTATAAAAGTTGAAACAATATTTGCCCCCTTATGCAGCCACTTACCTTCAAGTGGCCACATCTCTTTAAATTTGAGCTGGTAGCCAAATTTTCTGCACCTCTACTAGGAGTACACCCAGCATAAGACTAAAGCTTTGTTGAGATTTAACTTATTCATTAATTATTCAATTTAGTTGACCTCACAAAATTGACAGTGCAATCAGCTCTGTGCACTTTTGGATAATTTAGCACTTATAATAATATATTCTTGGTAAAGTGTTTGCCGGGACCACAAAACTGAAACTACAATGTTATTTTAATGGTTTGATGCTTAAAAAGGCAGAACCTCATGGCTGTTCCTCTTCCCACACCTCAAGGTACCACAGAAAGTGAATGGCTTACCTGAATTGTTGAACCTCTGAGCCCTTGTATGATGACTGGAGTGAGCATGTAGAACAATCGTAAGCATCGCCCAGCTGCAACAGAAATTTTTAAAAATACGTATGTATGATTTAATGAAAAGAGAATAAAGTCCCAACAATTTTCCATTGTCTGTACCCTATATATTTTCCCACCTCACCAACAATCATAAATATCTGGGCCACATATATACCCTGTTGTCACCAACAACTATCCCCTACCAACTTCTTCCAAATCCAATATTCCAGTCTCGCCACCAACTGCTAACATACCCTGCTTTATTCATTAGCTCATACACCCATGTTTTTGCCGCTAACTACTCTCACCTCATACCTTATTCTCAATGCCTGCAACTAGGTGGACCCTTGATTCAGCCAAGAGATGGGACAGGCACTGAGTGGGCTTGTCTGAAACTGTTCTTATGTTGACTCCACTCTCTGCTGATAGTAAAGGAGTCCAAAAACTGAAATAGAGTCATAGAGGTCTACAGCACAGAAAAAGGCCCTTCGGCCCATTGAGTCTGCGCCAATCAAACGAGTACCTAACTATTCTAATCCCAACTTCCAGCAATAGGCCCATAGCCTTGTATGCCATGGCTTCGCAAGTGCACATCCAAAATAGAAAAATGATGTGACAGGCAATGGAAAGGACTGACAGATGCAGAGCAGATGTGATTGCAGGATTTAAATTTCCCACCTCTCACTAATTCAGCCCATATGCTATTCCCACAATACCTCTGCCACAACATAGAGAATCTTCCACTGGATCTACAATCACTGCAGCCTGATTATTCTTTCTTCTGTTTATTCAAGTAAATATTTTGGGAAGCCATGCATTGTTTTGTGACCATAGCCAAGAATGGAGACACACATAGCGACAAAGAGGTTGGGATTGAGCATAGATTATGGATTGAGAACCAAGCAGAGGGCACCTGCTCTGTGATCTACTTAATTCAACATCTTTAGGACCAGACTTTAATTACAGTCAGGATGAACCAGGGTCAACCCTGGCCCTGGGCTTGGGAAACCGAGTGCCCAATGGGCTTCAGCTCACTGCACAAAGTTGTCCACAATTTGTGACCTCTTTCAAAGAGTAGCCGCTGTGAGAAAAGGATCTCAGAAAAATTGTTTGGTTGCCAAATCAATTATTACTCAATTGAAAACCAAACTACTAGCAACTTTCCTATTTATCCTGAGGCTCTCTCCTTTCTAGACAGTGGTTTTGTTTTAATTAGTTCATGGGATGTGGGCATTGATAGCTAGGCCTGCATTTATTGCCCAATGTTCATTTAAGAGTCAACCTGTGGGTCTGAAGTCAGGACAGCAGATTTGCTTTTCTAAAGGGCATTAGTGAACCAGATGGGTTTTTATAACAACCACCAATGCTTTTGTGGTCATCCAGATTTCCTATTGAATTCAATTTAAAATTCATTCATTCAGATTTCATCAGTGGCCATGGTGGGATTTGAACCCAGGTCCCCAGAGCATTATCCTGGATCTCTGGAGTCCAGTGACATTATGCCACTGCCTGCCTCCGACAAGCTACTCAACCATTGCAAGCATAGTAGCTAAGCCTGATCCTGTCCACACACAAATGCTTTTCAGTATAGATTACTAGAGACCTAAGAAAGCTTCCCAAATTCTCCCCTCCCCACTCAATGGACATTAAGGCCCATTTTCATACCGCTGCTGCCACTTCAGTGAATTTAGGGAACTGTCCTGGTGTGTCTGACTCAGTACTGCCCATTGGGAACAGATATGTACCCATTAAGATGGGGACTATGGGAGCGAGTTGGGGGCAGGGCATGAGAGTTGAAAAGCATAGTAAGTGTTAATTAGTACATGCATTTTAAATATTGGCATTATTAGACCTACTGCTTTAATAACTTCATCACGCAAGTCCTTGAATTCTGGAGTGGTTTTTTCGTTCAGGCTGGTGCTAAAGTTCTTGTTGATAATTCTGAAAGTTACATTGAAGTTTAATGCTGGGGCTGCTGTGGCAATGGACACCTTGGTGGTGGTCTTTATGGTTGTTAGCATAGTGGAAACTGTGGCACCGCTCGACTGCATGGTGCTTGTGGACACACTACTGGCTGTGGTGTAAGATGTTGCATTGGCACTTGGAGCAATGTTGCTGGGTCGCTGAATAGTTGAGGTTTCATTGTTCAGAACAGTGCTGGCTGGCAGTGTTATGGCGCTCAGGCTGGTCGTGTTAGCAGACTCATGTGTGGTTGCCTGTGTTTTGAAGGTCACTTCAGAAGCAGTGGAGTTTGTCAAAGGAGTTGATGTTGAAATGACAGTCATGGTGCTGGGGGTTACTGTAGTTATATTGGTGAAAGTTGTACTGGTCATATTCGAAACAACTGTAGAACCCACCAGAGAAGAGGCTGTAGACTGACCAATCAAACTAGATGTCACACCAGGAGTTGCAGCTGTTGAGAACAGTGTGGAGCCATTACTCGTTACAGCAGAACCAGTGAATAGTTGGGTGGACGTGCTGCTGTTCACCTGTGGTACAGACGTGCTCATACTCGCCGGCAGCGCGGACGTGCTGTTGTTCACTGGAGGGGAAGCTGAGGTCTCGTTTGCTGGCGGTGTGGACATGCTCACATTTTCTGGCGGAGTGGACATGGTTGTGTTTGCTGTTGGGGTGGACATGTTTGTGTTTGCTGTTGGGGTGGACATGTTTGTGTTTGCCGGTGCTGTGGACATGTTTGTGTTTGCTGTTGGTGTGGACATGGTTGTGTTTGCTGTTGGGGTGGACATGGTTATGTTTGCTGTTGGGGTGGACATGTTTGTGTTTGCCGGCGCTGTGGACATGTTTGTGTTTGCTGTTGGGGTGGACATGTTTGTGTTTGCTGTTGGGGTGGACATGTTTGTGTTTGCTGTTGGGGTGGACATGTTTGTGTTTGCTGTTGGGGTGGACATGTTTGTGTTTGCTGTTGGTGTGGACATGTTTGTGTTTGCTGGTGGTGTGGACATGTTTGTGTTTGCTGTTGGTGTGGACATGGTTGTGTTTGCTGTTGGGGTGGACATGTTTGTGTTTGCTGTTGGTGTGGACATGGTTGTGTTTGCTGTTGGTGTGGACATGTTTGTGTTTGCTGGCGCTGTGGACATGTTTGTGTTTGCTGTTGGGATGGACATGGTTGTGTTTGCTGGCGCTGTGGACATGTTTGTGTTTGCTGTTGGGATGGACATGGTTGTGTTTGCTGGCGCTGTGGACATGTTTGTGTTTGCTGTTGGGGTGGACATGTTTGTGTTTGCTGTTGGGGTGGACATGTTTGTGTTTGCTGGCGCTGTGGACATGTTTGTGTTTGCTGTTGGGGTGGACATGTTTGTGATGGCTGGCGCTGTGGACATGTTTGTGTTTGCTGTTGGGGTGGACATGTTTATGTTTGCTGGTGGGGTGGACATGTTTGTGTTTGCTGTTGGGGTGGACATGTTTGTGTTTGCTGGTGGGGTGGACATGGTTGTGTTTGCCGGTGGTGTGGACATGCTCACATTTGATGGCGGAGTGGACATGGTTGTGTTTGCTGTTGGGGTGGACGTGGTTGTGTTTGCTGTTGGGGTGGACATGTTTGTGTTTGCTGTTGGTGTGGACATGTTTATGTTTGCTGTTGGGGTGGACATGTTTGTGTTTGCTGTTGGGGTGGACATGGTTGTGTTTGCTGTTGGGGTGGACATGTTTGTGTTTGCTGTTGGGGTGGACATGTTTGTGTTTGCTGTTGGGGTGGACATGTTTGTGTTTGCTGTTGGGGTGGACATGTTTGTGTTTGCTGTTGGGGTGGACATGGTTGTGTTTGCTGTTGGGGTGGACATGTTTGTGTTTGCTGTTGGGGTGGACATGTTTGTGTTTGCTGTTGGGGTGGACATGGTTGTGTTTGCTGTTGGGGTGGACATGGTTGTGTTTGCTGTTGGTGTGGACATGTTTGTGTTTGCTGGTGGTGTGGACATGTTTGTGTTTGCTGTTGGGGTGGACATGGTTGTGTTTGCTGTTGGTGTGGACATGTTTGTGTTTGCTGGTGGTGTGGACATGTTTGTGTTTGCTGTTGGGGTGGACATGGTTGTGTTTGCTGTTGGGGTGGACATGTTTGTGTTTGCTGTTGGGGTGGACATGGTTGTGTTTGCTGTTGGGGTGGACATGTTTGTGTTTGCTGTTGGGGTGGACATGTTTGTGTTTGCTGTTGGGGTGGACATGGTTGTGTTTGCTGTTGGGGTGGACATGTTTGTGTTTGCTGTTGAGGTGGACATGTTTGTGTTTGCTGTTGGGGTGGACATGTTTGTGTTTGCTGTTGGCGTGGACATGGTTGCTTGAGTACTCCCAACTGTCGAATTTGCTGTTGCCACTGAAGAGACAAAAAAAGACACAAAAATAATTGCAAGAGTGACCTGCACGCAGGGGAAAGTAAACAATCTTGAACGAAACAGGTTCTGGTTTGCATAAGTCACCTACTCCTTTGGTAGAAAGCTATTCTAACACTCTGGTAATAAAAAGCTGATTTAGCCCCCTACAACTAGCTCAGTTGGTAAAGCATAGTGTAACAACCAAGTGTGATGCCCTGTGCTGTTAAATAGCACACGAGCACCAACTCTCTAGGCTCACCCGAGTAAAGCGCTGTAAGGGAGAAGCCTGCTAGATATCAATGACATCAGGGGTATGGCGATAGTACAGGAAGATGGCATTGAGGTGGAAGATCAGCCATGGTCTAGTTGTATGGCGCTGGAGGCTCAAGGGGCCAAATGGCCTCCTCCTGCTCCCATGTTCCTATTACTTCAACAAAGAACTCAATCAAGTTAGTCAAACACAATTTTCCTTTAACAAATCTGTCCTGACTTATTTAGTAGCCTATACTTTTCAAAGTGCCAATTAATTTAGTCCCGATTGTCATCTCTAGAAATTACCTCACCAGCAACATTAGGCTGAGAGGCCTATAGTTGCCAGGTTTTAGCTCACTCTCCTTTCTTAAACAGGGGTGAAACATTTGCAATCCTCTAGTTGTCTGGCACAACTCCCATATCCAAGGAGGATTATGAATTGTGGCCAGAGCCTCTGCAATTTCCTCCCTTCACATCGTAACTTAGAATGCACCTCGTCCAAACTTAGTAACTATATATATTTCTTTATATATTTTTCTTTTCCCACCTATTTCTATTATTTTTAAATTTATTTCCATCCAGTGTTTTATCTCCACCTTTTAGCCTATTTCGATCCCTTCCCCCACCCCACCCCCACTAGGGCTATCTGTACCTTGCTCGTGCTGCTTTCTACCCTTAATGTCCCTATTAACACATTCCTTAGATAATATCACCACAGTCAACACCCCTTTGTCCTTTTGTCTATGACATCTTTGGCAATCTCTTCTTTGCCTCCACCTATCACTGGCCCTCTATCCAGCTCTACCTGTCCCACCCTCCTTGAACAGTTTATATTTCACCACATTTCTATATTTCTTTAGTTCTGATGAAGAGTCATTTGGACTCGAAATGTTAACTGTGTTCCTCTCCGTAGATGCTGTCAGACCTGCTGAGTTTTTCCAGCTATTTTTGTTTTTGTTTCAGATTTCCAGCATCTGCAGTATTTTGCTTTTATCTTAGTAACTATTCTACTTTGACAACTGCCTATAGTGAAGACAGAAAATACTCATTGAGGACTTCAGCCATACTCTCTGCCTCCACAAGACTATCTTTTGCGATCTCCCCTATTCTTTGTATATTTAGATTGGCCCTCGACTATCGACTATATTGTGAACCTTATGATTAGCATTGCATTCAAATATTATTAAATTATCAATTGTCATTGAGTTTGTTCAATAAATCAAGTGAAATCAATTTTCGGCAAATACGGGCTATCTTGGGTCAATAATAAAACCTCAGAAAACATTAGAATTTGACAAAAAAAACTTGAGGAACTAAATGGGTGAACCTCTACAACTGTGCTGAAAAGTCATGGCCATTGCAGCTTTCTCCCTTTCCTCTGTATACGGGCCTGAATCTTCTGGTCGGCGTGCGGGGGCGGGTCCTGCTTGCCAACACGTACAGTGACACGCGGTGATGTCGGGCGTGCATCCCAACATCACCACGCGTCATTCTGATCTTCATTTCAGCGGCTGTGTAGCCGACTCCGGTGCGCACCTGCCGAACTGTCAAAGGCCTGTTAAGGCCATTTAACAGCCAACTGAACCCACTGGCGGGCAGGCGAAGAGCCCAGGCAGCCTTTGCATTTTCCATGGAGCCTCATCCACAGGCAGTATGAGTATAAATGGCTTACCTCTTATTCTGAGACTATGTCCCCTGGTTCTAGACCCCCAACCAGGAGAAACATCCTTCCTGCATCTACCCTGTCGAGCCCTGTAAGAATTTTGTACACCTCAACGAGGTCACCTCTCAATCTTCTAAACTCTAGAGAATACAGGCCCAGTCTCCTCAATCCCTCCTCATAGGACAATCCCGTCATCCCAGGGATTAGTCTGGTGAACCTTTATTGCACTCCCTCTATGGCCAGTATTTCCTTCCTTAGGTAAGGAGACCTAAACTGCACACAATACTCCAGGTGTGGTCTCACCAAGACTCTATACAACAGCAGCAAGACTTACTTTACTCCTGTACTCAAATCCTCTTGTGATAAATGCTGACATGCCATTTACCTTTCTAATTGCTTATTGCACCTGCATGTTAGCTTTCAGTGACTTATGAACAAAGACACCCAGATCCCTTTGGACATCAACACTTCCCAATCTCTCCCTATTTAAGAATTGCTCTGCATTTGTTTTTCCTACCAAAATGGATAACTTCATATTTTTCCACATTGTATTTCACCTGCCATGTTCTTGGCCACTCACTTAGCCTCTCTGAAGATGATCACCAATGCATCCACCATCTCTACAGCCACCTTGTTTAACACTCTGGGATGCAGATTATCAGGTCCAGGGGAATTTATCAACTTCCAGTCCCATTAATTTCTCCAGTATTACTCTTTTACTAATACTAATGAATTTCAGTTCTTCATTCCCACTAGTCCCTTGGTTCTCTTGCATTTCAAGGTGGTTTTTTGTATCTTCCTCCATGAAATCAGACACAATGTATTTGTTTAGTTTCCCTGCCATTTCCTTATTCCCCTTATAAATTCTGCTTCCTCTGCCTGTAGTGGGCCTACATTAGTCTTTGCTAATATTTTCCTTTTTTCTCGTTCATTCAAGGGATATGAGCCTCACTGGCTAGCCCAGCATTTATTGCCCATCCCTGATTGCCCTTGAGAAGGTGGAGGTGAGCTGCCTTCTTGAACCACTGCAGTCCATGTGGTGTAGGTACACCCACAGTGCCACAGGGAGTTCCAGGATTTTGACCCAGCGACAGTGAAGGAATGGCGATATATTTCCAAGTCAGGGTGGTGAGTGGCTTGGAGGGGAACTTGCAGTTGGTGGTGTTCCCATGTATATGCTGCCCTTGACCTTCTAGACAGTAGCGGTCATGGGTTTGGAAGGTGCTGCCTAAGGAGCCTTGGTGAATTCCTGCGGTGCATCTTGTAGATGGTGCACACACTGCTGCTACTGTGCATCGGTGGTGGAGGGAGTGAATGTTTATGGATATGGTGCCAATCAAGCAGGCTGGATGGTGTCAAGCTTCTTGGGTGTTGTTGGAGCTGCACTCATCCAGTATTCCATCACACTCCTGACTTGTGCCTTGTAGATGGTGGACAGGCTTTGGGGAGTTAGAAGGTGAGCTACCCATCAGGATTCCTAGCCTCTCGCCTACTGTTGTAGCTGCAATATTTATATGGCTAGTCCAGTTCAGTTTCTGATCAATGGTAACCCCCAGGATGTTGATAGTGGGGGAGTCAACAATGGTAATACTACCTATAAGCTTTTACAGTCCATTTTTATGTTTCTCACTAGTTTACTTTCACGTTCTATTTTCTCTTTTGTTTTCAATTCCATGGTTGTTTTGCTGAATTTTAAAATGTTCCCAATCCTCAGGCTTACTATTTTTTTGGCAACTTTATAAGCCTCTTCCTTTGATCTAATAGAATCTTTAACTTCTCTTGTTAGCCATGGTTGGATCACTTTTCCTGCTGGCTTTTTGTGCCTTAAGGGAATATAAATTTGTTGTAAACCATGTATTAATTCTTTAAATTCTAGGCATTGCCTGTCTGCCCTCATACCTTTTAATGTAATTCCCCAATCTCCCTCAGCCAACTTTCCCCTCATACCTTCGTAGTTTCCTTCGTTTAGATTAAAGACCCTAGTTTCAGACTAAACTACATCACTTTCAAACATTCATGTAAAATTCTATCATATTATGGTCAATTTTGGTTCTTCATTGTCATGGAATAGTGATTTTGGTTGGTCTGGAGCACATTAAAGAGTGCTGAACCAGCATCAGCTGTATTTCACATTTATCTGTGTTGGATTTCATTTGCCCAAAATCACAATGGTGCCACTGGGGATCCAACGCAGGACTTTCTGCACGTAAGGCAGACATGATAACCACTACACAATGGAGCCAGCTAATAGAGAGGGCTGATGAGGGGTAGTGCAGTTTATGTGTGTATGGACATTCAAAAGGCATTTGATGAAGTACCACATAACAAACTTGTTAGCAAAATTAAAACCCATGGGATTAATGGAACAGTAGCAGCCTGGATACAAAGTTGGCTAAGGGACAGAAAGGAGTCTAATGTTGCTTCCTAATAGTTCTGTGAAGCTTGAGACATTTTATTATGTTAAAATCGCTCTACAAGTAGAAGTTGGTGTAGTAGAATAGTGAATGGTTGTTTTTTCAGACTGGAGGAGAGTTTATGCTGGTATTCTCCACATGTCAGCATGAAGACCACTGCTCTTTTTGGTATATGTTAATGACCTGTCCTAGGACATAGAGGGCATAATTTCAAAGTTTGCGGATGATACGAAACTCAGATAGATAGTAAACAATAAGGAGGATAGTAAAAGACACCAGGAGGACACAAACTGGTGAAATGCACATACATGTGAGAGATGAAATTTCACAGAAGAGAAAAGTGAAGTGATACATTTTGGGAGGAAGAATGGGAAAGGCAATATAAACTAAATGGTACAATGTTAAAGGGATGCAAGAACTTAGAAATGTGGAGGTGTATGTACACAAACCTTTGAAAGTGGTGGGACAAGTTGAGAAGGCTATTTAAAAAAAAAGGATCCTTGGCTTTATAATAGAGGAATAGAGTGATAAGGCAAGGAAGTTTAAACCTTTATAAATCGTTGGCTAGACCTCAGCTGGAGTATTGTGACCAACTCCAGGCACCATATTTTGAGAAGGAAATGGTAACCATCAGTTACATGAAGAGATGAGAGAAACGAGTTATTCTCCTTTAATTAAGGAGTTTAATTAAGGTGATCAAAATGAGGAGTGATAATGTTGGAGTCAGTAAAGAGGAACTGTTTTCAGTGGTAGAAGGGGGAGTCACCTATTTACGGTGATTGGCAAAAGAACCAGAGAGGACATGAGGAAGATTCATTTATTTTGAAACACGGTGACTTGTAATCTGGATGCATTGCCTAATAAGATGGTGGATGCAGATTTAATAGTAATTTTCAAAAGATAATTGGATATGGACTTGATGGGAAAAAATGCTAGGCTTTGGGGAAGGAGCAGAAGGGAGTCAGATTAACCGGATAGTTCTACCAAAGAGCCAGCACGGGCACAATAGGCGAAATGTCCTCCTACTAATCTGTATCATTCTATGGCTTTATTAAATTCAATGGCCCCTACAAATATCTGAATCAGAATATTGAGGGAGACCCATGTGCTGACAGAAACTGGATTAAGTACACCAGTAGCAAGTTATGGCCATCCCTCAAAGGTGTAGCTGGAGGTGGTATGTAAGGATAGGTTGAGGCGTCACGTGGGTGGGAAAACTTAAACTAGCCAGATAGGAACCATTAATATCAAAACTCATGACCTATTAAAAATGACAACATTACAACAGATATTCAGATGGCCTGTGATGCTCTTGCTCCTTACCACAACACTCCCGATTTAGACTCACTTCCTCACCCTGTCAACTATTGCAGTGAGATCATAATCTCTAATTTGCATGGATAAGATTGTCACTTGAGGGTTTGTTGTACAGGAGATAAGAGCCTATTGTTCTTACGCATAATAAATTTTAATGACATCATGCCATCTTATTTCCAGATCAAAACCAAAGGTGTGGATATATATAAAAAAGACCATAAACTGTAAGACGTAGCAGTAGAAGCGGGCCATTTGGCCCATCGAGTCTGCTCTGCCATTCAATGAGATCGTGGCTGATCTAAGGAAACATGACACAATGAATTCTGCTTCCACATTGCAATCAGGTCTCCTACTGTCCTTGGCCCCCAGGACTGTCCCCCTCCCCACAGAGACAAGCTTTAGTGAGCCAGCCTCCCCACCGCCCCACCAGCCTAGGCACTGTTTAACAGGCATCCCCCAAAGCTTACTTCTAATTCTTGTACTTTGGCCTATGTTGGAGGTGACAGTAAGGGGTATTAACTCACACATAGGTACGTGTAGAATCACTTGGGACTGGGACTGAAGGGCACAGTGGTGAGGGTGATTTTTAACCATACCCCTCAGCAGATGATTACATAGTTACTGTCATTCCCTAGCCAACAATTCCAACCTCTCCCTTGGCCACTGTCTCACTGAACCAGACTGTTTGCAACCTTGGCACCTTATTTGACCCTGAGCTCAGCTTCCAACACCATCTCCTTTGATCACCAAGGCAGCCTACTTCCACCACTGTAAACATCACCCGTCTCTGCTTCACCTAGACCCACCTGCTGCTGAAATTGTCTCCCATGCCTGTGTTACCTCTAGACGTGACTATTGCAGTGCTCTCCTGGCTGTCCTCCATAAACTACAGCTCATCCAAAGCTCTGCTACCCATGTTCTAACTTACACCAAGCCTTGTTTATCCATCACCCCTGTGCTTACTGACCTACACTGGCTCCTGGTCCAGCAACACCACTATTTGAAAATTCTCCCTCCTTTGTTCCAATCCTTACAGGACCTCGCTCCTCCTTATCTCTGTAACCTCCTCCAGCCCTACACCCTTCCAAAAGCTTTGTTTCTCCACCTCTGGTCTCTTGTACATTCTCAATTTCCTTCTCACCATCATTGGTTGTCATGACTTCAACCACCTTGGCCCAAGTTCTGGAATCTGCTCCATAAGCCTCTCTGCTTCTAAGACACCCCCGTAAACCTACCTCTTTGTCCCAGTTTTTGCCCCCTCTTCTACTATCTTCTTTGGCTCAGGAGCAATTTTTGTCTGATTACGCTCCTGTGAAACACCCTTGGACTTTTTACTACATCAAAGGCGCTTTATCAATGCAAGTTCTGGGGGTTTTAATATGAGATTTAAATCAGTTTGAGTGATTGAGTTCAGCAGCTCCTCCTGCCCTCCCACCATCGCAGGGAGATTTTAACATTGTGCAGGTGACTTATCGGTTTCCTAGTTGATGACACTGGGACAAGCCAACTTTACTCTTATTGATCAATGGAAAAAAGCTCCAGAGGCTTTAGAAATCTTTAGAGGCTGCGGTGATGCAACAGGCAATAATTTAAGTCCAATGTGAGAAGTCTGCTCCGTTTTGTATGAAGCTGTTTTCTATTAGTTTTACCCCTTTAAAGGGGGAACATTTGTTAGATTATTTTTAAATCAGATCCAGTGTGATTGGTCAGTTGAAGAGACAGCAATCTGTTTGAGTCATGGACTCATGGTGTTCAGGTGTCTGAGCTGTGTCGAGCACCGTTCCCAGTGATTACTCTACAGCAAACCCAAAAGCAAGATACTGCGGATGCTGTAAATCTGAAATAAAATCAGAAAATGCTGGAAATCCTCAGCAGGTCTGGCAGCATATATACCCTGCCTGTACACCAGAACCTGGTGGAGGACCTGGGGAAGTGTGGTGTGGGAGAAAGAGAGAGGGAAACAAATCACTTTCTCCCATCTAACTGGGTTGGAGGAAGAGAAGAAATTTCCATAGGGGACAAGGGGAAACAAGTGTAACAGGAAGATCCAAACAAACCACACAGCACTGAGCATTAACCCGCCCTGACTGGAGGAAAATAATCCTCAACAGCAATGTTCCTAATCACAACACTGCCCAGAATCCTTTGTTCGACAACGAGTAATGTATCAGTTGCTCTGTAACATAGCCAGCAAAACCCCATAACTTATATGTGGCAATACTGGGAGTGCTAATGCTGCCAACACCCTCTTGAAGTCTGCAAATGACTTCCAAGCAGCAAAATAAAAACAAGGCGACTATTGCTGAACTTAGACTAAAAATATATTTAACGGTCGCTTCCCAAGACCTGGATCTAATCATTTAAAAAAAACCTGCAACTCTACCTACATATAAAATAGCAACAGATTGTAACTGGATGTAGTTTTGCACTGAGTGCCCGGGGTAGTAGAAAGGGATGTCTCTAATGGGGAACATGACTAGATCTGACTTGATCCCTCAGCCAACATCACCCCAGAAACTCGGCTGTTGTCATACCAACGGCGAGAAATGGGAATCTTTAACCAAAGCGACAACTACACATGCTGGAGGAGGGGGGAGGGGTGGGGGAGAGGCTGCAGTGGAGAGCTATCCTGGTTAATGATTGACCAGAGCGAAGGAGCTGGGTTAAAAGACATGAAAAGCATTAATATAAAAACAAAAAGCTGAAAACTACTGCGGATGCTGGAAATCCAAAACAAAAACAGAATTACCTGGAAAAACTCAGCAGGTCTGGCAGCATCGGTGGAGAAGAAATCAGTTAACGTTTCGAGTCTTCATGACCCTTTGGCAGAACTGAGTATAGTTAGGAGAAAGGCGAAATATAAGCTGGTCTAAGGTGGGGGGGCGGGGGGAGAGAGAAGTTGAGGGTGTGGTGATTGTGGAGATAAGCAAGCAGTGATAGGAGCAGACATCTTTGTCTGCTCCTATCACTGCTTGCTTATCTCCACAATCACCACACCCTCAACTTCTCTCTCCCCCCGCCCCCCCACCTTAGACCAGCTTATATTTCGCCTTTCTCCTAACTATACTCAGTTCTGCCAAAGGGTCATGAAGACTCGAAACGTTAACTGATTTCTTCTCCATGAAAAGCATTAACAAGGTTCGCCTGTGATCTGCTGACTCCAGGTTATTGCTGAGGGCCCACGTCATTTAATCACACGATCGTTCCAGCAACTTCAGCATACCTGGTGTAGTCAGTAGTTTCATCCTGAAGTAAATGGGAGCACCTCTAACTGGTAATAAAGTGACACTGACCCTTTACAAGTTTTGGGGAAAGGGTGTTAAGTATTGAATTCAGATACAGGGCTGGTGGCTGCGTCTGAACATTGGGAAGTTTCGAGTTTGAATTAACCATGCCACCCACCATCCCCCACCACAGTATTTCACTGCTGCTTGTGGGATCTTGCTGTGCACAAATTTGCGGCATTTTGCATAACTGAAGGACACCTCACACCTTCATTGGCCGTGAAGCCCTTTGGCACATCTTCTGTACTCTGTAAGCGCAAGTTGTTCCTCTGTAATTGCAGCCTATGTTCTTTTTCAAAATTCATTCATGGGTTGTGGGCTTCGTTGGCTGGGCCGGTATTTATTGCCCATCCCTAGTTGGCCTTGAGAAGGTGGGGGTGAGCTGCTTTCTTAAATCACTGCAGTTGATGTGGTGTAGGTACACCCACAGCGCTGTTAGGGAGGGAGTTCCAGGATTTTGACCCAGTGACAGTGAAGGAACGGCCGATATGTTTCCAAGTCAGGATGGTGAGTGGCTTGGAGGGGAATTTCTGGGTGGTGGTGTTCCCATGTGTCTGCTGCCCTTGTCTTTCTAGATGGTACTGGTCATGGGTTTAGAAGGTGCTGTCTCAGGAGCCTTGGTGAATTCCTGCAGTGCATCTTGTAGATGGTACACACACTGCTGCTACTGTGTGTCGGTGGTGGAGGGAGTGAATGTTTGTGCATGTGGTGCTAATGTTCGCTACAACATTGGCTGCCGTTCCTTCTTCCATCCCTAAATCTTTCCGCCTCGCTCCTCCTTTAAGACATTTCTTAAAACCTACCTCTTTGAACAAGCTTTTAGTTAAATGACCTAATATCTCTTTATGTAGCTCCGTGTCAAATTGTGTTTGATAAAACAGCATTTTCTGTTTTTATTTCAGATTTCCAGCATCTGCAGTATTTTGTTTTTATTTATGTGTTTAATAGTCACTCCTGGGATGTTAAAGGTGCTAAATAAATGCAAACTAATGTTAAAATTATGACTCCAGAATTCTATAAATTATACGTTTTTCAGCGCACAATTATTATTTGGGATTGCAAATGAAATCAAGATCAAGTGTAGTCTCCAGGCAAAGTGGAGTTAAAGAGCAAGTAGTAACTAGACCAGGGGATAGAGACATAATTCAACCCCATACTTTAATCCTAGATTACTGTCCCTGTTTTTATACCCCATCATAAATAATAGATAGTCAAATAATAGAAACTTCAATTTGAGAAGCAAAATAGTAAAATTTGTGTAGCAGGGAAGTTTGGCAGTACAGGCTGAGGAGCTGAGAGATGCAAACTGAGACAGCACCACTGGCTGGAGGCTGTAATTGCAGTGTAAAAAGTTTACATAGGTAGTTTCAATTATAAATGTGGACATAGGAATCTATAATGGCAAAATGTGACAACCAGAAATACAATTTTGTAGAAAGAAAGTGTACAGAGATACAAGACTTTTAATATATTTTTGATTCATCCCACTTGTATTTTTGCAAAGACCTGAGCACTAAGAAGCTGACACAGTCAGGAGGACATAGAGCTGGAGGCCACACACTTTGACTTTCATTAGTGCAGAAATTTAAACTTCCTAGATGCTAAACATCAGAATTTCTTTAAACCACAATCAATCATTCAAAATCAAAATAAAGATAGTTGCTTGGTAGTACAGAACTTGAGCATTGCTGAAAAAAGAGACAAGCTATCAAAGCTCATCAGGACACACACAAGAATACCAAATTTCAAAGGAACTGCATGAGAAAAAGGGTGCTGATTGGTTGGCACGTGGACTCTGGTTGGTGGAAGCGTCGCCATGGAGAATACACCGGGGAACATTTATCCCCTAAGCTTTTGTTGAATTGAAAAAGGTGCAACACCTGGACACATTCTTTCTGTTTGTATGGACAGGGCCCTGTGTATGGATATAAGTAGCTCCTAGCAAGCGTGAGGAGCCACACTGTAAGCTGGACTGATAATCTTAAATTGGCTGTAAGTGTAATTTTTAGCACACTCAGAATTGCTCACTAAGTGTTGTCCAACCACGGAATTACATCTACTGTTGGATGCTATGTTCTGAGTTTTACAAGCACAGGCTAGCTGAGTGTGGTAAGTGTTCTGCATGATGTGAAGAGCTGAAGTGTTGTGTTGTTTGATATGATCCACCAGTCATTGGAACATACAGCCTACCTACCTGGCATCACACTGACACTCCTATACCACATTACTACATGCAGAATGGTAGGGAGAAAATCTTCTTGGCTCAACAGCAGCATCCTGTTAGTGGAGAATACCACTCATGTTGCTTTTTTAAACTAAAGCTTGGGGGCTAATTCTCTGGTGCATTCTCCATGGCAATGCCTTGACCAGTCAGAGTCTACTTGCCAACCAATCAGCACCTTTTTTCTCATGCAGTATAAAAATTGTTGTTCCCTTTGAAATTTGGCATTCTTGCGTCTATCCTGATGAGTACAAAATGAAAAGCTTCAACAGCATGTGTCCTTTTCAGCAATGCAAAGCCAAATATACAGTTAATAAAGTAAAGCCTGCAAGTCTGTCTCTCTAATACAATTAATTGTAAGGAGAGGTGTTTGAAGGATGGGATAAAGACATTTTGCAAGTACAGGCCTTTTCCTCAATTGAGTTTTTAAAAAAAAAAATGACAACTTGTTAAAAGGCACAGTGTAATGGTGATCGAGTCTCATACAATGTTTTATAAACATAGAGGGAGGGCAGTGATATGGCATATCACAATGCCAGCAACCTAGATATTTCTTCTAGGCCCCCAAAGATTATAAACAGGCACAAAAAAATGCTGGAAAAGCTCAGCAGGTCTGACAGTATCTGTGGCGAAAAAGACAGAGTTAATGCTTCTAGTCCTTATGACTCTTCTTCAGAAGAAGAAGAACAGGCAGCTCTTCTTCCCACAAGTGTTGCCAAATCTTTCTGTAAATTGTCCAGGTCAATCATGGTGACCAGGGCCATGTTCACCAGCAATGGAATGAGAACAAAAATGCAGATGTCTTCCTTCTCTCTCTCTTTCTGTTTGATACATGACCTTACTCACATCTGTCACACTTTCAACCAGTCAAATGGTTTGCCTGGACTACTACAGTCACAGCACAAAGTCAATGGACAGAATGTCTGAGCTGAGCAGCACTGACGAGGGACTGGGGCAGGGCAGCGTTTAAAACACACGTAACTACATCAATAAAAGCTTCATCCATGTGGTTACTGACCCACAACGGCAAAATAAATGTGGTACAGGTCTTGTGTCGGGTAGCGGTCAGGCACTCGAATTGGTGAGGAAAGGGCACCAGGAATGAGTTGATTTTCACCTCTGATCATCATCACTGCCCCCTGCTGCGTGTATGTAGGACAGGGTCAGGTTTGGTTGATAGTGGAGGAGCCCTTTAGCAAATGTCTGTTTATTCTCCCATTTGACTGATGTGATTTGGCCCAGGTACCAGAGACGGCCCCAGTGCCAAGTAGCAATATCGTTACTTAGCCTCCAGGCGACAAGGCAGGAAAGTCAAAACTCACAAATGAAGAAACCGCAGTGAAATTTAGCACAAATGCAGATTGCGTCAGGAACAATTCAGTCGGTGCATTTTCAAGCACAGGGGAAATTTGCTGAAAGCAGAGTTACTAATTTAACCTGCACCCAACAAGCTTGGGATCCATTTGGAGCCACAGTTTGCACCATACCTTGTCCAAACACCAGCAGTTTCTATAAAAAGCAGTTACCGACTCAACGTCACGGGATAGTCAACCCCCAGGCTGCGATCCTGCTGACCAATAATTCCGAACCAAAATGATTAAACATCAAAAGAAGAGAGATACCCGAGAGTGAGTTACAGGCTGGAATTGATAGTGGAGAAGCCACTAAAATGTAGGCTCCCCCCCGGGCGATGATCATTAGTGTAAATCCTGCCACTTCAATCCCTGTTATTGTGGATTACAGATTGTGACCCAAATTACTAGTGATAATTCATTGTTGAAACACTATAACGCCCACCCTTTAGGGAATCTCCTTCCCTCCCAACAATAAAACAGATTAATTTCCCACACTCGCCACTCTGGCTCCGCTCAGTGTGGTGCAGACTTGCTTTAGGAAGTGGCTGGGCTGTCCTGACCTTATCCACATGTGGTTGCACAGCCATAGGGATCATCGATCAAACCCAAAGCTAAGAGGCCAGACCGTGTGGCACATGGGACACACCTCAGCAAGTCCTCCCCCCCCCCCCATGGAAGGATTGATGCTGCGTGTGGAAGGGTTGCACTCACTCCCTGGAAAGGCGGTGTTTGGAAACAAGTGTTTTGTGTTGACTTTTTATATATCACAATGGATTGTATAAAATACACAAAGCAGGGGTGGGGTGGGAGAGCTGGAGTGAGGTAGCGCCCTGAACAAAGTACAGCCACCGAACGGACACACAGCCCAACATTAATCCTGGGTAAAAACAAAAAGCTAAAAGCTACTGCGGATGCTGGAAATCCAAAACAAAAACAGAATTACCTGGAAAAACTCAGCAGGTCTGGCAGCATCGGCGGAGAAGAAATCAGTCAACGTTTCGAGCCTTCATGGCCCTTCGGCAGACCTGAAGCATAGTTAGAAGAAGCAATCCTGGGTCCTTGACAAGGGTGACCCCCCGGCCTGGGGCTGGACATTTGCCGATCACCAGCCACATTTCTTCTCTCCACAAAGTGTCCCGCTTTCCCAGCACTTGGGGCAGAGAGAAAAGGTTCACAGCCCCGGGCGGTATCTCCCTCCACTTTAACACCACACCCCCCCCCACAAAACTGGGGATCAATAACAGGTTGGGGGGGAGTGGGAGAGGGATGCCGGTGTGGCTCAGGCTTGAGGGTCAAGAACTGAATCCAATTCCTTCAGGGAACACATCGCCCTCCCTCCCCCCTTCAATCTTTTACCCTCCCCATGCATTGTTCGCACAATAAAACCAGTTCAGCTGCCAGCACCCGTTGTGCTGTCGCCTTTACCCACTGAACAATTGCAGCAGTTTCTGTTTATCTTTCATTCATCCTTCGGTGAGGGGGTCGCCTCACTGTCCTCATCACACAAAGGGCTGGGGGAGAGACGGAACTTTACAGATTTGACCCAAGGAGCAATCCCCAGCCCCAGGAATTTCAGGAGTTTACAGATTCAGAGCCTCTCTCCTCTCCCCCTGCATCTCAGATTCGCGCCTCACACCCTCAGCTGCACATTTTCCACACCTGCTGTGCACAAAGTCCACCTTAACATTGAGCCCGCTCTCAGCTTGTTTTGTTTTTTTTTTGGCGGGGCTAGTTCCCGAGGGGGGGGGGGTGGGGGCAACCTTCTCCCTCCCCACAGGTGAAATCACAAAACTGCCCCGGGGAGTAAAGCTGCCCCCACCGATCCTGAGTATCGTCCCATCCCCGGCCTGATCTGCAGTTTCCAAACTCTCACCTGCTCCAAGGCACATTCCCAACAGCAGGAGAGCGGAGAATTTGCGCCTCGGCTCCATTGCAGAAGAGTCCAAGAGTAAAGGTCGATTCAGGTCCATCAGCGCTCGCAGACCAGCTCCAGGGCAGAATGAGCAGACTCCGCCCGCTGCAGGTACCAGCCACACCTGGAGATCCCGCCCACACCTGCCCCACGATTGGAAGAAATGCCCACCTGGAATAAGCACCGCCCAATTTGGAAAACACGCCCATCTCATATCTGTAAGACAACCATCCCCACCCCCCAACTTCCACAGCTGAAGCAACTGTGCCCGACAGGGATATTGCCCAGGAATAGCCCCACTGCAACTGACCAGAACCATACGCGAAGCAGTCTCGCAGCTGGAATAACTCTGCACCTGGAACACCGCTACACCTGAAACAGATTGCACCTGGATTAAGCCCATACCTGAAACAGACCACAACTGGAACACGTGCAGACCTGGAACAGAGCCACACCTGATGCATGCCACACCTGGAAAAGTCACACAACCGAACCAGCACCACAACAGGAACAAATTCCACACCCGGAACAGGGATACACCTGGAACATGGACAGAGCTGTAACAGCCCTGCACCCAAAACAGACCTGCACCTCAAACAGACTCAAAATAATTAAAACAGATGGACACGTGGACACATCAACACCTGGAACAGTTCTGCACCTGGAGAAATCGTGCACCTGGAGCAGTCCCATTGGACAGACCTCTCTCTGAAAATGTTCTGCACCTGAAATGAAACCGCACATGGTACAAACCCACACCTGAATTGGACCCGTACCTGAACAGACCAACACCTGAATTGGACCCGTACCTAAACAGACCAACACCTGAATTGGACCCGTACCTAAACAGACCAACACCTGAATTGGACCCGTACCTAAACAGACCAGCACCTGAATTGGACCCGTATCTAAACAGACCAACACCTGAATTGGACCCGTAATTAAACAGACCAACACCTGAATTGGACCCGTATCTAAACAAACCAACACCTGAAGGAGTCCATTAGATTTGCACCTGGGCAGACTCACACCTGGGATGGATTTGCACCTGGACATACCCACGCCTGGGTTGGATTTGCACCTGGACAGACTCACACTTGGGATAGATTTGCACCTGGAGAGACCCACACCTGGGATGGATTTTCACCTGGGCAGACTCACACCTGGGATGGATTTGCATCTGGACAGACCCACACCTGGGATGGATTTGCATCTGGACAGACCTACAGCTGGAACAGAACCACACCAGAAAATGAACAACACCAGGAACAGACCCACACCAGGAACAGATCCACACCAGGAACAGACGCACACCAGGAACAGACCCAAACCAGGTGCAGATCCACACCAGGAACAGATCCACAGCAAGAACAGACCCACTCCAGGAACAGACCCGCACCAGGAACAGACCCACACCAGGAACAGACCCACACCAGGAACAGACCCACACCAGGAACAGACCCACACCAGGAACTGACCCACACCAGGAACAGACCCACACCAGGAACAGACCCAAACCAGGAACAGCCCCACACCAGGAACAGCCCCACACCAGGAACAGACCCACACCAGGAACAGACCCACACCAGGAACAGCCCCAAACCAGGAACAGCCCCACACCAGGAACAGACCCACACCAGGAACAGGCACACACCAGGAACAGACCCACACCAGGAACAGACCCACACCAGGAACAGACCCACACCAGGAACTGACCCACACCAGGAACAGACCCACACCAGGAACAGACCCAAACCAGGAACAGCCCCACACCAGGAACAGACCCACACCAGGAACAGACCCACACCAGGAACAGCCCCAAACCAGGAACAGCCCCACACCAGGAACAGACCCACACCAGGAACAGGCACACACCAGGAACAGACCCACACCAGGAACAGACACACAACAGGAACAGCCCCACACCAGGAACAGGCAAACAACATGAACAGACCCACACCAGGAACTGACCCACACCCGAAACAGATGCTCACCAGAAACAGACCCACTCCAGAATGCAGAGACACAAAATAGGCAGAAATGCCCCACTTGCTGTTTAGGGGCTGCACTCTACCTGTAGTTCAATTGTCTACAATCGAACTGAGTGCCAGGCCTGCGGGTTCATGGGCAGCAGAAGCACCTCTCACTTTCTTCAGACTTCCCAATACACCTTACAGCCAGTGAAGTAAATTTGAAGGGAAATGCTTGTCATTTTATCGGCTAATATGGCAACCTGGACCCAGCAAAAATAAAATGGTGATGTTTGTTGACATGAATGTTGGACACAAGACCAGGAGGACCTGTTTTTCTTTTTGAATAATGCCATGTGATCTTTTATATTGATTTGAGGGATGGAGGAGACATCGGTTTACTGTCCATCCAAAAGATAACATCTTTGAAAATGTGGAAGTCCCTCACTTACTGGGGTGAGCAAGGTTATGTGGATCCAACAGAGGGCACAGGTGAGAAGTGACTGAAGTGTTCTGGGAGAAGTCACCGTAGCCACCGCGACTCAGGAGGGAATCGAGGAGAAGGACTCTTGCACTCAACAGGAGGAAGAGCATCCAACAGAGAGCACCGAAGCGGTGAGTATAAATCTAGCTTACCTCGGGGATTGGCGGCCTTGTCTCCAAGGAGCAGACTTGGAGTGAGGTGCACCGGAGTGGTGAGTATAAATGTAGCTTACCTCGGAGATTGGCGGCTTTGTCTCCAGGGAGCAGACTTAGAGTGAGGAGCACCGGAGCGGTGAGTATAAATGTAGCTTACCTTGGAGATTGGCGGCTTTGTCTCCAGGGAGCAGACTCGGAGGGAGGAGCACCAGAGCGGTGAGTATAAATCTCGCTTACCTCGGGGATTGGCGGCCTTGTGTCCAGGGAGCAGACTCGGAGGGAGGAGCACCAGAGCGGTGAGTATAAATCTCGCTTACCTCGGGGATTGGCGGCCTTGTCTCCAGGGAGCAGACTCGGAGGGAGGAGCACCAGAGCGGTGAGTATAAATCTAGCTTACCTCGGGGATTGGGGGCCTCGTCTCCAGGGAACAGACTCAGAGGGAGGAGCACTGGAGCGGTGAGTATAAATCTAGCTTACCTCGGGGATTGGCGGCCTTGTCTCCAGGGAACAGACTCAGAGGGAGGAGCACTGGAGCGCTGAGTATAAATCTAGCTTACCTCGGGGATTGGTGGCCTTGTCTCCAGGGAGGAGACTCGGAGGGAGGAGCACTGGAGCGGTGACCTCGGGGCACAGAGTAACTGAAGCCAAAACTGAAAAAGTGACATCACAGGAAAGCTGCGACCTTATTGGTTGGTAGGGAATCTGTACGAAATTTGAGAAAAAAAACACTGCAATGCTAATGAATAAATGAATTATCTAAGTCAAGATGGCTGGGCAGGTGATGTGCTGTAGCTGTATGATGTGGGAGCTGGAAGATCCTATTGCGAGCCGCAGTGACCACATCTGCAGCAAGTGTTGGTTGCTGGAGGAACTCCAGCTCAGAATTGATGAGCTGGAGTCTGAGCTCCGGACACTGCGGCACATCCGGGAGGGGGAGAGTTACCTGGATGCTTTGTTTCAGGAGGCGGTCACACCCGGTATATTAAGTACCTCAAGTTCCGTCAGTGGTCAGGGTCAGCAGGGTGTGACTGCAAGTGAGGCAGGTAGAGGGATCCTGTGTTCAGGAACAGAGGAGCCTCAGCTCTTGACCTTGTCCAACAGGTACGAGGTACTTGCTCCCTGTGTGGATGAGGAAGAGGGCTGTAGGGAGGATGAGCCAGCTGACCACGGCACTGTGGCACAGGAGGCCATTCAAGAGGGGTGAGCAAAAAGACAAGTGGTAGTTTTAGGGGATTCTATAATTAGGGGAATTGATAGCATTCTTTGTAAGCAGGATCGAGAGTCCTGCATGGTATGTTGCCTGCCCGATGCCAGGATGAGGGACATCTCTGACCGGCTTGAAAGGATATTGGAGAGGGAGGGGGAGGATCCAGTTGTTGTGGTCCACGTCGGGACAAATAACATAGGTAAGACTAGGAAAGAGGACCTGTTTGGGGATTATCAGGAACGAGGAACTAAATTAAAGAACAGGTCCTCAAGGGTTATAATCTCCGGATTACTACCCGAGCCACGTGCAAATTGGCATAGGGACACGAGAATAAGGGAAGTAAACATGTGGCTAAAGGAGTGGTGCGGGAAAGAGGGGTTCCATTTCGTGGGGCACTGGCATCAGTATTGGAACAGGAGGGATCTGTACCGTTGGGACGATCTCCACCTGAACCGATCTGGGACCAATGTTCTAGCGAAAAGGGTAAATTGGGTGGTCAACAGGACTTTAAACTAGAAAGTGGGGGGGGAGGGAAGGGTAAAACTCCAAGAAGTATGACTAATGGGAAACAAAGCAGCAGGTTACCGTGTGGGGGCGTGGATTCAACTTCATGGAAAATAATGAAAAAACTGAAAAGAAAGGAGAGCCCAGGAGAGGCTATTGAAGTCTCCAGAACACAAAATAGGACAGAGTGTTTGGAAAGGGCTAGGAATCTAACTTCAAGCACATCAGATAAAGGGACGACAATGAGAAAGGGGACGGGAAATACAGGGCTGAAGGTGTTGTATCTGAATGTACGCAGTATACGAAATAAGGTAAATGAGCTTGTGGCGCAGATTGAAATTGGCAGGTATGATGCGGTGGGCATGACGGAGACATGGCTGCAGGGGGATCAGGACTGAGAGCTAAATATCCAAGGATATACATCCTATCGAAAAGATAGACAGGTTGGCAGAGGGGGTGGGGTTGCTTTGTTAGTAAGAAATGAAATTAAATCGATAGCAAGAAATGACGTAGGGTCAGATGATGTAGAATCTGTGTGGGTAGAGTTGAGGAACCGCAAAGGTAAAAAAACCATAGTGGGAGTTATGTACAGGCCTCCGAACAGTAGTCAGGATGTGGGGCACAAGATACACCAGGAGATAGAAAAGGCGTGTAAGAAAGGCAAGGTTACAGTGATCATGGGGGATTTCAATATGCAGGTAGACTGGGAAAATCAGGTTGGTAGTGGATCCCAAGAAAAGGAATTTGTGGAATGTCTACGAGATGGCTTTTTGGAGCAGCTTGTGGTGGAGCCCATTAGGGAACAGGCAATTCTAGGTTTAGTGATGTGTAATGAGGCAGATTTGGTAAGGGAGCTTAAGGTGAAGGAACCCTTAGGAGGAAGTGACCATAATATGATAGAATTTACCCTGCAATTTGAGAGGAAAAAGCTGGAATCAGATGTAACGGTATTATAGTTGAATAAAGGCAACTACAGAGGCATGAGGGAGGAGCTGGCTAGAATTGACTGGGAGGTGAGCCTAGCAGGAAAGACAGTGGAACAGCAATGGCAGGAGTTTCTGGGAGTAATTTGGGAGACACAGCAAAAATTCATCCCTAGGAAGAAGAAGCATACTAAAGGGAGGACGAGGCAATCATGGCTGACAAGGAAAGTCAGGGACAGCATAAAAGCTAAAGAGAAAGCATACAATGCGGCGAAGAGCAGTGGGAAACCAGGGGATTGGGAAGCCTACAAATACAAACAGAGGACAACTAAAAAAGAAATAAGGAGGGAGAAGGTTAAATATGAGGGTAAACTAGCCAGTAATATAAAAGAAGATTGCAAGAGTTCTTTTAGATATATAAAGGGTAAGAGAGAGGCAAAAGTGGACATTGGGTCGCTGGAAAATGATGCTGGAGAAGTAGTAGTGGGGAACAAAGAAATGGCGGAGGAACTGAATAGGTACTTTGCTTCAGTCTTCACAGTGGAAGACACGAGTGACATCCCCATAGTTCAAGAGAGTCGGGGGCAGAGGTGAGTATGGTGGCCATTACCAAGGAGAAGGTGCTAGGAAAACTGAAAGGTCTGAAGGTGGATAAATCACCTGGACCAGATGGATTACACCCCAGAGTTCTGAAGGAGATAGCTGAAGAGATAGTGGAGGCGTTAGTGGTGACCTTTCAGGAATCACACGAGTCAGGGAGGGTCCCAGAGGACTGGAAAATCGCTAATGTAACCCCCCTGTTTAAGAAGGGAGTGAGGCAAAAGACGGGAAATTACAGGCCGATTAGCCTGACCTCGGTCGTTGGTAAGATTTTAGAGTCCATTATTAAGGATGAGATTTCAGAATACTTGGAAGTGCATGGTTAAATAGGGCAAAGTCAGCATGGTTTCATCAAGGGGAGGTCATGCCTGACAAATCTGTTCGAATTCTTTGAGGAGGTAACGAGTAGGTTAGACAAAGGAGAGCCAATGGATGTTATCTACTTGGACTTCCAGAAGGCCTTTGACAAGGTGCCGCACAGGAAGCTGCTCAGTAAGATAAGAGCCCATGGTGTTATAGGCAAGGTACTAGCATGGATAGAAGATTGAGAAGATTGGTTGTCTGGCAGGAGGCAGAGAGTGGGGATAAGGGGGTCCTTCTCAGGATGGCGGCCGGTGACTAGTGGAGTTCCGCATGGGGTCAGTGTTGGGACCACAACTTTTCACTTTATACATTAATGATCTAGATGAAGGAACTGAGGGCATCCTGGCTAAGTTTGCAGATGATACAAAGATAGGTGGAGGGACAGGTAGTATTGAGGAGGCGTGGAGGCTGCAGAAGGATTTGGACATGTCAGGAGAATGGGCAAAGAAGTGGCAGATGGAATACAACGTGGGGAAATGTGAGGTCATGCACTTTGGTAGGAAGAATAGAGGCATAGACTATTTTCTAAATGGGGAGAGAATTCTGAAATCTGGAGTGCAAAGGGACTTGGGAGTCCTAGTCCAGGATTCTCTTAAGGTTAACTTGCAGGTTGAGTCGGTAGTTAGGAAGGCAAATGCAATGTTGGCATTTATTTCGAGAGGACTAGAATATAAAAGCAGGGATGTGCTGCTGAGGCTTTATAAGGCTCTGATCAGACCACATTTAGAATATTGTGAGCAATTTTGGGCCCCGTATCTCAGGAAGGGTGTTCTGGCCCTGGAGAGGACCAACGCCAAGAACAGACCCACACCAGACTCCAGAGGAGGTTCACGAGAACGATCCCAGGAATGAAAGGCTTAACATATGAGGAACGATTGAGGACTCTGGGTCTATACTCGATGGAGTTTAGAAGTATATGGGGGGATCTGATTGAAACTTACAGAATACTGAAAGGCCTGGATAGAGTGGACGTGGGGAAGATGTTTCCATTAGTAGGAGAGACTAGGACCTGAGGGCAGAGGCTCAGAGTAAAGGGAAGACCTTTTAGAACAGAGATGAGGAGAAACTTCTTTAGCCAGAGAGTGGTGAATCTATGGAATTCATTGCCACAGCAGGCTGTGGAGGCCAGGTCATTGAGTGTATTTAAGACTGAGATAGATAGATTCTTGATTGGTAAGGGGATCAAAGGTTAGGGGCAGAAGGTGGGAGAATGGGGTTGAGAAACTTATCAGCCATGATTGAATGGTGGAGCAGACTCGATGGGCCGAATGGCCTAATTTCTGCTCCTATGTCTTATGGTCTTATGGTCTTAAGCTCTTGGCTATCACCCACAATCTTTTCTCTCAGAGACACAGTGTTGCTTGAGTCAAGTGCAGTTAATTGAACTAGAAAATAACTCTTCATTCATTGGAGCCCACTTATCTGCACAGCTTGCCTCTTCATCCCAGAAAGTTTCTTTGTCAGCACCTCCCAAATCTATGAGCTCTAGCACCTAGAGGGGCAAGGGGCAGCAGGCACAAGGGAACGTAGTCACTTAGTCACCTCCATGTTCCCCTCTAAGTCATACACCATTGCAACTTGGACATATATCATCATTCCTTCACCATCACTTGGTCAAAATCCTGGAACATCCTTTGCAGCAAAGACTAAGCTCCCTGATAACTGGGGGCAGGCTCAGTGCCCACACTCAACTCTTGGTCTTAACTGAGATAACCTCATCTGTGGTGAGAAGGAGGGTTCTATAATTGGGCCAGCAGGAACAGAGGAGAGAGCATTGAGCACAGATAACTGGCCTGGAGGGTGGAAACTGTGAGATTAAGACAGTACATACCAGGGTGGTGAGCTGAACACTATCCCTGACGTCCTCAACATCTATACGCTTACTTTAGCAGGGGTCCTTGGAGAATGATCAGGAACCCTGGCTAATTTCCCTCCTCCCATACCCAGGTGCTGTTCCAACAGCTCCCCAGATGAAATCGGTTAACCGAGTGGAGATGGCAGACACTGTATGGGAACCACCAGGTGTGTGTGCCCAGACTATGTCAGTTCACTGAGACTCCAGGGTTGTTATGTTGCTGGTATTATAATATGATTCTGATGTTTCCATCAGGAGAGGCAAGTCGATGGGATATCTTGTCCATGTTTTGTTTCGCGGTGAATAATTCAAAAACAATTTGTTTTCAGTGTTCTGTTTTCCCAGAGAGGGTCGGCCACAGCCCCGACATCAGAGAAAGTGTCAACAGATCCGGTTCCTTGATACTTGGCTGTCAGCCACCCATGTTTCAAATGTGGAGTCACATTCAGACCTCGAGCTGAGCAAGTTTCAGGAAGTATGCTTATAGTTCCCCCAACTGGTAATACGAAATCTTACAAAGTGCAGTCTCGGGCAAAGGACCGGTATTTCAGAGATAAAAATAGAAAATGCTGGAAATACTCCGCAGGTCTGACAGCCTCTGTGGAGAGAGCAATAGAGTTAATGCCTGAGGTCAATGACCTTCCATTATCGGCCTTGACGAAATGTCACTGTCCCGAAATATTAACTCTTTCTCTCTGCCGCGTGTTTCTGGCATTTTCTGACTTTATTTCAGATTTCCTGCACAGCAGGATTTTGCTTTAGCATTTCAGAAGAGTTTTATTTTAACCAATTTTCTCCTCCCCTCTGCTGAAGGCAGCGGCTCAAACTACCTCTTACCAGCTCTGCTTACCCCTCACCAGCTCAAACTACCTCTTACCAGCTCTGCTTACCACTCACCAGCTCAAACTACCTCTTACCAGCTCTGCTTACCACTCCCCAGCTCAAACTACCTCTTACCAGCTCTGCTTACCCCTCCCCAGCTCAAACTACCTCTTACCAGCTCTGCTTACCCCTCCCCAGCTCAAACTACCTCTTACCAGCTCTGCTTACCCCTCACCAGCTCAAACTACCTCTTACCAGCTCTGCTTACCCCTCACCAGCTCAAACTACCTCTTACCAGCTCTGCTTACCCCTCACCAGCTCAAACTGCCTCTCATCAACTCAAACTTGCTCAACTGCCTGTCACCAACTCAATTTGTCTCTAATTGCCTCACTGCTGATCACTGGTTCTCACCAACAATTACCAAGATCAGTGGTTCTCACCAGAATTAACCAACAATCCTGGTTCTCATGGCAATCACCGTCAATTACTGGCACTCACTAGCAATCACTGCTACTCACCAGCGATCACTGACAATCACTGGCAATCACCGTCAATCACTGGTACTCACCAACATACACCAACGATCACCAACAATTACTGGCAATCACCAACAATCACTGGTACTCACCAACATACACCAGCGATCACCGACGATTACTGGCAATCACCAACAATCACTGACAATCACCAACAAACACTGACAATTACTGGCAATCACCAACAATCACTGGCATACACCAGCGATTACCGACAATTACTGGCAATCACCGTCAATCACTGGTACTCACCAACATACACCAACAATCACTGACAATTACTGGCAATCACCGTCAATCACTGGCACTCGCCAGCAATTACTGACAATCACTGGCAATCACCGTCAATCACTGGTACTCACCAACATACACCAGCGACCACCGGCAATTACTGGCAATCACCGTCAATCACTGGTACTCACCAACATACACCAACGACCAACGACAATTACTGGCAATCACTGTCGATCACTGGTACTCACCAACATACACCAGCGATCACTGACAATTACTGGCAATCACCAACAATCACTGGCACTCACCGGCAATCACTGGTACTCACCAACAATCACTGGCATACACCAGCGATCACTGACAATTACTGGCAATCACCAACAATCACTGACAATTACTGGCAATCACCAGCAATCACTGGTACTCACCAACAATTACTGACAATCACCAACAATCACTGACAATTACTGGCAATCACCAGCAATCACCAGCAATCACTGGTACTCACCAACAATTACTGACAATCACCAACAATCACCAGCAATCACTGGCACTCACCAGCAATCACTGATACTCACCAACAATCACTGGCATACACCAGCGATCACCGACAATTACTGGCACTCGTCAGCAATTACTGACAATGACTGTCACTCACCAGCAATCACTTGTACTCAACAACAATCACTGACAATCACTGGTACTCACCAGCAACCACTGACAATCACTGACGCACACCAGCTATCACCGACAAATACTAGCTATCACCAACAGTCAACCTTAATCATAGGCACTCACCAGCAATCACTGGCACTCACCAGTAATCACTGGCACTCACCAATATTCACTGGCACTCACCAACATTCACTGACAATCGCTGGCTCTCACCAGGAATTGTTGGGTGTTGCCAGAATCTGCTTGTTGTCCAATACCTTTCCAAGTGACCATTCTTTAGGCACTGAGTGTCAACAAATCACGTACCCAGCCACCAGTAGGGTTCCTGGATAGAAATCAGAAGGTTTCATCCCTCTGTAATGTGAAGGCACTGAGCACTATAGTAGTGCCTTAAGAATTGTCCCAGCTGAGATCAGCTAACTGCAGAGATTTGGTGTGAAATCCAAACCCCTCCTGGTCAGTACAGCTCAGTTGTGTTCTGAATCGCTGGGAAGGAACATACTGGATGATTTGCTGTGGATTTTATTTGGTTCCTGTTGAGCTGTCATCGGGGAGGGGCTCCATCAGTCATACTTTTACCTTTGTGGGTTTGAATCTACACTGTCCTTTTCCTTATCTACCTGCTTCTCCCTGGAACAGTCACTCAATATTTGCAGTGGACACAGACTTGGAAATGCTGTGAACTGTGAGAAGGATAGTGGTAGATTTCAAGGGACATGGGCAGGCTGGTAGAAAGGAGGGGGTACATGTGGCAGATGAAGTTTAATGCAGAGAAGTGTGAAATGATGCATTTTGGCATGAAGATCAAGGAGATGCGATTTAAAATAAAACATACAATACTAAAGAGGAGCAGAAGGACCTGGGGGGTATATGCACAAATTGTTGAGGGTGAAAGAGCAGGTTAGCAAAGTGGTTAATAAGGCCTATGGTATCCTGGACTTTATAAATAGAGGCATGGTTCACAAAAGCAAGGATGTTGTGGTGAACCTTTATAAAACACTGGTTCAGCCTCAACTGGAGTATTATGTCCAATTCTGGGCCCCATGTTTTAGGAAGGATATGAAAGCATGAGACAGGGTGCAGGAAAGATTTACAAGAATGGTTCCGGGGATGAGGAACTTTAGTTACAAGGATAGATTGGAGAAGCTGGGATTGATTTCCTTAAGAGGAACTTAGAAAAATCACTATCACTAGAGAAAAAGTAATGGGAATACTAATGGGACTTAAGGCTGACATGTACTCTGGATCTGATGGTCTGCATCCAAGAGTCTTAAAAGAGATAGTGGAAGAATTGATTGTAATTTTACAAAATTCCCCAGATTCTGGAAAGGTCCCAGCAGATTGGAAAACTGAAAATGTAGCACTTCTGTTCAAGAAAGCAGGGAGACTGACACCAGTCGCAGGGGAAACGCTAAAATCTATTACAAAGGATGTGATAACTGGACACTTAGAAAATAATGATAGGATTGGACAGACTCAATATGGATTTACTGAAAGAGAAATCATATTTGACAAATCAGTTTAAGTTTTTTAAGGATATAACGGGCAGAATAGATAAGGGAGAGTCAGTGGATGTAATGTATTTGGTTTTCAGAAGGCTTTTGATTAAGTCCCACAAAAGAGGTTAGTAAGCAAAATTAGAGCACATGGGATCGGGGGAATATACTGGCACGGGACTGAGGATGGTTAATGGGCAGAGAGCAGAGAGTAGGAATAAACGGGCCATTCTCAGGTTGGCAAGTTGTGACTAGTGGGATATTACAAGGATCAGTGCTGGGGCCGCAGCTACTCACAATCTATATCAATGATTTGGATGTGGGGACCTAATGTAATATTTCCAAGTTTGCTGATAGCACAAAACTTAGTGCAAATGTGAGGAGGATGCAAAGGGGTTTCAAAGGGTTTTAGACACGCTAAGTGAGTGGGCAAGAGCGTGGCTGATAAAATATAATGTGGAAAAATGTGAAGTTACCCATTTTGGTAGGAAAAACAGAAATAGAGTATTTCTTAAATGATGAGAGATTGGGAAGTATTGATGTCCAAAAGGACTTGGGTATTCTTGTTCAGAAGTCACTGAAAGTTAGCATGCAGGTGCAACAAACAATTAGGAAGGCAAAGGGTATCTTGGTCTTTATTGCAAGAAGATTTGAGGGCAGGAGTAAACAAGCCTGACTGCAGTTGTACAGAGCCTTGGTCAGACTGCATCTGGAGTATTGTGTACATAGAGGGAGTGCAACAAAGGTTCACCAGGCTAATCCCTGGGGTGGCGGGATTGTCCTATGAGGAGGGATTGAGGAGACTGGGCCTGTATTCTCTAGAGTTTAGCAGATTGAGAGGTGACCTCGTTGAAGTGTACAAAATTCTTACAGGGCTCGACAGGGTAGATGCAGGAAGGATGTTTCCCCCAGCTGTTGGTGGAGGGGTGGGGGATGGTTCTAGAACCAGGGGACACAGTCTTAGAATAAGGGGTAGGCCATTTAGGACTGAGATGAGGAAGAATTTCTTCACTCAGAGGGTGGTGAATTTTTGGAATTCTCTACTCCAGAGAGCTGTGAAGGGTCAGTCATTGAGTATGTTCAAGGCAGATCAATAAGTTTCTAGGTATTAAGGATATCAAGGGATATGGGGATAGTGTGGGAAAATATCATTGTCGTAGGTCAGCCATGATCTAGTTGAATGGCAGAGCAGGCTCAAAGGGCCAAAAACTCCTGCTCCTATGTTCCTCTGAGTCAGAAAGCAGGAAACTATAGGCCAGTTAGCCTAACATCTGTCATTGGAAAATGCTGAAATCCATTATTAAAGAGGTAGTAGGAGGACATTTAGAAAATCATAATACAATCAGGCAGAGTCAACATGGTTTTGTGAAAGGGAAATCAGGCTTGACAAATTTAGTACAGTTCTTTGAGGATGTAACAAACAGGGTAGATAAAGGGGAACCAGTGGATGTAATGTGTTTGGATTTCCAAAAGGCATTTGATCTATTTATGATCTATAAAATGACTTGCATGATGGGACCAACTCTATTGTAGCAAAATGTGTGGTCAATACAAAGATAGTAGGAATGCAAGTTGTAAGGAACATGCAAAGAGTCTGAAAAGCAATATAGATAGGTTGTGTGAGTTGGCAGAAATTTGGAATATGGTGTATAATGTTTTTTTTCCTTTTTTATTAATGCATAGGATAGGGGTGTCGCTGGCTGGGCCAGATTTATTACCCATCCCTAACTGCCCTTGAGAAGGTGGTGGTGAGCTGTCTTCTTGAACCGCTGCAGTCCATGTGGTGTAGGTACACCCACAGTGCTGTTAGGGAGGGAGTTCCAGGATTTTGACCCAGTGACAGTGAAGGAACGGCCGATATATTTCCAAGTCAGGATGCTGAGTGGCTTGGAGGGGGAACTTCCAGGTGGTGGTGTTCCCATGTGCCCTTGTCCTTCTAGATGGTAGCAGCCATGGGTTTGGAAGTTGCTGTGGAAGGAGCCTTGGTGAATTCCTGCAGTACATCTTGTAGATGGTACACACACTGCTGCTACTGTGCTTCGGTGGTGGAGGGAGTGAATGTGGATATGGTGCCAGTCAAGCGGGCTGCTTTGTCCTGGATGGTATCAAGCTTCTTGAGTATTGTTGGAGCTGCACTCATCCAGGCAAGTGGAGAGTATTCCATCACACTCCTGACTTTTGCCTTGTAGATGGTGGACAGGCTTTGGGGAGTTAGGAGGTGAACTACTCACTGCAGGATTCCTAGCCTCTGACCCTGTCTTGTAGCCACAGCATTTATGTGGCTAGACCAGTTCAGTTTCTGGTCAATGGTAACCCCAAAATGTTGATTCAGTTGTGGGATTCAGTGATGGTAATGCCATTGATTGTCAAGGAGTGATGGTTACATTCTCTCTTGTTGGAGATGGTCATTGCCTGACACTTGGCGCGAATGTTAGTTGCCACTTGTCAGCCCAAGCCTGGATATTGTCCAGGTCTTGCTGCATTTGGACTTGGACTGTTTCAGTATCTGAGGAGTTGTGAATGGTGCTGAACATTGTGCAATCATCAGTGAACACCCCCACTTCTTACCTTATGATGGAAGGAAGGTCATTGATGAAGCAGCTGAAGATGGTTGGGCCGAGGACATTACCCTGAGGAACTCCTGCAGTGATGTCCTGGAGCTGAGATGACTGACCTCCCACAACCACAACCATCTTCCTCTGTGCTAGGTATGACTCCAACCGGCAGAGAGTTTTCCCCCTGATTCCCATTGACTCCAGTTTTGCTCGGGCTCCTTGATGCCACACTCTGTCAAATGCTGCCTTGATGTCAAGTGCAGTCACTCTCACCTCAGGAGTTCAGCTCTGTTGTCCATGTCTGAACCAAGGCTGTAATGAGGTCAGGAGCTGAGTGGCCCTGGTGGAACCCAAACTGGGCATCAGTGAGCAGGTTATTGCTAAGCAAGTGCCGCTTGATAGCACTGTTGATGACCCCTTTCATCACTTTACTGATGATGGGGAGAGTAGGCTGATAGGGTGGTAATTGGCTGGGTTGGATTTGTCCTGCTTTTTGTGTCCAGGACATACCTGGGCAATCTTCCACAAAGCTGGGTAGATGCTAGTGTTGTGCTCCAGAACTTGCCGTGCCCCTAGCCAAGCTGTCCCAGTACAGCTACAAGTCTTCAGTATTATTGCCGAAATATTATCAGGGCCCATAGCCTTTGCAGTATCCAGTGCGTTCAGCTGTTTCTTGATATCACATGGAGTGAATCGAATTGGCTGAAGACTGGCACCTGTGATGCTGGGGACCTCCGGAGGAGGCCAAGATGGATCATCCACTCAGCACTTCTGGCTGAAGATTGTAGCAAATGCTTCAGCCTTATCTTTTGCACTGATGTGCTGGGCTCCTCCATCATTGAGGATGGGGATATTTGTGGAGCCTCCTCCTCCAATGAGTTGTTTAATTGTCCACCACCATTCCCGACTGGATGTGGCAGGACTGCAGAGCTTAGATCTGATCCGTTGGTTGTGGGATTGCTTAGCTCTGTCTATTACTTGCTGCTTATGCTGTTTAGCACACAAGTAGTCCTGTGTTATAGTTTCACCAGGTTAACACCTCATGTTTAGGTATGCCTGGTGCTGCTCCTGGCATGTCCTCCTGCACTCTTCATTGAACCAGGGCTGATCCCCTGGCCTGATGGTAATGGTAGAGTGGGGGATATGCCGGTCTATGAGGTTACAGATTGTGTTCGAGTACAATTCTGCTGCTGCTGATGGTCCACAGTGCCTCATGGATGCCTATTCTTGAGTTGCTAGACCTGTTTGAAATCCATCCCATTCAGCACAGTGGTAGTGCCACAGCATAACGCATATAGTTACCCTCCATGTGAAGGTATGCCCAATATGAAGAAGGGACTTCGTCTGCACAAGGTCTATGTGGTGTTCACTCCTACCGATACTGTCATGGACAGACTGTGCAGGCAGGTTGGTGAGGATGAGACCAATTATGTTTTTCCCTCTTGTTGGCTCCCTCGCCACCTGCTGCATACCCAGTCTAGCAGCTATGTCCTTTAGGATTTAGCGAGTTTAGTCAGTAGCGGTGCTACCGAGCCACTCTTGGTGATGGACATTGAAGTCCCCACCCAGTGTACATTCTGCGCCCTTGCCACCCTCAGTGCTCCCTCCAAGTGGTGTTCAACATGGAGGAGCACTGATTCATCAGCTGAGGGAGGGCAGTATGTGGTAATCAGCAGGAGGTTTCCTTGCCCATGTTTGACCTGATGCCATGAGACTTCACAGGATCCAGAGTTAATGTTGAGGACTCCCAGGGCAACTTATACCACTGTATACCACTGTGCTGCCACCTCTGCTGGGTCTGTCCTGCTGGTGGGACAGGACATACCCAGGGATGTTGATGGTGGTGTCTGGGACATTACCTGTAAGTATGATTCTGTGAGGATGACTATGTCAGGCTGTTGCTTAACTAGTCTGTGAGACAGCTCTCCCAATTTTGGCACAAGCCCCCAGATGTCAGCATGGAGGATTTTGCAGGATCGAAAGCTTGCTGTTGTCATTTCCGGTGCCTAGGTCGATGCCGGGTGGTCCGTCTGGTTTCATTCCTTTTTGGAGGCTTTGTAATGGTTTAATACAACTGAGTGGCTTGCTAGGCCATTTCTGAGGGCATTTAAGAGTTAACCACATTGCTGTGGGTCTGGAGTCACATGTAGGCCAGGTCAGGTAAGGACGGCAGATTTCCTGCCGACAGCAGGAAGTAACTACGGAGGCAAACGGAATGTTGGCCTTTATTGAAAGAGGGGTGGAATATAAAAGTAGGGAAGTCTTGCTTCAACTATACAGGGCATTGTTGAGATCACACCTAGAGCATTGTGTGCAGTTTTGGTCACCTTATATAAAGAGGGACATACTTGCTGAGGGGGCTTGACAGGGTAGGTGCCGAGAGGATGTTTTCCCTCACGGGCAAATCTAGAACTAGGGGCTGCAGTTTCAAAATAAGGAGTCTCCCATTTAAGATGGAGATGAGAAGAAATTTCTTCTGTCAAAGGGCTGTTAGTGTTGGGAATTCTCTCCCTTGGTGAGCAGTGGAGGCTGGGGCATTGAATATATTCAAGGCTGAGTTAGATAGATTCAGATTGGAAAATAGTGAATGTAACTCCTCTATTCAAGCAGGGAGGCAGACAGAAAGCAGGAAATGATAGGTCAGTTAGCCTAATACCTGTCCTGGGGAAAATGCTCAAATCTATTATTAAGGAAGTTGCAGAAAATCTTAACGCGATCAGGCAGAGTCAACATGGATTTGTGAAAGGGAAATCATGTTTGACTAATTTATTAGGGCTCTCTGAGGAAGAAATAAACAGTGGAGATAAAGGGGAACCCGCAGATGTGGTGTACTTGGATTTCCAAAAGGCATTTGATAAGATGCACATCAAAGGTTACTATACAAAATAAGAGCTCATGGTGTAGGGGGTAACATGGATAGAGGATTGGTTATCCAACAGGAAGCAGGGAGTACGGATAAATGATCATTTTCAGGTTGACAAGCTGTAACTAGTGGATCGGTGCTGGAGCCTCAACCATTTACAACCCATATCAATGTCTTCAGTGAAGGGACCAAATGTATTTTTGCTAAATTTGCTGATGACACAAAGATAGGTAGGAGACTAAGCTGTGAAGAGGACATTGCTAGTCTGAAGAGGGATATAGATAGGTTAAGTGAGTGGGTAAAAATTTGGCAGATGGAATATAATGTGGGAAATTATGAACTTGTCCAGTTTGGCAGGAAGAATAGAAAAGCAATATGTTATTTAAATGGAGAGAGATTGCAGAACTCTGAGGTACAGAGGGATCTGGGTGTCCTGGTACATGAATCACAAAAGGTTAGTATGAAGCAAGTGGTTAGGAAGACAAATGGAATGTTGTCATTTATTGCAAGGGGAATGGAATATAAAATTAGGGAATTTTTACTACTATTGTACAGGGCATTGGACAGACCGCATCTGGAGTAGTATGTACAGTTTTGGTCTCCTTACTTAAGAGAGGATATAATTGCATTAGAAGCAGTTCAGAGAAGATTCACTTGACTGATTCCTGGGATGAAGGGCTTATCTTATGAGGAAAGGTTGGACAGATTGGGCCTGTATCCATTGGAGTTTAGAAGAATGAGAGGTGATTGTATTGAAACATATAAAATCCTGAGGGGCTTGACAGGGTGGATGCTGAGAGGATGTTTCCCCTTGTGGGAGAGATTAGAACTAGGGGACACAGTTTAATAATAAGGGGTCTTCCATTTAAGACAAAGGTGAGGAGAATACTTTTCTTTCAGAGAGTCATGAATCTGTTGGATTCTCTCCTCTATAGAGAAGTGGAGGCAGGGTCATTGAATATTTTTAAGGCTGAGTTAGATAGATCCTTGATAGACAAGGGAGTCAAAGATTATCGGGGATAGACAGGAAAGTAGAGCTGAGGCCACAATCAGATCAGCCATGATCTTATTGACTGGCGGAGCAGGCTTCAGTCCTACTGCTCCTAATTCATATGTTCGTACGTACGTCTGTAGATAGATTTTAACAGGTGAAGGGGGGAGGGGAGGGAAAGGGGCAGGCAGGAACATGGAGTTGAAGTGACATCAGATCAGCCATGATCTTATTAAGTGCAGTTTGTACTCTCTGCTCCTCAGACCCTGCCTGCCCCAATGTGTGTCCTTTGCTCCTCAGATTGTGCCCTATCCCAGTGTGTGCTCCCTGTTCTTCAGATTATGGAATCAATCTGTTTCATCCACTGAGGACACATTCTGAGGAGCACTGGGATAGGGCAGTGTCCGTGGAGCAGAGAGCACACAGTGAGATAGGGCACGTTCTGAGGAGCACTGGGATAGGGCAGTGTCTGTGGAGCAGAGAGCACACAGTGAGATAGGGCACATTCTGAGGAGCACTGGGATAGGGCAGTGTCTGTGGAGCAGAGAGCACACAGTGAGATAGGGCACATTCTGAGGAGCACTGGGATAGGGCAGTGTCCGTGGAGCAGAGAGCACACCGTGAGATAGGGCACATTCTGAGGAGCACTGGGATAGGGCAGTGTCCGTGGAGCAGAGAGCACACCGTGAGATAGGGCACATTCTGAGGAGCACTGGGATAGGGCAGTGTCCGTGGAGCAGAGAGCACACAGTGAGATAGGGCACATTCTGAGGACCACTGGGATAGGGCAGTGTCCGTGGAGCAGAGAGCACACCGTGAGATAGGGCACATTCTGAGGAGCACTGGGATAGGGCAGTGTCTGGAGCAGAGAGCACACAGTGAGATAGGGCACATTCTGAGGAGCACTGGGATAGGGCAGTGTCTGTGGAGCAGAGAGCACACAGTGAGATAGGGCACATTCTGAGGAGCACTGGGATAGGGCAGTGTCCGTGGAGCAGAGAGCACACCGTGAGATAGGGCACATTCTGAGGAGCACTGGGATAGGGCAGTGTCTGGAGCAGAGAGCACACAGTGAGATAGGACACATTCTGAGGAGCACTGGGATAGGGCAGTGTCCGTGGAGCAGAGAGCACACAGTGAGATAGGGCACATTCTGAGGAGCACTGGGATAGGGCAGTGTCCGTGGAGCAGAGAGCACACAGTGAGATAGGGCACATTCTGAGGAGCACTGGGATAGGGCAGTGTCTGGAGCAGAGAGCACACAGTGAGATAGGACACATTCTGAGGAGCACTGGGATAGGGCAGTGTCTGGAGCAGAGAGCACACAGTGAGATAGGGCACATTCTGAGGAGCACTGGAATAGGGCAGTGTCCGTGGAGCAGAGAGCACACAGTGAGATAGGACACATTCTGAGGAGCACTGGGATAGGGCAGTGTCTGGAGCAGAGAGCACACAGTGACTTAGGGCACATTCTGAGGAGCACTGGGATAGGGCAGTGTCTGGAGCAGAGAGCACACAGTGAGATAGGGCACATTCTGAGGAGCACTGGGATAGGGCAGTGTCCGTGGAGCAGAGAGCACACAGTGAGATAGGACACATTCTGAGGAGCACTGGGATAGGGCAGTGTCTGGAGCAGAGAGCACACAGTGAGATAGGGCACATTCTGAGGAGCACTGGGATAGGGCAGTGTCCGTGGAGCAGAGAGCACACAGTGAGATAGGGCACATTCTGAGGAGCACTGGAATAGGGCTGTGTCCGTGGAGCAGAGAGCACACAGTGAGATAGGACACATTCTGAGGAGCACTGGGATAGGGCAGTGTCTGGAGCAGAGAGCACACAGTGAGATAGGGCACATTCTCAGGACCACTGGGATAGGGCAGTGTCTGGAGCAGAGAGCACACAGTGAGATAGGGCACATTCTGAGGAGCACTGGGATAGGGCAGTGTCCGTGGAGCAGAGAGCACACAGTGAGATAGGGCACATTCTGAGGAGCACTGGAATAGGGCAGTGTCCGTGGAGCAGAGAGCACACAGTGAGATAGGACACATTCTGAGGAGCACTGGGATAGGGCAGTGTCTGGAGCAGAGAGCACACAGTGAGATAGGGCACATTCTGAGGAGCACTGGGATAGGGCAGTGTCCGTGGAGCAGAGAGCACACCGTGAGATAGGGCACATTCTGAGGAGCACTGGGATAGGGCAGTGTCTGTGGAGCAGAGAGCACACAGTGAGATAGGGCACATTCTGAGGAGCACTGGAATAGGGCAGTGTCCGTGGAGCAGAGAGCACACAGTGAGATAGGACACATTCTGAGGAGCACTGGGATAGGGCAGTGTCCGTGGAGCAGAGAGCACACAGTGAGATAGGGCACATTCTGAGGAGCACTGGGATAGGGCAGTGTCCATGGAGCAGAGAGCACACAGTGAGATAGGGCACATTCTGAGGAGCACTGGGATAGGGCAGTGTCTGGAGCAGAGAGCACACAGTGAGATAGGACACATTCTGAGGAGCACTGGGATAGGGCAGTGTCTGGAGCAGAGAGCACACAGTGAGATAGGGCACATTCTGAGGAGCACTGGAATAGGGCAGTGTCCGTGGAGCAGAGAGCACACAGTGAGATAGGACACATTCTGAGGAGCACTGGGATAGGGCAGTGTCTGGAGCAGAGAGCACACAGTGACTTAGGGCACATTCTGAGGAGCACTGGGATAGGGCAGTGTCTGGAGCAGAGAGCACACAGTGAGATAGGGCACATTCTGAGGAGCACTGGGATAGGGCAGTGTCCGTGGAGCAGAGAGCACACAGTGAGATAGGACACATTCTGAGGAGCACTGGGATAGGGCAGTGTCTGGAGCAGAGAGCACACAGTGAGATAGGGCACATTCTGAGGAGCACTGGGATAGGGCAGTGTCCGTGGAGCAGAGAGCACACAGTGAGATAGGGCACATTCTGAGGAGCACTGGAATAGGGCAGTGTCCGTGGAGCAGAGAGCACACAGTGAGATAGGGCACATTCTGAGGAGCACTGGGATAGGGCAGTGTCTGGAGCAGAGAGCACACAGTGAGATAGGGCACATTCTCAGGACCACTGGGATAGGGCAGTGTCTGGAGCAGAGAGCACACAGTGAGATAGGGCACATTCTGAGGAGCACTGGGATAGGGCAGTGTCCGTGGAGCAGAGAGCACACAGTGAGATAGGGCACATTCTGAGGAGCACTGGAATAGGGCAGTGTCCGTGGAGCAGAGAGCACACAGTGAGATAGGACACATTCTGAGGAGCACTGGGATAGGGCAGTGTCCATGGAGCAGAGAGCACACAGTGAGATAGGGCACATTCTGAGGAGCACTGGGATAGGGCAGTGTCTGGAGCAGAGAGCACACAGTGAGATAGGGCACATTCTGAGGAGCACTGGGATAGGGCAGTGTCTGGAGCAGAGAGCACACAGTGAGATAGGGCACATTCTGAGGAGCACTGGGATAGGGCAGTGTCTGGAGCAGAGAGCACACAGTGAGATAGGGCACATCCTGAGGAGCACTGGGATAGGGCAGTGTCTGTGGAGCAGAGAGCACACAGTGAGATAGGGCACATTCTGAGGAGCACTGGGATAGGGCAGTGTCTGGAGCAGAGAGCACACAGTGAGATAGGACACATTCTGAGGAGCACTGGGATAGGGCAGTGTCTGGAGCAGAGAGCACACAGTGAGATAGGGCACATTCTGAGGAGCACTGGGATAGGGCAGTGTCTGGAGCAGAGAGCACACAGTGAGATAGGACACATTCTGAGGAGCACTGGGATAGGGCAGTGTCTGGAGCAGAGAGCACACAGTGAGATAGGACACATTCTGAGGAGCACTGGGATAGGGCAGTGTCCGTGGAGCAGAGAGCACACAGTGAGATAGGACACATTCTGAGGAGCACTGGGATAGGGCAGTGTCTGTGGAGCAGAGAGCACACAGTGAGATAGGGCACATTCTGAGGAGCACTGGGATAGGGCAGTGTCCGTGGAGCAGAGAGCACACAGTGAGATAGGACACATTCTGAGGAGCACTGGGATAGGGCAGTGTCTGTGGAGCAGAGAGCACACAGTGAGATAGGGCACATTCTGAGGAGCACTGGGATAGGGCAGTGTCTGTGGAGCAGAGAGCACACAGTGAGATAGGGCACATTCTGAGGAGCACTGGGATAGGGCAGTGTCTGGAGCAGAGAGCACACAGTGAGATAGGGCACATTCTGTGGAGCACTGGGATAGGGCAGTGTCTGGAGCAGAGAGCACACAGTGAGATAGGGCACATTCTGAGGAGCACTGGAATAGGGCAGTGTCCGTGCAGCAGAGAGCACACAGTGAGATAGGGCACATTCTGAGGAGCACTGGGATAGGGCAGTGTCTGGAGCAGAGAGCACACAGTGAGATAGGGCACATTCTGAGGAGCACTGGGATAGGGCAGTGTCTGGAGCAGAGAGCACACAGTGAGATAGGGCACATTCTCAGGAGCACTGGGATAGGGCAGTGTCTGGAGCAGAGAGCACACAGTGAGATAGGGCACATTCTGAGGAGCACTGGGATAGGGCAGTGTCTGGAGCAGAGAGCACACAGTGAGATAGGGCACATTCTGAGGAGCACTGGAATAGGGCAGTGTCCGTGGAGCAGAGAGCACACAGTGAGATAGGGCACATTCTGAGGAGCACTGGAATAGGGCAGTGTCCGTGGAGCAGAGAGCACACAGTGAGATAGGACACATTCTGAGGAGCACTGGAATAGGGCAGTGTCCGTGGAGCAGAGAGCACACAGTGAGATAGGGCACATTCTGAGGAGCACTGGGATAGGGCAGTGTCTGGAGCAGAGAGCACACAGTGAGATAGGGCACATTCTGAGGAGCACTGGGATAGGGCAGTGTCCGTGGAGCAGAGAGCACACAGTGAGATAGGGCACATTCTGAGGAGCACTGGGATAGGGCAGTGTCTGGAGCAGAGAGCACACAGTGAGATAGGGCACATTCTGAGGAGCACTGGGATAGGGCAGTGTCTGTGGAGCAGAGAGCACACAGTGAGATAGGGCACATTCTGAGGAGCACTGGAATAGGGCAGTGTCCGTGGAGCAGAGAGCACACAGTGAGATAGGGCACATTCTGAGGAGCACTGGGATAGGGCAGTGTCTGGAGCAGAGAGCACACAGTGAGATAGGACACATTCTGAGGAGCACTGGGATAGGGCAGTGTCCGTGGAGCAGAGAGCACACAGTGAGATAGGACATATTCTCAGGAGCACTGGGATAGGGCAGTGTCTGGAGCAGAGAGCACACAGTGAGATAGGGCACATTCTGAGGAGCACTGGGATAGGGCAGTGTCTGGAGCAGAGAGCACACAGTGAGATAGGGCACATTCTGAGGAGCACTGGGATAGGGCAGTGTCCGTGGAGCAGAGAGCACACAGTGAGATAGGGCACATTCTGAGGAGCACTGGGATAGGGCAGTGTCTGGAGCAGAGAGCACACAGTGAGATAGGACACATTCTGAGGAGCACTGGGATAGGGCAGTGTCTGGAGCAGAGAGCACACAGTGAGATAGGGCACATTCTGAGGAGCACTGGGATAGGGCAGTGTCTGGAGCAGAGAGCACACAGTGAGATAGGGCATATTCTGAGGAGCACTGGGATAGGGCAGTGTCTGGAGCAGAGAGCACACAGTGAGATAGGACACATTCTGAGGAGCACTGGGATAGGGCAGTGTCTGGAGCAGAGAGCACACAGTGAGATAGGACACATTCTGAGGAGCACTGGGATAGGGCAGTGTCTGGAGCAGAGAACACACAGTGAGATAGGGCACATTCTGAGGAGCACTGGGATAGGGCAGTGTCTGGAGCAGAGAGCACACAGTGAGATAGGACACATTCTGAGGAGCACTGGGATAGGGCAGTGTCTGGAGCAGAGAGCACACAGTGAGATAGGGCACATTCTGAGGAGCACTGGGATAGGGCTGTGTCTGGAGCAGAGAGCACACAGTGAGATAGGACACATTCTGAGGAGCACTGGGATAGGACAGAGTTACACCCTCCTCATGTTTGATAAACAGTACTGCTGTTGGGACATGACTACATTTAGGGTGCTTTATTAATACAAGTAATCATATCTAGCCAAAATTGAGAGTTCTGGACCGTGAACACTTCCATCCTTTAATTGGGATATTAAACTGAGACCTGTCTCTTGCAATAGGTTAGATCAATGTTAAAGATCAAAGAGGAGCAGGATCATCTTTCAATTAAGCACTTCATAGCCTTCTGGATTCAACACTGAGTTCAACAGTTTCAGATCATCACCACAGCTCCCTTGTTTTTAGCTAGCATCTACTGGAAATGATTCTGCTTTCACCATTTACATCTCCCTTGGGTGACCTGGTGGTTAGGATCTGGAAATGCATTGGCTGGCAGGATGTTAGACGCAGATTTAGTTGTGGCTTTCGAAAATAAGCACTTGATGAGAAAAAGACTTGCAAGGCTATGGGGAAAGAGCAGTGGAGTGGGACTAGCTGAATTGCACATGCAGAGAGCTGGCACAGACTCAACAGACCAAATGGCCTCCTTCTGTGCTGTATTTAGTCTATGATTCTCCAGACAAAAAGACCAATCTTTTGTTTCCATACTTGCCCCCTTATCGTCTCTTTTTGCCCTGCTTAATCATTACTCATGGCATCTAATCACTCCTGCCCTCCACCCTATCACAGATCGCTCCCTTCTCTCCTTCTGTTTTCCCTGTCTCAGTACTTGCTTCAAAACCTTTTATATCTCTAACCTTTGCCAGTACTGATGAAAGGTCATTGATCGAAAATATTCATTCTGCTTCACTTGGCACAGATGCTGTCACAGTTTAAAGCATTTTCTGCTTTTATGTCAAGGTTTTCCCAATGTGCTGGCCAGCATTCTTCTCTGAGCCAATATCCCAGCTAACATTTCTCTCCATTGCGACATGTGTGCTGTTGCTGGCAATTCATTGTTACTTACATAATAGTCACTGCAATTGAAAAGTTAATTTAGTGTGAAAACAGTTGGAAATATTTTAATATGAAGGCAGTGTATAAATGTGATGCTGATTATGATAGGGATCGTGTTGGAGAATGGGGAATGAAGTGCAATGTATAACGAGGGGCTGAATGACACCATTGGGTTGACTGAATGAATTACAGATTCATACAATAGTTACAACACAGGAGGCCATTCAGCCCACTGTGTCCCTGCTAGCTCTCTGCAAGAGCAACTCAGCTAGTCCACTCCCCTGCCTTTCCCTGTGGACATACAAATCTTCTCTCTTCAGATAATTATCTAACTTCCTTTTGAAAGCCAGGATTGAATCTGCCTGTACCAACACTCTAAGGCAGTGCATTTCATATCCTAACCACTTGCTTGCATTAAAAAAGTTTTTCTTCATTTTGTCTCTGGTTCTTTTTACAAATTGGTGTCATCTCATTCTCAATCCTTCCACCAATGGGAACAGTTTCTCCTGAGCTAGTCTGTCCAGACCCTTCATGATTTTGAACAGCTCCATCAAGTCTTCTTACAACATTCTCTTTAAGGAGGACAAATCCAACCCATCCTGATTAACAGAAAGTTCTCATTCCTAGAGCCATTCTTGTGAATCTTTCCTGCCCTCTCTTTAATACCTTTACATTCTTCCTAAAGTGTGGTTCCCGGAATTGGACACAAAACTCCAGTTGAGGCTGAACCAGTGTTTTATAAAGGTTCACCATAGCTTCCTTGTTTTCTTTCTCTATGCATCTACTTAAAAAGAACAAGGTATACTTTATCAACCACTTTCTCAACCTGCCCTGGCACCATCAGCCATTCATGCCCATATACCCCCAGGTCTCTCTGCTCTCCACCCTCTGCATTTTTTTTTGGAATTGTATCCTTTATTTTGTATTACCTTTCCTCACTCTACCCACCAAAATGTCCCACCTCCCATTCCTCTGCATTAAAATTTCAGTGACCACTGCCTGTCCATGTCCATGACCCGGGTGCTGAATTGTATAAATTGAAATTTCTTCAGTGAGCTCCATGGAGTAGATGAGATGGTAAAAATCTAGGGGAAATAAACAGCTGGACCGTTAACATCTGTAAAGAGAAAGAGAGGTCAACAGACAGGTTCAGATCAACAGTCTACACCCTAAACATTGATCTGTCTTCTCTCTTTACAATGAAAAGAGCACCTGTGTTTCCAGTATGCTCCCAGGTTACAGGAAGAGTGATGGTGACAATTCTCACATACATTGTGTAAATGCGAAGCTTTTGAAGGCAGGCATAAAAAGTGAATGCTTCACATAGACAGGAAGGAAAGTGAGAGAACATTACAGTAGGGGAGAATTCAACATCTATCACAGCTGTACAATAAAGATTAAAATGAAACATTGTTCAATATCACTGCTGTATCTCTGTGAATGCAATGGGGAAATATTAAACTCTGCAGGCAATTTGGCAGCAATATCATAGGACCATTGCATCAAAGACTCAATATTACTTTATCATCTCACTGTGTGTTTCACTTGATGTAATGTCAGTTTGTAGCTCAGATATTTGGTCCTTTTTAGGCGGTTCTTCAGGGTTGTGGGTGACTTGCTTCCACTCTGGTCCGATGGGTTCTGACATCACTGATAAGTCCAATGTGCAATCTGCAGACTCGGCCACAGGCAGGGTAGTGGTGCTCGGAGGGTCATGTAGATGAGTTGTTTGATGATTTGCACTCTCCAGCACCTCGACTTCACCTCTGCGTGGTCAAGATGAAGTCTCTCAGTGTGTGTTTGGTACCTTCCTGAATGAGCCATTTTGGTCAGTCACAAGCCAGAGACTTCCCTGAGTCGGCAGGGATATTTGACCTCTTCAGGGATGTTTTGAGGACATCTCTAAAACCTTTCTAGTGTCCTTCTGGGAGTCTCCTGCCAAGACCAAGTTCCAAGCAGAGCAGTTGCCTCAGGAGTCTGGTGCCAGGCACTCAAACAATATGTCCCACCCAGCAGGACTGGTTTAAAATGATTAGCGCCTCAATGCTGGACATGTTAGTTTGGGAGAGGGTCCCCTTGCCACTAGATTTGGAGGATCTTACAAAGGCACCACTGGTGGTACTTCTGCAGGTTATCCAAATCTCCAAAGCATACTGGACAATCTGCTTGGGAAACCTCAGATATCAGATACTGAGTCACTTCACTCACGCACGGCCATGAATCACACTCAGTCCCAGATCAGGAAGCAGAGCTTCCAAATCATCTCCTGCCTGTTCCCCATAGTATGGTGAGGTCAAACTCAAGCATGTCTGATCAGTCAGTACTCTTATCATACAATGGCTTGAAGCAGTCAACTGAAGCATAGACTGACTTGGGCAAACAGGCACTTTCCCTGGTATATCCAAGTGGCCTGTTCAGTCCTGATTTCTACTGTACTTCCCCCCCACACTGGTCCACAATGGGTACCAGCAGTGACTGAGTGAGTAAAGCACAGTTGACATCATGAAGGAATGACATTGTGTATCCTGTACCAGTATGAATAGTAACTGGGTATATGGATCTATCTGAATCACAGGGAATCTCCCCAACACAGCCCTGGGTAGCTGTGAGTTCACTCACAATCGCACCCTAGAAAGTCCATCGCCCTGGCCCCAGGAAATTTGGCTGTGATTTACAGGGAACAAGAGGCCGTCACTCCCCAGAGCAGCAATGGGGCTGTGAGGCTCCCTCTTTGAAACGAGCAGTGGCCCCTTTAAGTGCCAGGACATGCCCGAGTGAGCGGAGCCGTGTCTTTTGTTGGTGTGCGAGGGAAAAGGGCGGGTTTAGATTAGACTCATTGAGACCAAGTCCTGCTCCCAGAGAGCTGAAGCTGCAAAGTCCTGTCGGAGCCGCGGACCAGGGGGAGCTGGGGGCTGGGGCTGAGGCTGGGGAGGGGGGAGAGAGATTTTGCAAAGGTTTGTAACTTGAGCGAAGGGAAAGGTTCCGATTTGGTTTAAAAACACTAATAATTTTGGAAGATGAAGTGATATGAGCTGAGCTCCAGCCGAGGTAAGAACCGAACATTAAGGATCTTTGCTAATTCCATGTGAAATTCAATTCTCCAGGAGTCTGTTGGGTTTTGCAGGTTTATAACAGGATGTTAGAGTAAACTTTACATAAACTTTCTCTCTACTCGGGTGTCTATCCCTCCCTTTGTCCCCCCCCCCCCCCCCCTCTCTCCTTTCTCATCACTTTCCTCTATCCCTTTCTCCCTCTTTCTGTTTCTCCCTCTTTCTGTATCTCCCTGAGCTGAATTGGTGTTGCTAGGAGCCCGTCACCATGACGACTGCCAGTGCCTCAGTTATTCATTACCTAATGTTTGTTTTTGTCCTTTCCAGAGAAACTCAACTTGTTCACAAAGTGAAAAAAAATGGGATATTCAGCATCGTGGCCCCGTCTTTAAACCAGGATTAATCTTCATTCAAACCCCCCTGTCCTGTAACAAGCTCAGCTCAACCCCACAGTTTGGACCCAATTCACTACAACCCTTTCTCCAGGAAAGACATTCTGTACCTGATCTGCAAAATCCAGGGTGAAATTGAACCAGGGATCCCATAGGGAGATTGGTCCAGGGATCCCCACATCCCAGAGAGATTGATCCAGGGATCCCCACATCCCAGGGAGATTGGTCCAGGGATCCCCACATCCCAGAGAGATTGATCCAGGGATCCCCACATCCCAGGGAGATTGATCCAGGGATCCCACAGGGAGATTGATCCAGGGATCCCACAGGGAGATTGATCCAGGGATCCCCACATCCCAGGGAGATTGATCCAGGGATCCCACAGGGAGATTGATCCAGGAATCCCCACATCCCAGGGAGATTGATCCCGGGATCCCACAGGGAGATTGATCCAGGGATCCCCACATCCCAGGGAGATTGATCCAGGGATCCCCACATCCCAGAGAGATTGATCCAGGGATCCCCACATCCCAGAGAGATTGATTTAGGGATCCCCACATCCCAGAGAGATTGGTCCAGGGATCCTCACATCCCAGAGAGATTGATCCAGGGATCCTCACATCCCAAAGAGATTGTTCCAGGGATCCCATAGGGAGATTGGTCCAGGGATCCCCACATCCCAGGGAGATTGATCCAGGGATCCCCACATCCCAGAGAGATTGATCCAGGGATCCCCACATCCCAGAGAGATTGTTCCAGGGATCCCCACATCCCAGAGAAATTGTTCCAGGGATCCCCACATCCCAGAGAGATTGTTCCAGGGATCCCCACATCCCAGAGAGATTGATCCAGGGATCCCCACATCCCAGAGAGATTGATCCAGGGATCCCCACATCCCAGAGAGATTGATCCAGGGATCCCCACATCCCTGAGAGATTGTCCCAGGGATCCCACAGGGAAATTGATCCAGGGATCCCCACATCCCAGATAGATTGTTCCAGGGATCCCCACATCCCAGAGAGATTGATCCAGGGATCCCCACATCCCAGAGAGATTGATCCAGGGATCCCCACATCCCAGAGAGATTGATCGAGGAATCCCACAGGAAGATTGATCCAGGGATCCCCACATCCCAGGGAGATTGTTCCATGGATCCCCACATCCCAGAGAGATTGTTCCAGGGATCCCCACATCCCAGGGAGATTGTTCCAGGGATCCCCACATCCCAGAGAGATTGATCCAGGGATCCCCACATCCCAGAGAGATTGATCCAGGGATCCCCGCAGAGAGATTATTCTTGGGATCCCACAGAGAAATTATTCAAGGGATCCCCACACCTCACACTGAGATTGTCTAGGGATCCCCACAGTGAGACTAATCCAGGAATCCCACATCTCACAGACATATTAATCCAGAGATCCCCAGTGAGATTAGTTGAGGGATCCATAAAGTGGGATTAATCCAGAGGTCCCCATAGAGAGATTAGTCTAGGGATCCACATAGTGAGATTATTCAAAGGATCCCCACAATGAGATTTAATCTCAGGATCCCCACAGTCCACAGTAAGATTTATCCAGTGATCCCTATACCCATCGTAAGAGATTTCAACTGGGTATGTCCTGTGTTTTACTCAGTACTGTCATGTTCCCCTGCACTTCAGATATAATTCACTTTGGGACATCCTAGCTCCTTCCTTCTTTATTAACAAGGTCTCTGAGCTAGAACACTCGACCCACATCATATTGTTTTGAAGATCACAATCAATGAATATGAATGAACCCTTGAGGAATAATTTAAAATATTGTGTTTTGTTTTTGGAAATTTAACTTTGAAAAACAATTGAAGTAAACGTTGAACATTGGTCCTGTGACCTTGCTGGCTCCAACTCAGCCACTTTATCTCTGTGCAAAATGTTCAGCACATCAGACTTGTGCCCTTCCTCACCCATTCTTCCTCGGTTTAATTCCTGCCATTATATCCTTCAGGTTGAAATGGCAGTGTCACGGAATCACGTTGAAGAAGCACTTTGTTACTCCAGCTGACCGGCTGGTGCGGGATGAGGTGCATTGTTGTCTCATGACCTTCCAATATTGCACTCGTCCCGGCCTCCCGGTCTGGCTGGATTGATCCACAGAGGGGCAGTCGCTGTGATCAGATGTGGCCCATTGGTGAACAGGGGCCTCCTTTCATTCTAAGGTTGGGAGGGCTGTAATTTGCATTGAGTTTTTCCTTAAAGGCATTGCACTCATCCCGGCCAGAGTCTGAGGGGGTTACACATCTCAGGGCCACGTCACATTAACTGGCAGATGCTTAGTCGCTGCTTGGAGCCTCCTCGTCCCCAGAGAACACCACGACTGGCCTGATCCTGTCCTCACGCCTCTTCCAGCGGATCGCCGGGAACCAGGGCACGCGGAACAAGGAGACACAAACCAGGGACGTGCGCAGACCTGGGACACTGGTTCAAGCCCGGTTTGCATGCGGCCAGCCTGTGTGCACTGTCTGTGGGTGAGTGCTGTTGGATTGGGGTCTTGGTGAGTCTGGCTGTAACAACCATGTGAAACATCTAACCACGCTGGAGTCCCATTTCATGGACTCGCATGGTCCAAGTCGCTTAGTCTGATGTTCAGTAAAGCGAACAGCTAATTATGTTTGTATAGCACTCTTAACGTAATCAAACATCTTAAGGCACTTCACGGGAGAAAAATAAAGTATACCGAGCCACATCCATTGATATTAGGTCAGATGGCCAAAAGCTTGGTCAAAGAGGGAGGTTTTAAGGAGCATTTTAAAGGAGGAAAATGAGGGAGAGAGGCAGAGAGTGTAGGGTGAGAATTCCAGAACTTGGGGCCTAGCCAGCTGAAGGAATGGCCACCAAATGGCGGAGCGATTAGAACTGGGGATGCTCTGGAGTCCAGAATTAGATGAGCACAGCTATCTCGGAGGGTTGTAAAGCTGGAGAAGATTACAGAGATAGAGAGACGAAAGGCCATGGAGAGGTTTGAAAACAATAATGAGGATTTTAAAACCAAGACACTGGGAGCCAATGTAGGTCAAGGACAAAGGTGAAAGTTTAATGAGACTTAGTGCGAGTTAAGAGATGGGCAGCAAAGTTTTGGATGATTACAAGTTTATGGAGATTAGAAGTTCAGTGTTTGCATTGGAATTGGTGACAAAGGCATGACTGAGGGTTTCAGAGGCAGGTGAGCCTAGAGAGGTGAAAATAGGCGGTTTTAGTGATGGAATGAATGTGGGATCCAACGTGACACCAAGATGACCAACGTACTGGTTTAGTCTCACTCCATTCCAGGAGAGGGATGATGCTTGGAGCAGGAACTAAAAACAACGGCTTCAGTCTTACTCGTTTTAATTGGAGGAAATGTCTGCTCATTCAGTTCTGGATGTTGGATGAACAGTCTGATATTTAGCCACAGTGGGAGGGGTGGTGATGTTGAGCTGGGTGTTGCCAGTGTAGGTGTGAAAGCTCATGCTGTGCTTGGTGGGTGATGTACCAAGAGGCAGCTTGTAAATGAGACATAGGAGGGGACCGAGGATAGGTCCCTATCCTTCAACCAGGTAAGAGCACTTTCACCCAGCTGGACATTAATGGGGAGGCTTTGGAGGAGGATGGTGTGGTCAACCATGTCAAAGGCTGCAGATAGGTCAAGCAGCAGGATGAGGGAAGTTTACTTTTGTCATAGAAACATGGGATTCTTTTTATGATGTTGTTTGTGACTTGCACACTGTGGCAAGAGCAGAACCCTGATTGGAGGGATCCAAACATGGAGCTCCGGGAAAGACAGGCACAGATTTGAGAGGCAAAAACACGTTCAAGGACTTTGTGGGAGGTCGGTGATGGGGGCTGCATTGGGGTCAAGGATTGCTTTTTTTGAGGAGAGGGGTAATAATGACAGAGACAACCTCTGAAGACAGAACCGTTTACAATATTGGCTAACATGGGGGCCAGGGTAGGAAGTTAGGTGGTTGGCAGTCAAGTAGGAACAGGGTCAAGGGAATCAAGGGAGCAGGAGATGGGTCTCATGGACAAGATGAGCTTGAAGAGGGCACGAGGGGAGATAGGGGAGAAGCGGGAGAAAGTTGAAGTTTGAGTTAAGGGCCCGGTGAGCCAGTGGAAGGGAAGGATGCAGTAGAGACAGCTGATCAGATGCTCTTGATCTTAGTGCAAAGTCCATGAGCTCCTCACAATGAATGTTGGAGATGTGGGTACAGGAGATGGGGAGAGGGGTTTAAGAAGATGATCTGCAATAGCGAGAAGAAGCCAGGGTTTATCTTTGCTTTCCAGGGTGATCCTAGAATAATGAGCAGTTATTGCTACCACTGTTACTACAGTTTGGGAATAGTTTGATAACGTGAATGTAAGTAACTGATGCACAGACATTTCCTTTCAACACCTGAATTACAAAGGCACCCAATGTTCACCTTCTCCCAGACTGACTGAGGTGCATTACATAGGTGCAGAGCAATGAAGCATCAGGAAGGGGAGAACCATGACTGATGTCCTGGGCAACACCCACCGCTCTCCCCGCTTGGAATATCAAAACCAGAAACTAAAGTGAAGCTGACAGACAAGAGCTGCTCATCCTGGAGAGGCTGATACTGAGTATATGGCCTGTCCCAAAGTGGGGCAGTGAGGAGGAAGCCCTGTGTACTGGAAGCCCTGAAGCGAGAGAGGGTTAGAGAAAGAAAACATCTGTAAACGTTTGTTATTGGAATGGAAACCATGCAAGATCTCTCAGGTGTAATGTCAAACCCACCCTTGGCAGTAACTACTTGTAATTGCCAAACCCCTTGGAGTAAACCCAGGACCAATGTTTATTCTGACATTCACACTCCCAGTCAGGCTTGCTTCCTTTTCTATTTTTTTTTAATTTTTTTGGCATTTAAAAAAATTATTTCTTGTTGCCATTGGGTCAAATTCACTGTTTGTGGAAAAGACTGACAAGGGTCCCTGAAGCCACCGGGCATAAGAACCTCTTTGATCTTCATAGGCCAAGTTGCAGCAACTTCCGAAATGGCTCAAAGTCATCAGGAATCGTGTCTGTGAGACAAGCAGGGAAGAAAGATCAAATGAGTGGAAGAGTCAGGCACATTTTCCCTTCACACCCAACCGCACGTTTCTGTCGCCACTACTTAGAATGAATATTTTGTGAGCATTTGGTCTACTGGCCGTAGCTGTACTCACCATTACACCTGTAGCGCAGGTTGGACCAAATAATGTTCTCTTGGGAGAAGCAGAAGACACCGAGACGCCCTCCACGCATTGTAGTGTCGATTGTTACCCCCGAATCAGCCACCAGATTTGGTCCTTCGTACAATTTAACCCTGAAAGGGAAACGAAGAAACAGCTTCTCAATTGACAGAAATATTTTTCTCTGCCCTCAGGTTTTAGGAGCCCCTTAAAATGGTGCAGTTGTAAACTTCCTGTCTGCACACAACCTGGTGTAACCAGCCACACAGGCAGTCTAACTAGAGCTGGAAATCCATGGCAGGTCAGTCAGTCTGTAAGGTGGGTTCTGGCCATTTGGCTGTGTAACCTTTGAACCTGACTCCCCTCCTCTCGGACAGACAGATATCCTGACAGCCTTGCTGTAAAAGAAAATGAAGGGTTCCGGGTCCAAAGACTTATTAAAGCTCAAAGATCCGATCAGAGGGCAGCAGAATAATCAGATATTGATCCCAGTGGTTGTGTGCAGCTTCAGCCAATTACAGCAGGAATACTTAGCTAACATATAAGAAATAGACCATATAAGGAGTAGACCATTCAGCCCCTCGAGCCTGCTCCACCATTCAATAAGATCATGGCTGATCTGTTTGTGTTTCGAATTCCACATTCCCATCTACCCCCCGATAACCTCTGATTCTCTTGCCTAACAATAATCTATCTCCCTCCACCTTAAAAATACTCAATGACCCCAACTCCACCACCTTCTGAGGCAGAGTGTTCCAAAGTCACACAGCCCTCTGAGAGAAAAAAAATTCTCCTCATCTCTGTCCTAAAAGGGTGACCCCTAATTTTAAACCAGTGCCCCCTAGTTCTGGACTCACCCACAAGAGGCAACATCCTTTCCATGTCCACCTTGTCAAGGCCGTTCAGGATCTTATATACTTCAATCAAATCACCCCTCACTCTTCTAAACTCCAGTGGAAACAAGCCCAGTCTGTCCAACCTTTCCTCATCAGACAACCCACTCATTCCAGGTATCAATCTAGTAAACCTCCTCTGAACCTCCGCCAATGTATTTACATCCTTCCTTAAATAAGGAGATGAAAACTGCACATAGTATTTGAGATTTCACCACTGCCCTGTATAACTGAGGCATAACATCCTTACTTTTATAAAGGCTAAATACTGCGGATGCTGGAAATCTGAAACAAAAACAAAAATGCTGGAAAAGCTCAGCAGGTCTGACAGCCTCTGTGGAGAGAAAGACAGGGTTAACGTTTTGAGTCCATATAACTTCTTCAGAGCTCTGAAGAGTCATAATGGATCCTTACTTTAATGTTCAATTCCTCTTGTAATAAAGGATAGCATTCCTTATTTACTTGCTGTACCTGCATACTAACTTACTGTGACTCGTAGTAGAACACCCAGATTCCTCTGTACCTCAAAATTCTGCAGCCGTTTTCCATTTAATTAATACTCTGCTTTTTTATTCTTCCTGTCAGTGAACAACTTCATATTTTCCCACATTAAACTCCACTTGCCAGATCTTTGCCCACTCACTCAACCCATCTATGTCCACCTGCAACCTCCTTATGTCCTCTTCACAACATACTTTCCGACCTATCTTTGTGTCATATACATAATTTAGCTCCATGTCTTCACTCCCCTCACCTAAGTCATTGATGTAAATTGTAAAAAGTTGAGGCCCCAGCACAGACCCCTGCGGGACTCCACATGTCACATCCTGCCAATCAGACAAAGACCCATTTATGCACACTGTCTGCTTTCTGCCAGCCAGCCAATCTTCTATCCATGCTAATATGTCACTCCCTACACCATGAGCATGTATTTTCTGTAATAACCTTTGATGTGACACCTTATCACATTTAGAATGGGAGCTTTCTGGGGGTTGTGAAGAGGCTGGTGGGGGAGGGTGATCAAAATCGAAGATCACAACAAAGATATTAAGCCCTTAGGATACAAACACTCAACATTTAATCTTTGGAAATATTTTTAGCAGATATCTTTCGCAGAGAGTGATTAGGATCTGGAAGTGTGGTGGAGGCAGATTGAACCATGCCTTTCAAAAGTGAATTGGATAAGCACCTGAAGAGAGAAAAAGTGCAAGGCCACAGGGACAGGGGAGGGTAGTGGCACTAGCTGGGGTGCAGAGAGAGCCGGCACAGACACAATGGGCTGAATAGCTTCCTTCATTCTATAATTCTACGCTTTGGGGAATCTCATTCCAGAGCCATATACACTAACCGAGAGAGAGAGACCCATCCACAGTCAGTGCCAAAGATTTCACAGTTGACACTAGAAGCTCATCTCTGCACTGTACATATCTGTTTGTCTCTAGCTTTACAGTGTGTCTCTTTGACTCTGCACTGTGTCTCTCTCGGTCTCTAACTGCACTATGTGTGTCTCTTTGACTCTGCACTGTGTCTCTCTCGGTCTCTAACTTTACAGTGTGTCTCTTTGACTCTGCACTGTGTCTCTCTCGGTCTCTAACTTTACAGTGTGTCTCTTTGACTCTGCTCTGTGTCTCTCGGTCTCTAACTGCACTATGTGTGTCTCTCTGACTCTGCACTGTGTCTCTCTCGGTCTCTAACTGCACTATGTGTGTCTCTCTGACTCTGCACTGTGTCTCTCTCGGTCTCTAACTGCACTATGTGTGTCTCTTTGACTCTGCACTGTGTATCTCTCAGTCTCTAACTTTACAGTGTGTCTCTTTGACTCTGCTCTGTGTCTCTCGGTCTCTAACTGCACTATGTGTGTCTCTCTGACTCTGCACTGTGTCTCTCTCGGTCTCTAACTTTACAGTGTCTCTCTCTGACTCTGCTCTGTGTCTCTCGGTCTCTAACTGCACTATGTGTGTCTCTCTGACTCTGCACTGTGTCTCTCTCTGTCTCTAACTGCACTATGTGTGTCTCTCTGACTCTGCACTGTCTCTCTCGGTCTCTAACTGCACTATGTGTGTCTCTCTGACTCTGCACTGTGTCTCTCTCGGTCTCTAACTGCACTATGTGTGTCTCTCTGACTCTGCACTGTGTCTCTCTCGGACTCTAACTGCACTATGTGTGTCTCTCTGACTCTGCACTGTGTCTCTCTCGGTCTCTAACTGCACTATGTGTGTCTCTCTGACTCTGCACTGTGTCTCTCTCGGTCTCTAACTGCACTATGTGTGTCTCTTTGACTCTGCTCTGTGTCTCTCGGTCTCTAACTGCACTATGTGTGTCTCTCTGACTCTGCACTGTGTCTCTCTCTGTCTCTAACTGCACTATGTGTGTCTCTCTGACTCTGCACTGTGTCTCTCTTGGTCTCTAACTGCACCATGTGTGTCTCTCTGACTTTGCACTGTGTCTCTCTCTCGGTCTCTAACTGCACTATGTGTGTCTCTCTGACTCTGCACTGTGTCTCTCTCGGACTCTAACTGCACTATGTGTGTCTCTCTGACTCTGCACTGTCTCTCTCTCGGTCTCTAACTGCACTATGTGTGTCTCTCTGACTCTGCACTGTGTCTCTCTCGGACTCTAACTGCACTATGTGTGTCTCTCTGACTCTGCACTGTGTCTCTCTCTGTCTCTAACTGCACTATGTGTGTCTCTCTGACTCTGCACTGTGTCTCTCTCTGTCTCTAACTGCACTATGTGTGTCTCTCTGACTCTGCACTGTGTCTCTCTTGGTCTCTAACTGCACTATGTGTGTCTCTCTGACACTGCACTGTGTCTCTCTCGGTCTCTAACTGCACTATGTGTGTCTCTCTGACTCTGCACTGTGTCTCTCTCGGTCTCTAACTTTACAGTGTGTCTCTCTGACTTTGCACTGTGTCTCTCTCGGTCTCTAACTGCACTATGTGTGTCTCTCTGACTCTGCACTGTGTCTCTCGGTCTCTAACTGCACTATGTGTGTCTCTCTGACTCTGCACTGTCTCTCTCTCTGTCTCTAACTGCACTATGTGTGTCTCTCTGACTTTGCACTGTGTCTCTCTCTCGGTCTCTAACTGCACTATGTGTGTCTCTCTGACTCTGCACTGTGTCTCTCTCTCTCGGTCTCTAACTGCACTATGTGTGTCTCTCTGACTTTGCACTGTCTCTCTCTCTCGGTCTCTAACTGCACTATGTGTGTCTCTCTGACTCTGCACTGTGTCTCTCTCTCTCGGTCTCTAACTGCACTATGTGTGTCTCTCTGACTTTGTACTGTGTCTCTCTCTCGGTCTCTAACTGCACTATGTGTGTCTCTCTGACTCTGCACTGTCTCTCTCTCGGTCTCTAACTGCACTATGTGTGTCTCTCTGACTCTGCACTGTCTCTCTCTCGGTCTCTAACTGCACTATGTGTGTCTCTCTGACTCTGCACTGTGTCTCTCTCGGTCTCTAACTGCACTATGTGTGTCTCTCTGACTGCACTGTGTCTCTCTCGGTCTCTAACTGCACTATGTGTGTCTCTCTGACTCTGCACTGTGTCTCTCTCGGTCTCTAACTGCACTATGTGTGTCTCTCTGACTCTGCACTGTGTCTCTCTCGGTCTCTAACTGCACTATGTGTGTCTCTCTGACACTGCACTGTGTCTCTCTCGGTCTCTAACTGCACTATGTGTGTCTCTTTGACTCTGCACTGTGTATCTCTCGGTCTCTAACTTTACAGTGTGTCTCTTTGACTCTGCTCTGTGTCTCTCGGTCTCTAACTGCACTATGTGTGTCTCTCTGACTCTGCACTGTGTCTCTCTCGGTCTCTAACTTTACAGTGTCTCTCTCTGACTCTGCTCTGTGTCTCTCGGTCTCTAACTGCACTATGTGTGTCTCTCTGACTCTGCACTGTGTCTCTCTCTGTCTCTAACTGCACTATGTGTGTCTCTCTGACTCTGCACTGTCTCTCTCGGTCTCTAACTGCACTATGTGTGTCTCTCTGACTCTGCACTGTGTCTCTCTCGGTCTCTAACTGCACTATGTGTGTCTCTCTGACTCTGCACTGTGTCTCTCTCGGACTCTAACTGCACTATGTGTGTCTCTCTGACTCTGCACTGTGTCTCTCTCGGTCTCTAACTGCACTATGTGTGTCTCTCTGACTCTGCACTGTGTCTCTCTCGGTCTCTAACTGCACTATGTGTGTCTCTTTGACTCTGCTCTGTGTCTCTCGGTCTCTAACTGCACTATGTGTGTCTCTCTGACTCTGCACTGTGTCTCTCTCGGTCTCTAACTGCACTATGTGTGTCTCTCTGACTCTGCACTGTGTCTCTCTTGGTCTCTAACTGCACTATGTGTGTCTCTCTGACTTTGCACTGTGTCTCTCTCTCGGTCTCTAACTGCACTATGTGTGTCTCTCTGACTCTGCACTGTGTCTCTCTCGGACTCTAACTGCACTATGTGTGTCTCTCTGACTCTGCACTGTCTCTCTCTCGGTCTCTAACTGCACTATGTGTGTCTCTCTGACTCTGCACTGTCTCTCTCTCGGACTCTAACTGCACTATGTGTGTCTCTCTGACTCTAACTGCACTATGTGTGTCTCTCTGACTCTGCACTGTGTCTCTCTCTGTCTCTAACTGCACTATGTGTGTCTCTCTGACTCTGCACTGTGTCTCTCTCGGTCTCTAACTGCACTATGTGTGTCTCTCTGACACTGCACTGTGTCTCTCTCGGTCTCTAACTGCACTATGTGTGTCTCTCTGACTCTGCACTGTGTCTCTCTCGGTCTCTAACTTTACAGTGTGTCTCTCTGACTTTGCACTGTGTCTCTCTCGGTCTCTAACTGCACTATGTGTGTCTCTCTGACTCTGCACTGTGTCTCTCGGTCTCTAACTGCACTATGTGTGTCTCTCTGACTCTGCACTGTGTCTCTCTCTGTCTCTAACTGCACTATGTGTGTCTCTCTGACTTTGCACTGTGTCTCTCTCTCGGTCTCTAACTGCACTATGTGTGTCTCTCTGACTCTGCACTGTGTCTCTCTCTCGGTCTCTAACTGCACTATGTGTGTCTCTCTGACTTTGCACTGTCTCTCTCTCTCGGTCTCTAACTGCACTATGTGTGTCTCTCTGACTCTGCACTGTGTCTCTCTCTCTCGGTCTCTAACTGCACTATGTGTGTCTCTCTGACTTTGTACTGTGTCTCTCTCTCGGTCTCTAACTGCACTATGTGTGTCTCTCTGACTCTGCACTGTCTCTCTCTCGGTCTCTAACTGCACTATGTGTGTCTCTCTGACTCTGCACTGTGTCTCTCTCGGTCTCTAACTGCACTATGTGTGTCTCTCTGACTCTGCACTGTGTCTCTCTTGGTCTCTAACTGCACTATGTGTGTCTCTCTGACTCTGCACTGTGTCTCTCTTGGTCTCTAACTGCACTATGTGTGTCTCTCTGACTTTGCACTGTGTCTCTCTCTCGGTCTCTAACTGCACTATGTGTGTCTCTCTGACTCTGCACTGTGTCTCTCTCGGTCTCTAACTGCACTATGTGTGTCTCTCTGACTCTGCAGTGTCTCTCTCGGTCTCTAACTGCACTATGTGTGTCTCTGACTCTGCACTGTGTCTCTCTCTGTCTAACTGCACTATGTGTGTCTCTCTGACTCTGCAGTGTCTCTCTCGGTCTCTAACTGCACTATGTATGTCTCTCTGACTCTGCACTGTCTCTCTCTCGGTCTCTAACTGCACTATGTGTGTCTCTCTGACTGCTGTATGTATTTCTTTGTCTCTAACTTTGTATGGGTTGTTTGTGTGAGTGCACCTTTTGGTCTGTAAGTAAGTGTTTCTCGCTCTCTCTCTCTCTCTCTCTCTCTAGTGTCTTCTCACTATCTGTGCTTCCCTGTCTTTAATTGCATGTTCCAGCAAAATGGATTTTTTCCCCAGTCTGCTTTCAGGCTCTGAGCCCATGGAAGGGCAGAGTGAAACTAACAAAGAAAGCAGTGGAATCGCTTAAACCTCGAGCCCTGCTGGTCTGACAATGGGGAACTCGCATTCTAAACAGTAACTTCAGCCTGTCAGTCATTGTCTCCAGGATTTACATTACAATAGAGAGGGGGCCCAAACTGACCTGCCAGGATCCTGTTGCTATGGAAAAGTAACTGTTACCAGAAGGGAAGGGATGTCTTTTCAGTCTGGAGAACGTGTTCAGCATTCACCAGACTAACAAAACCCTACTCCAACCAGCAAACACATGGTCTGCCTCTGTTTATACAGCATGATTCTGAGGCACAAGACCATCAACAAACATCACCCAACCTTCCCAAAACCCCAAACATCCAGGATTTCCACAGATTCTTTAATAACCGTCACGGAAAATACAAATCGGCCTCAGACTCACCAGCACAAAGGCTGACCAACTCTTAGCAAGTGGAATAAGGGCCACTTTGGATGGGGAGGGGTGGCCATAACTCCCCCTGGTGGCTGACGGCCACACTGCACATGCTCACCACAAAAGACAAGACTCCCCGGCTCAGCCTCACTTCTGCAAATAAGGGACCAAAAAGTGGGGTCACCAGACATCCCAGTTTTACCAGGATGGACAGGGGCTTGTCACTAAGCATCGCGGCGCCCCCATCGTTTTCTCCAGATTGCTCAATGCCCAGATCCCTCCTCTTTAACTCACCCCCTTGCAATCCATTTACCTGGGCCAGGATTTCTCACCCCCCCCCGCCACTGCCTGTGGGGATATTACAGTACCCCCCACCCCCCCCCCCCCCAAGGTGAGACACTCTGTGGCAGGGCTGTAAAATCCCTGGGAATGGGAATTATAGAGAGGGAGAGATGAGGAACAGGGAGTGAGTCCTGGGAGCATTCCCTTTGACTTTCAGGAGCACCTTGTCTTTCTCCACATTAAGCCAACAAACCCGGAGATGGGAAGCGGGCACCGCGTTCCCCTCCGGCTGGGAAAACGAAGAAGTAACTAGAAAGTCAGGCCTGTCGGTGGGCAAGAGCCACCTCTGTTATCATTGGTGAGAGACAGTGAGGGGGACACAGCCCAGCGCTGAGTTCAGGGGGAGCGATGGGGGGGACACAGCCCAGCGCTAGGTTCAGGGGGTAAGGATGGGGGGGTCACAGCCCAGCGTTGGGTTCAGGGGGAGCGATGGGGGGGACACAGCCCAGCGCTGGGTTCAGGGGGAGCGATGGGGGGGTGGGGACAGCCCAGCGCTGAGTTCAGGGGGTAAGGATGGGGAGGGACGCAGCCCAGCGCTGGGTTCAGGGGGTAAGGATGGGGGGGGACAGCGCCCAGCGCTGGGTTCAGGGGGAGCGATGGGGGGGACACAGCCCAGCGCTGGGTTCAGGGGGAGCGATGGGGGGGGACACAGCCCAGCGCTGGGTTCAGGGGGTAAGGATGGGGGGGACACAGCCCAGCGCTGGGTTCAGGGGGTAAGGATGGGGGGGACACAGCCCAGCGCTGGGTTCAGGTGGTAAGGATGGGGGGGACACAGCCCAGTGCTGGGTTCAGGGGGTAAGGATGGGGGGGACACAGCCCAGCGCTGGGTTCAGGGGGAGCGATGGGGGGGACACAGCCCAGCGCTGGGTTCAGGGGGAGCGATGGGGGGGACACAGCCCAGCGCTGGGTTCAGGGGGAGCGATGGGGGGGGACACAGCCCAGCGCTGGGTTCAGGGGGTAAGGATGGGGGGGGGGCACAGCCCAGCGCTGGGTTCAGGGGGTAAGGATGGGGGGGGGGCACAGCCCAGCGCTCGGTTCAGGGGGTAAGGATGTGGGGGACACAGCCCAGCGCTGGGTTCAGGGGGAGCGATGGGGGGGGACACAGCCCAGCGCTGGGTTCAGGGGGTAAGGATGGGGGGGACACAGCCCAGCGCTGGGTTCAGGGGGTAAGGATGTGGGGGACACAGCCCAGCGCTAGGTTCAGGGGGAGCGATGGGGGGGACACAGCCCAGCGCTGGGTTCAGGGGGAGCGATGGGCACTGCCCAACCCAACCTCAACCAAACACGGACCACAGCTGAGGCTGTTACCACACCCCACCCCTCCCTTCCCCGGGGGTCTGATTCCCCATCACTTGCTGTTCACTTGAATCCGCTTGGTGCCCCTCTTCACTGTAGCAGCAGCAGCTGCCGCTTTGTGCAGATTGTCGGGGTCTCATCATCGCTCATTCTGTCCGAGGCCACATGCTTTAACCTTCCCCAGCTCCATATATTCGGACGTGTTCAGCTGTTTTTTCAATAACCATGGCCCCTCTGCAAACTTCTCCACACTCACATTCTATCACTGGGCTCAGTGCCTCACTCCTAAAGGAACCTCTCCCTCCCACTGAGACTGAGGTGAGGGTCTGTCTGGCTGTCTCTCCCCTGCTGAGTGAGAGATTGTTCTGCTGCCTGGTGTTTAGTGGCCATGAAGCGGTCACTCCCTCACCTTCAGCTGCTGCACTGACCCTGACACCCACTGGTCACCAAATACAAATCAAATATATTGAGCCTTTTATTAATAAAAGTCTGCAGAGAATAAGGAAAAACTGCCCTGATGGAGCTGGAATTTAAAGTTGATGTTATTTGTTAAGTTTGGGTATCACTGTAGCTCCCGGTATATTTACAGATGTATATATATTTATTAGTCTATGGTCAGATCAGGTATGTTGCTTTAATGGGTTTTATTGGTATTCTTTGGATGAAGGGAGTCTCTGTCACTCTCTATGGATGGTAATGGGACTGGGTGCCTGTTCCTCACTGAGCCTGAGTCGTAGGTATATACACCACAGGAGCCCTGTCTCAACAGTGCGTGAGGAGGAGAGTGAGGAGGGCAGGGTGAGGGGGAGAGTGATGAGGGCAGGGTGAGGAGGAGAGTGAGGAGGGCAGGGTGAGGGGGAGAGTGGGGAGGGCAGGGTGAGGGGGAGAGTGAGGAGGGCAGGGTGAGGGGGAGAGTGAGGAGGGCAGGGTGAGGGGGAGAGTGAGGAGGGCAGGGTGAGGGGGAGAGTGAGGAGGGCAGGGTGAGGGGGAGAGTGAGGAGGGCAGAGTGAGGGGGAGAGTGAGGAGGGCAGAGTGAGGGGGAGAGTGAGGAGGGCAGGGGGAGGGGAGAGTGAGGAGGGCAGGGTGAGGGGGAGAGTGAGGAGGGCAGAGTGAGGGGGAGAGTGAGGAGGGCAGAGTGAGGGGGAGAGTGAGGAGGGCAGAGTGAGGGGGAGAGTGAGGAGGGCAGGGGGAGGGGGAGAGTGAGGAGGGCAGGGGGAGAGTGAGGAGGGCAGGGGGAGAGTGAGGAGGGCAGGGGGAGAGTGAGGAGGGCAGGGTGAGGGGGAGACTGAGGAAGGCAGAGTGAGGGGGAGAGTGAGGAGGGCAGGGTGAGGGGGTAAGTGAGGAAGGCAGAGTGAGGGGGAGAGGGAGGAGGGCAGGGTGAGGGGGAGAGGGAGGAGGGCAGGGTGAGGGGGAGAGTGGGGAGGGCAGGGTGAGGGGGAGAGTGGGGAGGAGAGTGAGGGGGAGAGTGAGGAGGGCAGGGTGAGGGGGAGAGTGAGGAGGGCAGGGTGAGGGGGAGTGTGAGGAGGGCAGGGTGAGGGGGAGAGTGAGGAGGGCAGGGTGAGGGGGAGAGTGAGGAGGGCAGGGTGAGGGGGAGTGTGAGGAGGGCAGAGTGAGGGGGAGAGTGGGGAGGGCAGGGTGAGGGGGAGAGTGAGGAGGGCAGGGTGAGGGGGAGAGTGAGGAGGGGAGGGGGAGATTGAGGAGGGCAGGGTGAGGGGGAGAGTGAGGAGGGCAGGGTGAGGGGGAGAGTGGGGAGGGCAGGGTGAGGGGGAGAGTGAGGAGGGCAGGGTGAGGAGGAGAGTGAGGAGGGCAGGGTGAGGGGGAGAGTGAGGAGGGCAGGGTGAGGGGGAGAGTGGGGAGGGTAGGGTGAGGGGGAGAATGAGGAGGGCAGAGTGAGGGGGAGAGTGAGGAGGGCAGGGGGAGGGGAGAGTGAGGAGGGCAGGGGGAGGGGAGAGTGAGGAGGGCAGGGTGAGGGGGAGAGTGAGGAGGGCAGAGTGAGGGGGAGAGTGAGGAGGGCAGGGTGAGGGGGAGAGTGAGGAGGGCAGGGTGAGGGGAAAGTGGGGAGGGCAGAGTGAGGGGGAGAGTGAGGAGGGCAGGGGGAGGGGGAGAGTGAGGAGATCAGGGGGAGGGGGAGAGTGAGGAGGGCAGTGTGAGGGGGAGAGTGAGGAAGGCAGAGTGAGGGGGAGAGTGAGGAGGGCAGGGTGAGGGGGAGAGTGAGGAGGCAGAGTGAGGGGGAGAGTGAGGAGGGCAGGGTGAGGGGGAGAGGGAGGAGGGCAGGGTGAGGGGGAGAGGGAGGAGGGCAGGGTGAGGGGGAGAGTGGGGAGGGCAGGGTGAGGGGGAGAGTGAGGAGTGCAGGGTGATGGGGAGTGTGAGGAGGGCAGGGTGAGGGGGAGAGTGAGGAGGGCAGGGTGAGGGGGAGAGTGAGGAGGGCAGGGTGAGGGGGAGTGTGAGGAGGGCAGAGTGAGGGGGAGAGTGGGGAGGGCAGGGTGAGGGGGAGAGTGAGGAGGGCAGGGTGAGGGGGAGAGTGAGGAGGGCAGGGGGAGGGGGAGATTGAGGAGGGCAGGGTGAGGGGGGAGAGTGAGGAGGGCAGGGTGAGGGGGAGAGTGGGGAGGGCAGGGTGAGGGGGAGAGTGAGGAGGGCAGGGTGAGGAGGAGAGTGAGGAGGGCAGGGTGAGGGGGAGTGAGGAGGGCAGGGTAAGGGGGAGAGTGGGGAGGGTAGGGTGAGGGGGAGAGTGGGGAGGGCAGGGTGAGGGGGAGTGAGGAGGGCAGGGTAAGGGGGAGAGTGGGGAGGGTAGGGTGAGGGGGAGAATGAGGAGGGCAGGGTGAGGGGGAGAGTGGGGAGGGCAGGGTAAGGGGGAGAGTGAGGAGGGCAGGGTGAGGGGGAGAGTGAGGAGGGGAGGGGGAGATTGAGGAGGGCAGGGTGAGGGGAGAGTGAGGAGGGCAGGGTGAGGGGGAGAGTGGGGAGGGCAGGATGAGGGGGAGAGTGAGGAGGGCAGGGTGAGGGGGAGAGTGAGGGCAGGGTGAGGGAGGAGAGTGAGGGGGAGGAGGGCAGGGTGAGGGAGAGGGGGGAGAGTGAGGGGAACGAGGGCAGGGTGAGGGGGAGAGTGGGGGGGGGGGGGGGAGGGGGGAGTGGGGAGGCTGGAGGGGAGGCTGAGGTGGAGTGAGGAGGGCAGGGTGAGGAGGAGACTGAGTAGGGCAGGGTGAGGGTGAGAGTGGGGAGGGCAGGGTG